>NC_083849.1:4602861-4726376 GCF_015708825.2 Lethenteron reissneri | reverse complement strand
CTGTTGTTGCTGCTGTTGCTGCTGCTGCTGCACTCCCACCCGCCTTCCCCGCCCTGGCTTCCTGCTCACCCCCAAGCATTCGGGAGGAGGCGTGTGTGGGGGGAGGGGGGTGGGGGTGAGGAGCGGGTGAGGGGAGGAGACGGTGGGTAGGGGGGCAAGGGGGGGCAGTGGGTAGCGCACACACACACACACAGGGGGTTGTTGCCAGGCACTTGTGTGTGTTGTGGGGAGGGGTGAGAGCAGTGGTGGCGGGGGGGCAGGGAGTGGAGTTAAGGTCGGTTCCGTTCCTCGGTGTGTCGAGAAAGGGGGGCCGACCACCTGTGCCTGGGAATCAAACACGGCAGCGTGGGGCGAGGAGCAGAGGGTGGGGGGACGCTCCGGAGTCCTCCTCCACGTGTCTGCCGGAGGGACCACCCCACGTCACCCCACGTCACCCCACGCCACGTCACGTTGGGGGGGGGGGGGGGGGCGCTTGGTTTATTTCCATTCAAAAACGCCGCGAGTTTCCCCCCCCCCCCCCCCCCCCCGTAATAAACAGTCACCGTGACAAAACCGAAGCCTCCACAATCATCGCCGCCGCCAACAGCAACAAGCTGCGTCGCCGCACACATTTTCGCCGCCGCTTTCCCGCCTCCTCCTCCTCGGCGAGATCGCGCGGCGCCCGGCGCGGTGGGGATGGGGGCGGGCGGGCGAGCGAGATCTTAAAGCCCCAGTGGTCTCACATCAGAGCGGCTCAAGACGCACACGCAGCAGGAACGCGACAAACAGGCCGCGCACCGCCGCTGCTTCCAAGCGGCGTTTGATTTTGTGCTCGGACGCGGGTTTTGTTTTATCTCCGTTTTGGTTTCGCGGTTCCGTCTTCGGCGCGGGGTGGAGCGTTCCGCTTCCGGGGGGGGAGGGGGGGGGGGGTTTGGTTCGTTTCCGAGGTTTTTGTTCCCGGCGCAAGCAACGAGGAATTTCCACCAACATGCTTTGTAAACTGGGGCTTTAAGGGCATTTCTCTCGTGACGTCCTTGTTATCGCCACACGCTTGTGGCGTTAACCCAACACACTTCTCTCCCCCTCTCCCTGACTCTGGGTTGCTGAGCGAGAACAGCGGACTCGGGGGGGCGGCGTGAGGCGGGGAGAGGGGAAGGGTGAGAATGGGGGGGGGAGGGAGAGGAAGACACGGAGTGGTGAGAGCAAAGGAGAGGAAAGATGGAGGGAGGAGATAGGAGGATGTGGACTGTGGCTCTCTGGACGAGCGCGACCGTCTCTGCGTGACCCTGCGGGTTTCTGAGAGACAATGCGGGTCTCCGGGCGAGGGTCCCTGGGTGACCCTGCGGGTCCCTGCGGCTCCCTGCGGGTCTCTGCGGGTCTCTGAGCGAGCCGTTGTGAGTCTGGAAGAGCCTGCGGGTGTCTACGTGGCCCTGCGGGTCTCTGCGTGCCCCTGCAGGTGTCTGAAATAGCCAAGAGGGTCTCTGGGTGAGCGCGAGTTGTTCTGGGTGAGCCTGTGGCTTTCTACATGACCCTAATGGTCTCTGCGTGACCCTGCGGGTCTCTGCCTGACCCTGCGGGTCTCGTGTGACCCTAATGGTCTCTGCGTGAGTCTGTGGCTCTCTGCGTGACCCTGCGGGTCTCTGCGTGACCCTGCGGGTCTCTGCGTGACCCTGAGGGCTCTCTGCGTGACCCTGAGGGTCTCTGGGCAAGCTCGCGGGTCTCTGGGCAAGCCTGTTGTGTCTACGTAAGCGTCTCTGTGTGTGACTGGGAGAGCCTGTTGTGTGTCAGGGAGAGCCTGTGTGTGACTGGGAGAGCCTGTGTGTGACTGGGAGAGCCTGTGTGTGACTGGGAGAGCCTGTGTGTGTCTGGGAGAGTCTGTGTGTGACTGGGAGAGCCTGTGTGTGTCTGGGAGAGTCTGTGTGTGACTGGAAGAGCCTGTGTGTGACTGGAGAGCCTGTGTGTGACTGGGAGAGTCTGTGTGTGACTGGGAGAGTCTGGTGTGTACTGGGAGAGCCTACTTGTGACTGGGAGAGCCTGTGTGTGACTGGGAGAGTCTGTGTGTGTCTGGGAGAGTCTGTGTGTGACTGGGAGAGCCTGTGTGTGACTGGGAGAGCCTGGTGTGTGACTGGGAGAGTCTGTGTGTGACTGGGAGTCTGTGTGTGTCTGGGAGAGCCTGTGTGTGACTGGGAGAGTCTGTGTGTGTCTGGGAGAGTCTGTGTGTGACTGGGAGAGTCTGTGTGTGACTGGGAGAGCCTGTGTGTGGACTGGGAGAGCCTGTGTGTGATTGGGAGAGCCTGTGGTATCTGGGAGAGCCTGTGTGTGACTGGGAGAGCCTGTGTGTGACTGGGAGAGTGTGTGGTGTGTGACTGGGAGAGCCTGTGTGTGACTGGGAGAGCCTGTGTGTATCTGGGAGAGCCTGTGTGTGACTGGGAGAGCCTGTGTGTGACTGGGAGAGCCTGTGTGTGACTGGGAGAGCCTGTGTGTGTCTGGGAGAGTCTGTGTGTGTCTGGGAGAGCCTGTGGGTGACTGGGAGAGCATGTGTGTGACTGGGAGAGTCTGTGTGTCTGGGAGAGCCTGTGTGTGTCTGGGAGAGCCTGTGTGTGACTGGGAGAGTTGGTGTGTGACTGGGAGAGCCTGTGTGTGACTGGGAGAGGCCTGTGTGTATCTGGGAGAGCCTGTGTGTGACTGGGAGAGCCTGTGTGTGACTGGGAGAGCCTGTGTGTGATTTGGGTGAGCCTGTGTGTGACTGGGAGAGCCTGTGTGTCTGGGAGAGTCTGGTGTGACTGGGAGAGCCTGTGTGTGTCTGGGAGGAGCCTGTGGGTGACTGGGAGAGCCTGTGTGTGACTGGGAGAGTCTGTGTGTCCTGGGAGAGCCTGTGTGTGTCTGGGAGAGGCCTGTGTGTGACTGGGAGAGCCTGTGTGTGACTGGGAGAGTCTGTGTGTCTGGGAGAGCCTGTGGTGTTTGAGAGAGTCTGTGTGTGACTGGGAGAGCCTGTGTGTGACTGGGAGAGCCTGTGTGTGACTGGGAGAGTCTGTGTGTGTCTGAGAGAGCCTGGGTGTGGACTGGGAGAGTCTGTGTGTCTGGGAGAGCCTGTGTTGGATGGGAGAGTCTGTGTGTGTCTGAGAGAGTCTGTGTGTGTCTGAGAGAGCCTGTGTGTGACTGGGAGAGCCTGTGTGTGACTGGGAGAGTCTGTGTGTGACTGGGAGAGTCTGTGTGTGACTGGGAGAGTCTGTGTGTGACTGGGAGAGCCTGTGTGTGACTGGGAGAGTCTGTGTGTGACTGGGAGAGCCTGTGTGTGTCTGGGAGAGCCTGTGTGTGACTGGAAGAGCCTGTGTGTGTGACTGGGAGAGTCTGTGTGTGACTGGGAGAGCCTGTGTGTGTCTGGGAGAGTGTGTGTCTGGGAAAGTCTGTGTGTGACTGGGAGAGCCTATGTGTGTCTGGGAGAGTCTGTGTGTGACTGGGAGAGCCTGTGTGTGACTGGGAGAGTCTGTGTGTGACTGGAGAGCCTGTGTGGTGACTGGGAGAGTGTGTGTCTGGGAGAGTGTGTGTGTGACTGGGAGAGCCTGTGTGTGACTGGGAGAGTCTGTGTGTCTGGGAGAGTCTGTGTGTATGGGAGAGCCTGTGTGTGACTGGGAGAGTCTGTGTGTGACTGGGAGAGCCTGTGTGTGTATGGGAGAGCCTGTGTGTGACTGGGAGAGTCTGTGTGTGACTGGGAGAGCCTGTGTGTGTCTGGGAGAGTCTGTGTGTGACTGGGAGAGCCTGTGTGTGACTGGGAGAGTCTGTGTGTGACTGGGAGAGCCTGTGTGTGACTGGGAGAGCCTGTGTGTGACTGGGAGAGTCCTGTGTGTGGGAGAGTCTGTGTGTGACTGGGAGAGCCTGTGTGTGCCTGGGAGAGTCTGTGTGTGACTGGGGGAGTCTGTGTGTGTCTGGGAGAGCCTGTGTGTGACTGGGAGAGCCTGTGTGTGGCCTGGGAGAGTCTGTGTGTGTATGGGAGAGCCTGTGTGTGTCTGGGAGAGTCTGTATGTGACTGGGAGAGCCTGTGTGTGACTGGGAGAGCTGTGTGTGACTGGGAGAGCCTGTGTGTGACTGGGAGAGACTGTGTGTGACTGGGAGAGCCTGGTGTGACTGGGAGAGCCTGGGTGTGACTGGGAGAGCCTGGGTGTAACTGGGAGAGTCTGTGTGTCTGGGAGAGACTGTGTGTGTCTGAGAGAGTCTGTGTGTGACTGGGAGAGCCTGTGTGTGACTGGGAGAGCCTGTGTGTATCTGGGAGAGTCTGTGTGTGTCTGGGAGAGCCTGTGTGTGACTGGGAGAGTCTGTGTGTGACTGGGAGAGACTGTGTGTGACTGGGAGAGTCTGTGTGTGACTGGGAGAGTCTGTGTGACTGGGAGAGTCTGTGTGTGTCTGGGAGAGCCTGTACGTGTCTGGGAGAGCCTGTGTGTGACTGGGAGAGCCTGTGTGTGACTGGGAGAGTCTGTGTGTCTGGGAGAGCCTGTGTGTGTTTGAGAGAGTCTGTGTGTGACTGGGAGAGCTGTGTGTGACTGGAGAGCCTGTGTGTGACTGGGAGAGTCTGTGTGTGTCTGAGAGAGCCTGGGTGTGACTGGGAGAGTCTGTGTGTCTGGGAGAGCCCTGTGTGTGACTGGGAGAGTCTGTGTGTGTCTGAGAGAGTCTGTGGTGTCTGCAGAGAGCCGTGTGTGACTGGGAGAGCCTGTGTGTGACTGGGAGAGTCTGTGTGTGACTGGGGAGAGTCTGTGTGTGACTGGGAGAGCCTGTGTGTGACTGGGAGAGCCTGTGTGTGACTGGGAGAGTCTGTGTGTGACTGGGAGAGCCTGTGTGTGTCTGGGAGAGCCTGTGTGTGACTGGAAGAGCCTGTGTGTGACTGGGAGAGAGTCTGTGTGTGACTGGGAGAGCCTGTGTGTGTCTGGGAGAGTGTGTGTCTGGGAAAGTCTGTGTGTGACTGGGAGAGCCTATGTGTGTCTGGGAGAGTCTGTGTGTGACTGGGAGAGCCTGTGTGTGACTGGGAGAGTCTGTGTGTGACTGGGAGAGCCTGTGTGTGACTGGGAGAGTGTGTGTCTGGGAGAGTGTGTGTGTGACTGGGAGAGCCTGTGTGTGACTGGGAGAGTCTGTGTGTCTGGGAGAGTCTGTGTGTATGGGAGAGCCTGTGTGTGACTGGGAGAGTCTGTGTGTGACTGGGAGAGCCTGTGTGTGTATGGGAGAGCCTGTGTGTGACTGGGAGAGTCTGTGTGTGACTGGGAGAGCCTGTGTGTGTCTGGGAGAGTCTGTGTGTGACTGGGAGAGCCTGTGTGTGACTGGGAGAGTCTGTGTGTGACTGGGAGAGCCTGTGTGTGACTGGGAGAGCCTGTGTGTGACTGGGAGAGTCTGTGTGTGGGAGAGTCTGTGTGTGACTGGGAGAGCCTGTGTGTGACTGGGAGAGTCTGTGTGTGACTGGGGGAGTCTATGTGTGTCTGGGAGAGCCTGTGTGTGACTGGGAGAGCCTGTGTGTGCCTGGGAGAGTCTGTGTGTGTATGGAGAGCCTGTGTGTGTCTGGGAGAGTCTGTGTGTGACTGGGAGAGCCTGTGTGTGACTGGGAGAGCCTGTGTGTGACTGGGAGAGCCTGTGTGTGACTGGGAGAGCCTGTGTGTGACTGGGAGAGCCTGGGTGTGACTGGGAGAGCCTGGGTGTGACTGGGAGAGCCTGGGTGTAACTGGGAGAGTCTGTGTGTCTGGGAGAGCCTGTGTGTGTCTGAGAGAGTCTGTGTGTGACTGGGAGAGCCTGTGTGTGACTGGGAGAGCCTGTGTGTATCTGGGAGAGTCTGTGTGTGTCTGGGAGAGCCTGTGTGTGACTGGGAGAGTCTGTGTGTGACTGGGAGAGCCTGTGTGTGACTGGGAGAGTCTGTGTGTGACTGGGAGAGCCTGTGTGTATCTGGGAGAGCCTGTGTGTGACTGGGAGAGCCTGTGTGTGACTGGGAGAGCCTGTGTGTGACTGGGAGAGCCTGTGTGTGTCTGGGAGAGTCTGTGTGTGTCTGGGAGAGCCTGTGGGTGACTGGGAGAGCCTGTGTGTGACTGGGAGAGTCTGTGTGTCTGGGAGAGCCTGTGTGTGTCTGGGAGAGCCTGTGGGTGACTGGGAGAGCCTGTGTGTGACTGGGAGAGTCTGTGTGTCTGGGAGAGCCTGTGTGTGTCTGGGAGAGCCTGTGTGTGACTGGGAGAGCCTGTGTGTGACTGGGAGAGTCTGTGTGTCTGGGAGAGCCTGTGTGTGTTTGAGAGAGTCTGTGTGTGACTGGGAGAGCCTGTGTGTGACTGGGAGAGCCTGTGTGTGACTGGGAGAGTCTGTGTGTGTCTGAGAGAGCCTGGGTGTGACTGGGAGAGTCTGTGTGTCTGGGAGAGCCTGTGTGTGACTGGGAGAGTCTGTGTGTGTCTGAGAGAGTCTGTGTGTGTCTGAGAGAGCCTGTGTGTGACTGGGAGAGCCTGTGTGTGACTGGGAGAGTCTGTGTGTGACTGGGAGAGTCTGTGTGTGACTGGGAGAGTCTGTGTGTGACTGGGAGAGCCTGTGTGTGACTGGGAGAGTCTGTGTGTGACTGGGAGAGCCTGTGTGTGTCTGGGAGAGCCCTGTGTGTGACTGGAAGAGCCTGTGTGTGACTGGGAGAGTCTGTGTGTGACTGGGAGAGCCTGTGTGTGTCTGGGAGAGTGTGTGTCTGGGAAAGTCTGTGTGTGACTGGGAGAGCCTATGTGTGTCTGGGAGAGTCTGTGTGTGACTGGGAGAGCCTGTGTGTGACTGGGAGAGTCTGTGTGTGACTGGGAGAGCCTGTGTGTGACTGGGAGAGTGTGTGTCTGGGAGAGTGTGTGTGTGACTGGGAGAGCCTGTGTGTGACTGGGAGAGTCTGTGTGTCTGGGAGAGTCTGTGTGTATGGGAGAGCCTGTGTGTGACTGGGAGAGTCTGTGTGTGACTGGGAGAGCCTGTGTGTGTATGGGAGAGCCTGTGTGTGACTGGGAGAGTCTGTGTGTGACTGGGAGAGCCTGTGTGTGTCTGGGAGAGTCTGTGTGTGACTGGGAGAGCCTGTGTGTGACTGGGAGAGTCTGGTGTGTGACTGGGAGAGCCTGTGTGTGACTGGGAGAGCCTGTGTGTGACTGGGAGAGTCTGTGTGTGGGAGAGTCTGTGTGTGACTGGGAGAGCCTGTGTGTGACTGGGAGAGTCTGTGTGTGACTGGGGGAGTCTGTGTGTGTCTGGGAGAGCCTGTGTGTGACTGGGAGAGCCTGTGTGTGCCTGGGAGAGTCTGTGTGTGTATGGGAGAGCCTGTGTGTGTCTGGGAGAGTCTGTATGTGACTGGGAGAGCCTGTGTGTGACTGGGAGAGCCTGTGTGTGACTGGGAGAGCCTGTGTGTGACTGGGAGAGCCTGTGTGTGACTGGGAGAGCCTGGGTGTGACTGGGAGAGCCTGGGTGTGACTGGGAGAGCCTGGGTGTAACTGGGAGAGTCTGTGTGTCTGGGAGAGCCTGTGTGTGTCTGAGAGAGTCTGTGTGTGACTGGGAGAGCCTGTGTGTGACTGGGAGAGCCTGTGTGTATCTGGGAGAGTCTGTGTGTGTCTGGGAGAGCCTGTGTGTGACTGGGAGAGTCTGTGTGTGACTGGGAGAGACTGTGTGTGACTGGGAGAGTCTGTGTGTGACTGGGAGAGTCTGTGTGACTGGGAGAGTCTGTGTGTGTCTGGGAGAGCCTGTACGTGTCTGGGAGAGCCTGTGTGTGACTGGGAGAGCCTGTGTGTGACTGGGAGAGTCTGTGTGTCTGGGAGAGCCTGTGTGTGTTTGAGAGAGTCTGTGTGTGACTGGGAGAGCCTGTGTGTGACTGGGAGAGCCTGTGTGTGACTGGGAGAGTCTGTGTGTGTCTGAGAGAGCCTGGGTGTGACTGGGAGAGTCTGTGTGTCTGGGAGAGCCTGTGTGTGACTGGGAGAGTCTGTGTGTGTCTGAGAGAGTCTGTGTGTGTCTGAGAGAGCCTGTGTGTGACTGGGAGAGCCTGTGTGTGACTGGGAGAGTCTGTGTGTGACTGGGAGAGTCTGTGTGTGACTGGGAGAGCCTGTGTGTGACTGGGAGAGCCTGTGTGTGACTGGGAGAGTCTGTGTGTGACTGGGAGAGCCTGTGTGTGTCTGGGAGAGCCTGTGTGTGACTGGAAGAGCCTGTGTGTGACTGGGAGAGTCTGTGTGTGACTGGGAGAGCCTGTGTGTGTCTGGGAGAGTGTGTGTCTGGGAAAGTCTGTGTGTGACTGGGAGAGCCTATGTGTGTCTGGGAGAGTCTGTGTGTGACTGGGAGAGCCTGTGTGTGACTGGGAGAGTCTGTGTGTGACTGGGAGAGCCTGTGTGTGACTGGGAGAGTGTGTGTCTGGGAGAGTGTGTGTGTGACTGGGAGAGCCTGTGTGTGACTGGGAGAGTCTGTGTGTCTGGGAGAGTCTGTGTGTATGGGAGAGCCTGTGTGTGACTGGGAGAGTCTGTGTGTGACTGGGAGAGCCTGTGTGTGTATGGGAGAGCCTGTGTGTGACTGGGAGAGTCTGTGTGTGACTGGGAGAGCCTGTGTGTGTCTGGGAGAGTCTGTGTGTGACTGGGAGAGCCTGTGTGTGACTGGGAGAGTCTGTGTGTGACTGGGAGAGCCTGTGTGTGACTGGGAGAGCCTGTGTGTGACTGGGAGAGTCTGTGTGTGGGAGAGTCTGTGTGTGACTGGGAGAGCCTGTGTGTGACTGGGAGAGTCTGTGTGTGACTGGGGGAGTCTATGTGTGTCTGGGAGAGCCTGTGTGTGACTGGGAGAGCCTGTGTGTGCCTGGGAGAGTCTGTGTGTGTATGGGAGAGCCTGTGTGTGTCTGGGAGAGTCTGTGTGTGACTGGGAGAGCCTGTGTGTGACTGGGAGAGCCTGTGTGTGACTGGGAGAGCCTGTGTGTGACTGGGAGAGCCTGTGTGTGACTGGGAGAGCCTGGGTGTGACTGGGAGAGCCTGGGTGTGACTGGGAGAGCCTGGGTGTAACTGGGAGAGTCTGTGTGTCTGGGAGAGCCTGTGTGTGTCTGAGAGAGTCTGTGTGTGACTGGGAGAGCCTGTGTGTGACTGGGAGAGCCTGTGTGTATCTGGGAGAGTCTGTGTGTGTCTGGGAGAGCCTGTGTGTGACTGGGAGAGTCTGTGTGTGACTGGGAGAGCCTGTGTGTGACTGGGAGAGTCTGTGTGTGACTGGGAGAGTCTGTGTGACTGGGAGAGTCTGTGTGTGTCTGGGAGAGCCTGTACGTGTCTGGGAGAGCCTGTGGGTGACTGGGAGAGTCTGTGTGTGTCTGGGAGAGTCTGTGTGTGTCTGGGAGAGCCTGTGTGTGACTGGGAGAGCCTATGTGTGACTGGGAGAGTCTGTGTGTGACTGGGAGAGTCTGTGTGTGACTGGGAGAGCCTGTGTGTGTCTGGGAGAGTCTGTGTGTGACTGGGAGAGCCTGTGTGTGACTGGGAGAGCATGTGTGTGACTGGGAGAGTCTGTGTGTGTCTGGGAGAGCCTGTGTGTGACTGGGAGAGCCTGTGTGTGACTGGGAGAGTCTGTGTGTGTCTGGGAGAGTCTGTGTGTTTCTGGGAGAGTCTGTGTGTGACTGGGAAAGCCTGTGTGTGACTGGGAGAGCCTGTGGGTGACTGGGAGAGCCTGTGTGTGTCTGGGAGAGTATTGTGTGTGTCTGGGATAGTCTGTGTGTGTCTGGGAGAGTCTGTGTGTGACTGGGAGAGTCTGTGTGTGTCTGGGAGAGCCTGTGTGTGACTAGGAGAGCCTGTGTGTGTCTGGGAGAGCCTGTGTGTGACTGGGAGAGCCTGTGTGTGACTGGGAGAGCCTGTGTGTGACTGGGACAGTCTGTGTGTGTCTGGGAGAGCCTGTGTGTATCTGGGAGTCTGTGTGTGTCTGGGAGAGCCTGTGTGTGACTGGGAGAGCCTGTGTGTGACTGGGAGAGTCTGTGTGTCTGGGAGAGCCTGTGTGTGACTGGGAGAGCCTGTGTGTGACTGGGATAGTCTGTGTGTGTCTGGGAGAGCCTGTGTGTGACTGGGAGAGTCTGTGTGTGACTGGGAGAGCCTGTGTGTGTCTGGGAGAGCCTGTGTGTGTCTGGGAGAGCCTGTGTGTGTCTGGGAGAGCCTGTGTGACTGGGAGAGCCTGTGTGTGACTGAGAGAGCCCGTGTGTGACTGGGTGAGCCCGTGTGTGACTGGGTGAGCCCGTGTGTGACTGGGAGAGTCTGTGTGTATCTGGGAGAGCCTGTGTGTGACTGAGAGAGCCCGTGTGTGACTGGGTGAGCCCGTGTGTGACTGGGAGAGTCTGTGTGTGACTGGGAGAGTCTGTGTGTATCTGGGAGAGCCTGTGTGTGACTGGGAGAGCCTGTGTGTGTCTGGGAGAGTCTGTGTGTGACTGGGTGAGTCTGTGTGTGACTGGGAGAGCCTGTGTGTGACTGGGAGAGCCTGTGTGTGTCTGGGTGAGTCTGTGTGTGACTGGGAGAGCCTGTGTGTGACTGGGAGAGCCTGTGTCTGTCTGGGTGAGTCTGTGTGTGTCTGGGAGAGCCTGTGTGTGTCTGGGAGAGTCTATGTGTGACTGGGCGAGTCTGTGTGTGACTGGGAGAGCCTGTGTGTGACTGGGAGAGCCTGTGTGTGACTGGGTGAGTCTGTGTGTGACTGGGAGAGCCTGTGTGTGACTGGGAGAGCCTGTGTGTGTCTGGGTGAGTCTGTGTGTGTCTGGGAGAGCCTGTGTGTGACTGGGAGAGCCTGTGTGTGTCTGGGTGAGTCTGTGTGTGTCTGGGAGAGCCTGTGTGTGACTGGGTGAGTCCGTGTGTGACTGGGAGAGTCTGTGTGTGACTGGGAGAGCCTGTGTGTGTGTCTGTGAGAGCCTGTGTGTATCTGGGTGAGCCTGTGGGTCTCTGGGTGAGCCTGTGGGTCTCTGGGTGAGCCTGTGAGTCTGTGGGTGAGCCTGCGGGTCTCTGGGTGAGCCTGTGGGTCTGTGGGTGAGCCTGCGGGTCTCTGGGTGAGCCTGTGGGTCTCTGGGTGAGCCTGTGGGTCTCTGGGTGAGCCTGTGTGTGACTGGGAGAGCCTGTGTGTGACTGGGAGAGTCTGTGTGTGACTGGGAGAGCCTGTGTGTGTCTGGGAGAGTCTGTGTGTGACTGGGAGAGCCTGTGTGTGACTGGGAGAGCATGTGTGTGACTGGGAGAGTCTGTGTGTGTCTGGGAGAGCCTGTGTGTGACTGGGAGAGCCTGTGTGTGACTGGGAGAGTCTGTGTGTGTCTGGGAGAGTCTGTGTGTTTCTGGGAGAGTCTGTGTGTGACTGGGAAAGCCTGTGTGACTGGGAGAGCCTGTGGGTGACAGAGAGTCTGTGTGTGTCTGGGAGAGCCTGTGTGACTGGGAGAGCCTGTGTGTGACTGGGAGAGCCTGTGTGTGTCTGGGAGAGTATTGTGTGTGTCTGGGATAGTCTGTGTGTGTCTGGGAGAGTCTGTGTGTGACTGGGAGAGTCTGTGTGTGTCTGGGAGAGCCTGTGTGTGACTAGGAGAGCCTGTGTGTGTCTGGGAGAGCCTGTGTGTGACTGGGAGAGCCTGTGTGTGACTGGGAGAGCCTGTGTGTGACTGGGACAGTCTGTGTGTGTCTGGGAGAGCCTGTGTGTATCTGGGAGTCTGTGTGTGTCTGGGAGAGCCTGTGTGTGACTGGGAGAGCCTGTGTGTGACTGGGAGAGTCTGTGTGTCTGGGAGAGCCTGTGTGTGACTGGGAGAGCCTGTGTGTGACTGGGATAGTCTGTGTGTGTCTGGGAGAGCCTGTGTGTGACTGGGAGAGCCTGTGTGTGACTGGGAGAGCCTGTGTGTGTCTGGGAGAGCCTGTGTGACTGGGAGAGCCTGTGTGTGACTGAGAGAGCCCGTGTGTGACTGGGTGAGCCCGTGTGTGACTGGGTGAGCCCGTGTGTGACTGGGAGAGTCTGTGTGTATCTGGGAGAGCCTGTGTGTGACTGAGAGAGCCCGTGTGTGACTGGGTGAGCCCGTGTGTGACTGGGAGAGTCTGTGTGTGACTGGGAGAGTCTGTGTGTATCTGGGAGAACCTGTGTGTGACTGGGAGAGCCTGTGTGTGTCTGGGAGAGTCTGTGTGTGACTGGGTGAGTCTGTGTGTGACTGGGAGAGCCTGTGTGTGACTGGGAGAGCCTGTGTGTGTCTGGGTGAGTCTGTGTGTGACTGGGAGAGCCTGTGTGTGACTGGGAGAGCCTGTGTCTGTCTGGGTGAGTCTGTGTGTGTCTGGGAGAGCCTGTGTGTGTCTGGGAGAGTCTATGTGTGACTGGGCGAGTCTGTGTGTGACTGGGAGGGCCTGTGTGTGACTGGGAGAGCCTGTGTGTGACTGGGTGAGTCTGTGTGTGACTGGGAGAGCCTGTGTGTGACTGGGAGAGCCTGTGTGTGTCTGGGTGAGTCTGTGTGTGTCTGGGAGAGCCTGTGTGTGACTGGGAGAGCCTGTGTGTGTCTGGGTGAGTCTGTGTGTGTCTGGGAGAGCCTGTGTGTGACTGGGTGAGTCCGTGTGTGACTGGGAGAGTCTGTGTGTGACTGGGAGAGCCTGTGTGTGTGTCTGTGAGAGCCTGTGTGTATCTGGGTGAGCCTGTGGGTCTCTGGGTGAGCCTGTGGGTCTCTGGGTGAGCCTGTGAGTCTGTGGGTGAGTCTGCGGGTCTCTGGGTGAGCCTGTGGGTCTGTGGGTGAGCCTGCGGGTCTCTGGGTGAGCCTGTGGGTCTCTGGGTGAGCCTGTGGGTCTCTGGGTGAGCCTGTGGGTCTCTGGGTGAGCCTGTGGGTCTCTGGGTGAGTCTGTGAGTCTCTGGGTGAGCCTGTGGGTCTCTGGATTGGCCTGTGGGTCTCTGGGTGAGCCTGTGGGTCTCTGGGTGAGCCTGTGGGTCTCTGGGTGAGTCTGTGAGTCTCTGGGTGAGCCTGTGGGTCTCTGGATTGGCCTGTGGGTCTCTGGGTGAGCCTGTGAGTCTCTGGGTGAGCCTGCGGGTCTCTGGGTGAGCCTGTGGGTCTCTGGGTGAGTCTGTGAGTCTCTGGGTGAGCCTGTGGGTCTCTGGATTGGCCTGTGGGTCTCTGGGTTGGCCTGTGGGTCTCTGGGTGAGCCTGTGGGTCTCTGGGTGAGCCTTTGGGTCTCCGGCGAGTCCGCGGGTTCCCTAGGCGGGCCTGTTGCTGTCTGTGTCAGCATCTCCGGGCTAGCCTGCAGGTTCCCTGGGTCTCTGGGTGAGCCTGCGGGTTTCTACGCGAATCCGTGCGTCTCCATGGCAGTCTGTAGGTCTCTGCGCGAGGAGTCTGCAAGACCGCCGGTGTAATCGCTGTGGGCGTGCGGCTAACGTCCGCATTGGGCGATGGGTGCTCGTCGTCCGCCACCTCCATAGCCGCGTGGGGTGCAACGTAGCCGGGATAGGGTGCAGAGGGGGGCGCTGGATGAGGAGGCAGATGAAGGGATTAGTGGGGGTGGTGTGGGGGGAGGGGCGGGAGATGAACGGCAGGGAGCAAGACGCAGGGCAAAGGTGACCGGGTCAGATGATGGCACGGGGGGCAGAGGGATAGCGATGGAACAGGGGGAAGAGCAGAGAAGCAAGTAGGACACCCAGAATCGTGCAGAGAGAGGAGCAGGGTGGAGGGGACAGGGCAGGAGGAGGAGAGGGACGGAGGCGCTGGGCGGACTCGCTCTGTGCTACGGAGCAATAATCAACAGCACAGTCGGCGCAATGACTTCTCTACAGGAGGAGGAGGGGGGAGAGGCGAGGGGAGGGGGGGGACGCGGCGGTGGCGGTGTTAGCGGCGGTGGTAGCGGACGGCCAGGGCAGTCGGTGGGGGGGGGTGTGGGATGGGCGGCTCGCGAGGGGAGGACGGTGCTCAGGTGGTGGGTAGCAAGCCTGGGCAAGGCCAGAGGATGCGGGGGGGGGGGGGGCATCAAATCCTCGGGGTCCATTTGGCGAATGCGCGCGTTGTCAACGACGACGCCGCTGCTCAGAATGGGCCACCGCCACCACAGCCACCACCACCGCCACCACCGCCACCGCCACCGACAACCGCCGCCACCACCGCCGGGCTCCTCCAGCCGGAGTGCCGATCCTCCGTCCCGTCCCCTCTCCTCCCCCACGGCTCGTTCCCACTGGCGCCTTCGCCGCCGGTACCGCCACCGCCGCCGCCGCCGCCGCTAGTGCCGCCGCCAGTGCCGCCGCCGCCCCCATCGGCGTTACCTTGCCCGAAGTCCGAGTGGAAGCTGTTGGGGGAGGCGTCGGGAAACGCGGGCGGCTTGTCCCGCACGTCGGCGCCGGCCACGCCGCCCGGCTGCGCGCCGGACTTGTGCGACTTCTGGTGCAGGGCCAGAGAGGCGCGGTGCTTGTACATCTTTCCGCACGTGCGGCAGTGGAAGCTCTTCTCGGCGCTGTGCGTGCGCTTGTGCCCGATGAGGCTGTGCGACCAGCGGAAGGTCTTTCCGCACTTGTCGCAGCGGTACGGCCGCTCACCTGTGTGAACGCGCTGGTGACTCAGCAGCTCGTGCGAGCGCAGGAACGCCTTGCCGCACGTGTCGCACTGGTACGGCTTCTTGTCCGTGTGGATGCGCTGGTGCTGCGGGGCGGCGGGCGCGCGGGGCACGGCGGGTGACGGCGGTTGTGGAAGCGGCGGTGACGATGGTTGCAGTGGTGGAGGCAGTGACAGAGTTCGTGGTGACGGTTGTGGCGGTGGCAGCGATGGTTGTCGTGGTGACAGAGTTGATGGTGGCGGTGGTGGCGGTGACGGCGAGGCGGTGGGTGGTGGGGCGTGTGGGAGACAAGGGAGAGAAGGGAGAGGGCAGACGCACGGTGAGGTGGCAACCTAAAATAAAAGTAGTTTAAATAGTCAAACAGTTTTAACACTCCTCCAAGTCAATGACCAATGAATGACCTCCAAGTCGCGACTCGGCGAGGTCCACAAGCGAGACAACCCCAGTATCCTCGAGTGCCGCTTCTCAACTCAACAATGTTTTCTATTTTACCACGTGAGGCACACGGAGCTGGGCAACTCTTTTGGAAGCGGCCTGGCGATCACAAGCCCAACGAAGTGGCGGTGCGAGTCGACAGTTCTCTGCGCGAGTTTACCCCTGACCCAATCACTACCCCGATCATCACTACCCCTTACCGCTACACCAACCCCTAACCCAATCAATACCCCTACACCAACCCCTAACCCAATCACTACCCCTACACCAAACCCAATCACTACCCCTACACCAACACTAACCCAATCACTACCCCTACACCAACCCCTAACCCAATCACTACCCCTACACCAACACTAACCCAATCACTACCCCTACACAAACACTAACCCAATCACTACCCCTACACCAACCCCTAACCCAATCACTACCCCTACACCAACACTAACCCAATCACTACCGCTACACCAACCCCTAACCCAATCACTACACCAACCCCTAATCCAATCACTAACCCTACACCAACACTAACCCAATCACAACCCCTACACCAACCCCTAACCCAATCACTACGCCCATCACTACCACAACACCAAGCACTAACCCAATCACTATTGCTATCCATAATGCAGGTTTTTTGGGTTAGATTGCGTAAATATAAATGTGCTGTTACACCCGCCACAATGACACAGCCAATTTGCAAGGCTTCGTCACGTAAAGAGAACACGCCAATTCGTCACTAGCACAGCACACCGGCTGTGTTGGAGAGCAAATCCATAACATTCACCATCCGACTACCGTAACGTTTCGCCGGTAATTGCAAATGGCATCATCAGGCGGCAGCCAGATTTGTGGAGAAATCCTCCTGTTTAATTCCTTAAATAGAGGGATAGGTGTCACGTGTAAGCCCTTCTTGTGCTTAATGGGGTGGGGATTAATGATTGCCTATGAATTACAATGTACATTACACGTGCACATTGTTGTTCGTGTACCAGCTGTCGTTTGTGTGCACTAAAATAGCAGTACCTGCTGATTGTCTGCTCACAGGCATTCCGCACTGCCGTATGGTGACCTGTATAGGCATGCATGTAGACAATGCATTCTTTGATGATTCACTTACAAGCAGCACTAAGTCTGTAGCTATCCGAACGGTGAAAATAATTTTTCTTTCTCTCAATTTCGATAGATTATCTAATTAGTCTTGGCCAGTAGTAACTAGTTTTGCACAGAACTTCAACATTATAAAACTCAATTGAGTGTACTTGCGTCTTCTGCCACTGCCGACAGTTGTGTTTGGGAGTATGTTGGGCCGTCAACACAAATAATAAGCAAGAGACTAAGAGAACACAAGGAATTGTAAATACTCTCTCTCTCTCTCATCTTCACGGTGGCTAGGCGACGTTAACTACCTCGCTTGGTACACACAGGAGCTCCTGGCTTTGATCCTGACGGACGCCTGCAGTACATTTGGAGTTTGCATCTCTCTCTCTCTCTCCCCCCGTGGTCCCGTAGATTTCTCTCCGATTTTTTCTCCACATTTAGCCAACACGTATTTCTGCATTTCCACGTGACGACAAGCCACTTCACAGGGCTTCTGACAAGAGAGCCACGCAGCCTAACCTGGTAACATTAAAGTTGTTTTTACTTTATAAAGATTAATACATGAAACGGTAGCAACGTCACCCACTACTGGGGTGTCTCTGTAACGCATTTCTACGTGCCCATCGCTCAGCAGCGAGAAGAACGGCGATTGTGCCGTGCACCGAATCATTTATTGTCATTATCCAAGTGACCACCACCACCCTAATCTCACAGCCACCACCCTGATTTCTGTTACCACCACGACCACTCTAATCTCACCACCACCACCACCCTGATCTCACCACCACCACCCCTGATCTCAATCACCATCACCACCCTGATTTCAAGTCACCAGCACCGTGATATCCCCGTGACCCCCACCCACCCACCCCCTCCCGCCCCCCGCCCCCCTCACCTTGAGCACATCCTCGGGCAGGCGGAAGTTCTTGCCGCACTGCTCGCACACGTAGGGGCGCTCGTCGGTGTGCGTGCGCTGGTGGCGCGCCAGGTCCCGCGTCAGCGCGAAGCTCTTGCCGCACTGGTCGCACTGGAAGGGCCGCTCGCCCGTGTGCAGCGACTGGTGGCGGAACAGGTCGGTGGACTGGCGGAAGAGCTTGCCGCAGTCGGCGCACTTGTAGCGCTTCTCCTTGACGTGCGACGAGCGCCGGGGAAGCAGCTCGCAGGCCGCGGCACCCCCCCCGTCCTTGCTCACCAGCACGCCGCCCACCACGCCGCCCACCACGCCGCCCACCACTCCGCCCACCGCGCCGCCCCCCCCGCCGCCCCCCCCACCGCCGCCGCCGGGGCCGCCGGGGCCGTCCACGCCGCCGCCGTTGGGGCCGGCTCCGGTGTCGGCGCCGCAGTCGAGCGGCTCCACGGTGGGCCCCGGGGTGCCGGTCTGTGTCGGCTGCTGCTGTTGCTGCTGCTGCTGCTGTTGTTGCTGCTGCTGTTGTTGTTGTTGCTGCTGTTGCTGCTGCTGCTGCTGTTGTTGTGGGTCAGGGGCCGGGCAGCTTGACATGACGTGAGAGCCTGCGGCAAATGTTAAACGACAAACAGCTGTCACGATGTACGTGTGTGTGCGCGTGTGTGTGTGCGCGTGTGTGTGTGTACACGTTGAACTTTTATCGCACCGTACGTAGCCAACCGCCCTAAACGGAAGGACAACAAACTAAACACAAAGCATGATAATTGGTTTTATACCCTTTTATCTGGCAACAAAACTGACACCTTTTTTACAAGGAGTCATACAAAAAGGTGTCAGTTTTGTTGCCAGAAAAAAGGGTAAAAAAGCTATTATCATATTTTTCTACTGGCAAATGAGGTTCCAATGGTGTGAACACAAAGCAGTTCTAAAGAAATTAGTTTGTCAATGTAGATGATTTAAAAGTGCACAGCACCCAATGGTTTTCTAACATCTGAAGGAAGAGCATTCCAGACGGCCGCAAAAGCGCATTGGAAACTAACATTTGTGATGGCAAGGTCGTTCTGATAAAAAAGCTGGCTTACCCGGTGAAGTAAAAATAGTTTAGTATATTTCGATTTAAAGCTTTCGTGACTGCAGGGATTCATCTTCTTGGTTCTTTCGGTAAAGTCACGTAGAATGGAAATAATAAAATAATAAAAATAAAACATAATAAAATAATTTTCACGACGTTTCGGCCACAACGCAAGCAGCCGTCCTCAGGTGAAAACCAGGTCTGTCGAGGCGACAGCGTCTGAATGAAACAGCACCATGCTTGGAGCATATATTTAAGCTGGGTTGGAAGGGGGGGAAAGGGTGCCTTGACAAAATAATTTGCATATCAAGAGGAATTCATAAACCCATAAATATGCTGAATTCCGAAACGTCGTGAGAATTATTTTATTGTGTTTTATTTTTATTATTTTATGACTTCCCTTCTACGTGGCTTTACCGAAAGAACCAAGAAGAATAGTTTTTAGTTCAGGTTTAGAGTGTGGGGAGCGGTAATGCAGTAGGTTAGCCTGCAACGCTACGAGACCATCAAACAGAGTTCGATTCCCGCTCACGGTCAACACCAGCGACGATTATCTGCACTGGTCCTGGACCTCCCCGAGGTCGACTTAGCCTCAAATGAGGATATGTTGCGTATAAACTTCACCGCTAGGGAGACCAAGGCCACACCACCCCCTTGCCCAAACAGTCTCAACTAAAACTAAACTCCGATTTAAAGCTTGCGTGACTGCAGGGATTCATCTTCTTGGTTCTTTCGGTAAAGTCACGTAGAAGGGAAGTAATAAAATAATAAAAATAAAACACAATAAAACAATTATCACGACGTTTCGGCCACAACGCAAGCAGCCGTCCTCAGGTGAAGAACATGTCATATATAAGCTTATATATATGCTCCAAGCACGTGTGCTGTTTCATTCAGAAGCTGTCGCCTCGACAGACCTGGTTTTCACCTGAGGGCGGCTGCTTGCGTTGTGGCCGAAACGTCGTGATAATTATTTTATTATGTTTTATTTTTATTATTTTACTACTTTCCTTCTACGTGACTTACCGAAAGAACCAAGAAGATAAAACTAAACTCCGATGTAAAGCTTTCGTGACTGCAGGGATTCATATTATTGGTTCTTTCGGTAAAGTCGCGTAGAAGGAAAATAGTAAAATAATAAAAATAAAAGAATACAATTCTCACGACGTTTCGATTGCAACACAAGCAATCATCATCAGGTGTGAAAACCACAGCAAGAAAATTTGAAAAAAACCGCCACTTTTTCTAATTTTTATTATTTCCCTTCTACGTGACTTTACTGAAAGAACCAAGAACATAAACTATTTTTATTTTACCCGGGAAGGGCCACTGAGCTAGACCTGTTTTTCTTAAGTGACCCGGCTATCAAGCATAGCAGCTCAACGAAGTGGCTTGTCAATCATCAGCATCGTGAAAATGTAGAGCAGCCAAACACTCTAAACGTGTGGCGACGTCGATTCCAAACGTGGAGGGGAAACCCACGGGGAGACAGACACACAAACTCCAAATATACAGCAGCAGGCATTGTCAGGGTCGGGATCGAACCCACGACCTCCTGTAGACCAGGCGAGGTAGTTAACATCTCATAGCCACCGTGATGATGATGATGATGATGGAGAGAGACACGCAAACTCCAAATATACAGCAGCAGGCATCGTCAGGGTCGACCCCAACATCTCCAGCTTCCGGAAGGGGGGGGGGGGGAACGTCGAACACGGTGCCCAGAAACCCTCTACCACAATCGCGGAAGCCGCTTCAGGCGCTGGCAGGGAGCTGGTAGGGGCTGGTAGGGGCTGGTAGGGGCTGGTAGGAGCTGGTAGGGGCTGGTAGGAGCTGGTAGGGGCTGGTAGGGGCTGGTAGGTAGGAGCTGGTAGGGGCTGGTAGGGGCTGGTAGGAGCTGGTAGGGGCTGGTAGGGGCTGGTAGGTAGGAGCTGGTAGGGGCTGGTAGGGGCTGGTAGGGGCTGGTAGGGGCTGGTAGGGGCTGGTAGGGGCTGGTAGGGGCTGGTAGGGGCTGGTAGGCAGGAGCTGGTAGGAGCTGGTAGGGGCTGGTAGGGGCTGGTAGGAGCTGGTAGGGGCTGGTAGGGGCTGGTAGGGGCTGGTAGGAGCTGGTAGGGGCTGGTAGGGGCTGGTAGGGGCTGGTAGGAGCTGGTAGGTAGGAGCTGGTAGGAGCTGGTAGGAGCTGGTAGGGGCTGGTAGGGGGTGGTAGGGGCTGGTAGGAGGTGGTAGGTAGGGGCTGGTAGGAGCTGGTAGGAGCTGGTAGGGGCTGGTAGGTAGGAGCTGGTAGGAGCTGGTAGGTAGGGGCTGGTAGGAGCTGGTAGGGGCTGGTAGGGGCTGGTAGGTAGGAGCTGGTAGGAGCTGGTAGGTAGGGGCTGGTAGGAGCTGGTAGGAGCTGGTAGGGGCTGGTAGGTAGGAGCTGGTAGGAGCTGGTAGGAGCTGGTAGGGGCTGGTAGGTAGGAGCTGGTAGGAGCTGGTAGGTAGGGGCTGGTAGGAGCTGGAAGGAGCTGGTAGGGGCTGGTAGGGGCTGGTAGGTAGGGGCTGGTAGGTAGGGGCTGGTAGGGGCTGGTAGGTAGGGGCTGGTAGGTAGGGGCTGGTAGGTAGGAGCTGGTAGGGGCTGGTAGGAGCTGGTAGGAGCTGGTAGGGGCTGGTAGGTAGGAGCTGGTAGGGGCTGGTAGGGGCGCTGGTACCACTCACCGGCTTCTTCCCCGAGCGGCACCTGCTGCTCCGAGCGCGTCTTGCGGGCGCGGGGGCTCTGCGTCAGGCGCAGGCCACCCATGATGCTCGGGAAACTGGGGGGGCTGGCGGCCGGGAACTCCGGCATGGGGTCTGCAGACGGCAACCCAGGGGGGGGGGGGGGGGGGAGGAGAGACCCACACACACCACACACACCACACACACCAGACAAACACCATCACGAGTTAATACCACTCTTCAATACAGCGCGAGTTTAATAAAAAAACATTTTCATTCGATAGGCGACACTTTGGGCAATGACTCCCCTCTCGGTTGGCTACGTAGGGTGCAAAAGAAGTTCAACATACACACAGAGACCCACAGACTCACCACACAGAGACCCACAGACTCGCCACACAGACCCACAGACTCATCACATAGAGACCCACAGACTCACCACACAGCCATATAATCATAACACAGAGACCCACAGACTCACAACACAGAGACCCACAGACTCACCACACAAACACACTCACCACACAGCCATATAATCATAACACAGAGACCCATAGACTCACCACACAGAGACCCACAGACTCACAACACAGAGACCCACAGACTCACCACACAAACACTCACCACACAGCCATATAATCATAACACAGAGACCCATAGACTCACCACACAGACCCACAGACTCACAACACAGAGACCCACAGACTCACCACACAAACACTCACCACACAGCCATATAATCATAACACAGAGACCCATAGACTCACCACACAGACCCACAGACTCACCACACAGAGACCCACAGACTCACCACACAGAGACCCACAGAGACTCACCACACAGACCCACAGACTCATCACATAGAGACCCACAGACTCACCACACAGCCATATAATCATAACACAGAGACCCACAGACTCACAACACAGAGACCCACAGACTCACCACACAAACACACTCACCACACAGCCATATAATCATAACACAGAGACCCATAGACTCACCACACAGAGACCCACAGACTCACAACACAGAGACCCACAGACTCACCACACAAACACACTCACCACACAGCCATATAATCATAACACAGAGACCCATAGACTCACCACACAGAGACCCACAGAGACTCACCACACAGACCCACAGACTCACCACACAGCCATATAATCATAACACAGAGACCCACAGACTCACACAACATATCGCGCAGCGCTTTTAGACGAGCTTCTGCGGCCGTCTGGAACGCTCTTCCTTTCGATATTCGGAAGCCGCTGGGAGCTGTTACACTTTTAAATCATCGTCCAGATTGAAGACGTATTTCTTTAGGGTCGTGTTTAGTTCGTTGTCCTTCCACTCCGATTAACGCGGTTGGCTACGTATGGTACGAAAGAAGTTCAACATTCCTACATTCGGAGATGTTAAAACTCTACCTCCCCTGGTATACAGGAGGTCCGTGAGTTCAGCCCCGACCCCGACACCTGTTTATTTGGATTTGCATGTCTCGCTCCACATGGCCATGTCGATTTTCCTCCGGGTTTAGCTTATTTGGCCGCTGCTGTACATTTCCACGCGACGACGATGATGATGATCGGCCACCACGATGAGCTATCGTTTGTGATGGCCGGGTCGCGTCTGAACAAACACCTACACAGCTCAGTGGGGCCTTAGCTGGTAAAAAAATATATAGTTTAGTTTAGTCTGTATGGGTCTGCGTGTGTATGTGTGTCCCTCTGTGTGTGTGTCCCTCTGTGTGTGCGCGTCCCTCTGTGTGTGCGCGTCCCTCTGTGTGTGCGCGTCCCTCTGTGTGTGCGCGTCCCTCTGTGTGTGCGCGTCCCTCTGTGTGTGCGCGTCCCTCTGTGTGTGCGCGTCCCTCTGTGTGTGCGCGTCCCTCTGTGTGTGCGCGTCCCTCTGTGTGTGCGCGTCCCTCTGTGTGTGCGCGTCCCTCTGTGTGTGCGCGTCCCTCTGTGTGTGCGCGTCCCTCTGTGTGTGCGCGTCCCTCTGTGTGTGCGCGTCCCTCTGTGTGTGCGCGTCCCTCTGTGTGTGCGCGTCCCTCTGTGTGTGCGCGTCCCTCTGTGTGTGCGCGTCCCTCTGTGTGTGTCCGTCCCTCTGTGTGTGTCCGTCCCTCTGTGTGTGTGTCCGTCCCTCTGTGTGTGTGTCCCTCTGTGTGTGTGTCCCTCTGTGTGTGTGTCCCTCTGTGTGTGTGTCCCTCTGTGTGTGTGTGTCCCTCTGTGTGTGTGTCCCTCTGTGTGTGTGTCCCTCTGTGTGTGTGTCCCTCTGTGTGTGTGTCCCTCTGTGTGTGTGTCCCTCTGTGTGTGTGTCCCTCTGTGTGTGTGTCCCTACGTGCGTCCCTCTGCGTGTCCCTCTGTGTGTCCCTCTGTGTGTCCCTCTGTGCGTCCCTCTGTGTGTCCCTACGTGCGTCCCTCTGTGCGTCCGTACGCGCGTCTGTATGTGGGTCTCGATGCGTTTATAGAGCATTTGGCTGCTGCTATTCATTGCCACACAATGCTGCAAGACGACAAGCCACTTCGTTGAGCTGCTGTCATTTCGATGGTCAGGTCAAGGCTTCTGACAAGAGCTACACAGCTCAGAGGGGCCTTACCTGGTGAAATAGTTTGTCGTTTTATTTTAGCTCAAACCAGACAGGGGCAAAATAAAATTCCTCAAGTTCAACCGAGGAGGCACCCAACGTCGTCGCGGTTGTACAATGACAACACCTGCCCCCTGCCCCCTGGCACGGGGAACTTCCAGCGCGGCACACGGCATGCCCAAAACAACATTCGAGCTGGACCAAGCTCATTTTGGGAGTCTGTACCAAAGACAAAGATCTCCCGTACGGCATTAACAGACTCTATCAAGGCTGGCACGGCACACGAGAGGGTGGGGTGGCCAGCACCACGCCCGGCCGCCTTTGTCTCCCCTAGCACCAGGTACTCATTTAGTTGACCTATGGGGAGGAGGCCCAGGACCGCTTCACACAATCGCCACTGGTGGTAGTGGCGGCGAGCGCAGCGCGCCAACCGTTACCACTCCCGCTCCCCCCCCACATGCACCAACACGCACTTATTCACGTGACAAACCTCACGAACTGGCTGTGGTCGGGTGGTGGTGATGGCTTAACGACAACATTTACATTTTACGCGGCCTAACCCCAAAAACCTTCGCGACCAATACGATTCGTCGCGAAAGCCTCCGTGTGTTGCACGGACACGCACCGACACGCGCACTGACACGCGCACTGACACGCGCACTGACACGCGCACTGACACGCGCACTGACACGCGCACTGACACGCGCACTGACACGCGCACTGACACGCGCACTGACACGCGCACTGACACGCGCACTGACACGCGCACTGACACGCGCACTGACACGCGCACTGACACGCGCACTGACACGCGCACTGACACGCGCACTGACACGCGCACTGACACGCGCACTGACACGCGCACTGACACGCACACTGACACGCACACTGACACGCGCACCGACACGCGCACTCACACACACCGACACACGCACCCACACGCTGTCACGCGCACTGACACACGCACCCATGCGCACTCACACACGCACTGACACGCGCACTGACACGTGTGGGGTGCCTTGAGGATTAACTCCTGCAGCAAGCGTCTGGGCGCTATCGCGGGATTGGGTTGCTCGCGTTGCCGCGGAAGGCGGCCAAGGGCTGCCAGCGCACAGAGGCCCAGCCAGCTAAGATCCGCAGACACACATGGGGGAGTGGTGGGTGGTGAGTGTGAGTACGTGTCTGGGGTGGGTGGTGGGTGTGAGTACGTGTGTGTGTCTGGGGTGGGTGGGTGGTGAGTCTGAGTACGTGGGGGTGGGTGTGAGTGTGAGTACGTGTGTGGGAGGGGTGGGTGTGAGTGTAAGTACGTGTGTGTGTGTCTGGGGTGGGTGAGTGTGAGTACGTGTGTGTATCTGGGGTGAGTGGGTGGTGAGTGTGAGTACGTGTGTGTGTCTGGGAGGGGTGGGTGTGAGTGTGAGTACGTGTGTGGGAGGGGTGGGTGGTGGGTGTGAGTACGTGTGTATCTGGGAGGGGTGGGTGGTGAGTGTGAGTACGTGTGTGTGTCTGGGAGGGGTGGGTGGGTGGTGAGTGTGAGTACGTGTGTGTGTCTGGGGTGGGTGGGTGGTGAGTGAGTAGTGTGTGTGTCTGGGAGTGGTGGGTGGTGAGTGTGAGTACGTGTGTGTGTCTGGGAGTGGTGGGTGGTGAGTGCGAGTACGTGTGTGTCTGGGAGGGGTGGGTGGTGAGTGTGAGTACGTGTGTGTGTCTGGGAGTGGTGGGTGGTGAGTGTGAGTACGTGTGTGTCTGGGAGGGGTGGGTGGTGAGTGCGAGTACGTGTGTGTGTCTGGGAGTGGTGGGTGGTGGGTGTGAGTACGTGTGTGTGTCTGGGAGGGGTGGGTGTGAGTGCGAGTACGTGTGTGTGTCTGGGAGTGGTTGGTGGTGGGTGTGAGTACGTGTGTCTGGGAGGGGTGGGTGGTGAGTGCGAGTACGTGTGTGTGTCTGGGAGTGGTGGGTGGTGAGTGTGAGTACGTGTGTGTCTGGGAGGGGTGGGTGGTGAGTGCGAGTACGTGTGTGTGTCTGGGAGTGGTGGATGGTGGGTGTGAGTACGTGTGTGTGTCTGGGAGGGGTGGGTGGGGAGTGCGAGTACGTGTGTGTGTCTGGGAGTGGTGGGTGGTGGGTGTGAGTACGTGTGTGTCTGGGAGGGGTGGTGAGTGTGAGTACGTGTGTGTCTGGGAGGGGTGGGTGGTGAGTGTGAGTACGTGTGTGTGTCTGGGAAAGGTGGGTGGTGAGTGTGAGTACGTGTGTGTGTCTGGGAGGGGTGGGTGTGAGTGTGAGTACGTGTGTGTGTCTGGGAGGGGTGGGTGTGAGTGTGAGTACGTGTGTGTGTCTGGGAGTGGTGGGTGGTGGGTGCGAGTACGTGTGTGTGTCTGGGAGGGGTGGGTGGTGAGTGTGAGTACGTGTGTGTGTCTGGGAGTGGTGGGTGGTGAGTGTGAGTACGTGTGTGTCTGGGAGGGGTGGGTGGTGAGTGCGAGTACGTGTGTGTGTCTGGGAGTGGTGGGTGTGAGTACGTGTGTGAGTCTGGGAGGGGTGGGTGTGAGTGCGAGTACGTGTGTGTGTCTGGGAGTGGTGGGTGGTGGGTGTGAGTACGTGTGTGTCTGGGAGGGGTGGTGAGTGTGAGTACGTGTGTGTGTCTGGGAGGGGTGGGTGGTGAGTGTGAGTACGTGTGTGTGTCTGGGAGGGGTGGGTGTGAGTGTGAGTACGTGTGTGTGTCTGGGAGGGGTGGGTGTGAGTGTGAGTACGTGTGTGTGTCTGGGAGGGGTGGGTGTGAGTGTGAGTACGTGTGTGTGTCTGGGAGGGGTGGGTGGTGAGTGTGAGTACGTGTGTGTGTCTGGGAGGGGTGGGTGGTGAGTGTGAGTACGTGTGTGTGTCTGGGAGTGGTGGGTGGTGAGTGTGAGTACGTGTGTGTGTCTGGGGGGGTGGTGAGTGTGAGTACGTGTGTGTGTCTGGGGGGGGTGAGTGGTGAGTGTGAGTACGTGTGTGTGTGTCTGGGGGGGTGAGTGGTGAGTGTGAGTGTGTGTCTGGGAGGGGTGGGTGTGAGTGTGAGTGCGTGTGTGTGTCTGGGGTGGGTGGGTGGTGGGTGTGAGTGTTTGTGTGTGTCTGGGAGGGGTGGGTGGTGGGAGGAGACTGTGAAAGCGTGTGTTCGTTGTGACGGCGTGTGTGTGTGTATGGCAAATTTATTTCGCGCCGTGCGTAGCCAACCGCGCTAATTGGAGGTGCAGGGTAAGAATAACAAACTCACACAGGAAGCAGTTCTAAATAAATGAGTTTACAATTTAGTACAGTAGTGTAGTGTATAGTGCAGTGTATAGTGTAGTATGTGTAGTGTATAGTGTAGTGTATAGTATAGTGTATAGTGCAGTGTATAGTGTAGTATGTGTAGTGTATAGTGTAGTGGATAGTGCAGTGTATAGTGTAGTATGTGTAGTGTATAGTGTAGTATGTGTAGTGTATAGTGTAGTATGTGTAGTGTATAGTGTAGTGTATAGTATAGTGTATAGTGCAGTGTATAGTGTAGTATGTGTAGTGTATAGTGTAGTGTATAGTATAGTGTATAGTGCAGTGTATAGTGTAGTATGTGTAGTGTATAGTGTAGTGTATAGTATAGTGTATAGTGCAGTGTATAGTGTAGTATGTGTAGTGTATAGTGTAGTGTATAGTGTAGTGGATAGTGCAGTGTATAGTGTAGTATGTGTAGTGTATAGTGCAGTGTATAGTGTAGTATGTGTAGTGTATAGTGTAGTGTATAGTGTAGTATGTGTAGTGTATAGTGTAGTGTATAGTATAGTGTATAGTGCAGTGTATAGTGTAGTATGTGTAGTGTATAGTGTAGTGTATAGTATAGTGTATAGTGCAGTGTATAGTGTAGTATGTGTAGTGTATAGTGTAGTGTATAGTGCAGTGTATAGTGTAGTATGTGTAGTGTATAGTGTAGTCTATTATGGTGTGGTGTATAGTTTAGTTTGTATGTTGAACTTCTTTCACATCTCACGAAGCCAACCGCGTTAATCGGGGGTACGGGACCAGGGAACTAAACAACAAAATCTGTCCTCAAGAAATTAGTCCGTCAATCTCGACGATTATTTAAAAGTGCACCGTAGCTCCACCGTGGCTTCCTGATATTGGAAGCGGACGAAGAATTCCAGATGGCCGCAGAGAACAGCGCCATGATGATGATGCCATGACCACCGTCTTTGTTCGACGGCTCGCCAAAAGCCGCCGCTGCTGCTGCAAGGATGACGACCGGAGTTGACGTGATGATGGTTCATTGCTCCGTGAAGCGATCAGCAACGTGTGTGTGTGAGAGCGCGTGTGTGTGTGTGCGTCTGTATGTGAGAGCGCGTGTGTGTGTGTGCGTCTGTGTGATAGCATGTGTGTGTGTGTGAGAGCACGTGTGTGTGCGTCTGTGTGAGAGCGCGTGTGCGTCTGTGTGAGAGCGCGTGTGTGTGTGCGTCTGTGTCTGTGTGATAGCGTGTGTGTGCGTCTGTGTGAGAGCGTGTGTGTGCGTCTGTGTGAGAGCACGTGTGTGTGCGTCTGTGTGATAGCGTGTGTGTGTGTGTGAGAGCGTGTGTGTGCATCTGTGTGAGAGCGTGTGTGTGTGTGTGTGCATCTGTGTGAAAGCGTGTGTGTGCGTCTGTGTGAGAGCGTGTGTGTGTGTGCGTCTGTGTGAGAGCATGTGTGTGTGCGTCTGTGTGAGAGCGTGTGTGTGTGTGCGTCTGTGTGATAGCGTCTGTGTGTGTGCGCGTCTGTGTGTGATAGCGTGTGTGTGTGATAGCGTGTGTGAGAGCGTGTGTGTGCGTCTGTGTGTGAGAGCGCGTGTGCGTGTCTGTGTGTCAGAACGTGCGTGTGTGTGTGCATCTGTGCGTCTGTGTGTGTGTGCGTCTGTGTGTGTGCGTCTGTGTGTGTGTGCGTGCGTGTGGGGCAGGGTGGGTGACGGGGCTTGTGAAGTGCGCGTGTGTGAATGTGTGAAGTTTGTGCACAGCGGTGGCTGTGTGCGTGTGTCTAGCGTCTATGTTCGTGAATGGTATCTTTGTACGTCTGTGCGTGTGTGTGAATGGTCCAGTCTGTGTGCGTGTGTGTGTGTGTGTGTGAGAGCGTGTCTGTGCATGTGTGTGTACGTCTGTGTGCGTGTGTGTGTGTGAATGGTGCGTGTGTGAGAGCGTGTCTGTGCGTGTGTGTGTACGTCTGTGTGCGTGTGTGTGTACGTCTGTGCGTGTGTGTGAATGGTCCCGTCTGTGTGCGTGTGTGTGTGAGAGCGGTCTGTGCGTGTGTGTGTACGTCTGTGTGCGTGTGTGTGTGAATGGTGCGTGTGTGTGTACGTCTGTGTGCGTGTATGAATGGTCCGTGTGTGTGTGAGAGCGTGTCTGTGCGTGTGTGTACTGTTGTATACTAACCCTTCTTCCAAAATTGAGATTAATAATATTTGATGATATTTTTATATATTATCTTTTTACTTGTTTTTTTTAATGAAGGAAACACACCAAAGCGCAGCAAACTGCAAAACACCAGGTGTTGTTAAGTAATGAACTGGAGGAGGGCTAGGATGGCAGAATTTGCAACCTTGCTTCAAGGGAAGATAAGGCCTGATGAACGGGCACATGTCACCCGTGCAGGCGGCAGAGACAGTGGGAGTGTCAGCCAGACATAGTTAAGGCAAAAAGCCCAACCATCCTGCATGGTTTTAAAGTAACGTCAAAATTCGAAATTCAACAACAGAGTAGGCTAAATTATCGATCCTCGCGCTCGCTCAAATTGGAGACCAGGCTGCGAGCTACATCAATGAACCATTGCCCATTTGCTAATCCAATACTGAATGTTAATATTACTTAAGTCAAAACGAATTCTATGACCTCAGCACATGGGCAAATAATAGGGCAGTGTCGACTCAAAGGCAATGGAAGAAAGCAGAGGCGCCTTTGTCTAAATCACAACCACAGGAAGCCAGGAATCATCACTGATTGTGTGTTTAGGGATTCCGAGCTAGTTGGAACACGTGCACACAGGGGGGAGGTAGAAGTACGCCTTGTCCTCCTGCAGCTGAGGGAGCAAAGATAAACCCAAAAAGGCCAAGGAATTAAATTAAGTGGGTCAGCTCAAGGCTGTGTGCACAGGGGAGGGAGCTGATTTAAACAACCCTGCACGTCTGAACGTGAGGGGGCCCTTGACCTGAAATTAAGAATAACACTCCCAGAGCAGAAGGTGATGGCCACAGTGAGACGAGAATAAGAGTGGTGTATATCTCTCAAGGATGCAGACCCAGCTGAACAACAAGGCTGCGGGGGTCACCAGAAGTTCGCGTTCGCCTAGTTAAGACAAAAAGCTCAATTATTCTGTATTGCTATTAAAGTAACGTTAAAGTCGGAATTTAACAACAGGGTAGGCTAAAGTTATTGATATTCACACCCACTCCAATTAAACCAGGCCACAAGTTACGCCTACTGAACCATCACCATCATTAAGTCAATATGAAATGTTATTTCCATACTTTAATACTTTCTATACAACTCGACCCGAAGCATATGACAATCAGAACCTTCCTAAGTCAAAATTGAATCGCACCCAGACAGGAGCGAATAGTCGATATAAGGTTGAAGAGGGAAGGAAATTAAGAGCACGGCGAACTGCAAACGTAAGCAAAAAGCCGGGAACGACACCAGCCCAGCAACAGCGAGTCGGGCTTCGACAGGCCATAAAAGTAGAAATAATAACTCCCGGGGTCAGGGGACACAAGAAGAAGCAGGCAGACAAAAACCAGAACTGACTCCAAGGTTCAACCGCCCTCACCTACAAGGAGTGACGGAAATTAATGAGGCCTTGAGTTAACGGCGTCAGCTGGACAGCAACAACAACGGCGAGCAGAGATAGGGTGGGGCAAAGACTGCGGGGCTATGGAATGCAACTTCGTGTCAGTAAAGCCCTGACAAACAAGTTAAGTTAAAGACATCACAATACATAATATCGTACATAACATCAATGTTAACGCTATTCACCGTAAACTATATTCCGCTTATATAACCATGCAGACACCAAGGAATACGAATTCCTAGGATCAAGAAACTTACCCCTTAACCTAAGATATCGGAAATAAATTAATAATAATAAGCATATGCATGAAAAGACAAAAGTAAAACTTATGGAAAAGCCAGGATAACGGGACGAATCACCACCAGGTCGAATATAAATACATAATAAAAAAAACGATGTTAAACCCAGGGTCGGAGAGAAAGGGAGATCCCGGCCGTCTTTGTATCCCCGCAGCGCGGGATAGGAGTGTGTATACGCTCGGGGAAACACCTCCACTTGAGTCAAGCACCACGATGGGAAACGACAGACCTTAGGTTACATACAGGAGTGCGACCAGCGGGTCGACTCAGGAGCGAGTGCGACCAGCGGGTCGGCTCGACTCATCTTCAGCTCGTCTGGGACTCAGCCGAGTTCGATCGGCTTACCAAAGCCGGCTCTCGGGGCTCGACTCAAGCGGCTCCCCATCTCCTCTGCAGGCGGGCAAGACCCGCTTGACAGCTCAACTCGGCCTGCGTGGGTCAACCTCTGCCGAGTCGGAGGTCTCTGCTGCCGCCGGAGTGGTGAGGGTCGCGGTTTGGCGACGAGGCTCCGTGCACACCCTGGTCGACGACCCAACACTGCACGCTGCGAGCGAGTTGTGGGCGCCACCTACCGACCGGGTTCCGAACTGCGACAGCGTATCAACGGGCATCCGAACCAGTTCACCACGGTGACAGGGGAGCGACTGATACGTATGACGCGCACCGCCCCCTCACCACACGACCACCAGGCGTCTGTTTGACATAAAGAATCGACTCCGAACACCGACTATTCAAGACAACTCTTACCACTCAAACACACTCGAACCCATAAGCCATCCGTGGCTGGGAAGGCATCACAACGAGACCGAGTGATGGCCATCCGTCGTTTATAAGAGAATTCGTAATTTTTATCTTTAATATTTAGTGGGCTGTACTCTTAATCGCATAAATTCCCAACAGATCCATCAATACGAACTGATTCTTGGCACCTCCTTCCGCCGAGCCACGCTCACGTGGGGAGTGGTGGCCCACCGGATCCTTATCAGGTGATCTGGTCCCCAATTAGTAAACTTGGTATAAGATAACGATCTTCGGAAAAGGAGCACCGTCGCAGGCCCTTACTCCGAGCCGTTCTGTTGTCAGATAACCTGCCGATGTATCTGTTGAGATTGGTGCCTTTAAGAATAATAACTGTTTTTGATTGTGTTTTTTTATCGCCGTATAATCTTTCAAGTATCTTTCAGTCATAATCGCCGCACGTACTCGCATCCTCTACAGAATATTCAACTGTCCCGTGACCCAAGGTGCTAACAACGTGATAAGGGTTGCGTATGATCAATAAGGAGTGCGGTACTGCGTGAACAATGTTGAGTATGATCATTCATTAACGTTAAGGTTTTCTTAGCATAGTATTTGCATATTTTAACGACCCTCTCTCTCACTAACAACCATCGCGTTATGCGGGATCCATGTGCCGTTGTCAAAGTGAAATCAGACAATCGTTGATGATACTGTATTGATGCCGTGTTGACGTTCCGGGATTGAGAGTTCGCATACTATATCATAGTTAAGGTTGAATTAGTAATAAATTGATCAATACAGAAGTGGTTGTGTGATTCTTTCCTGAAATCTATGCATAAGATCTGCTTCTGCGTTGAGATCTGAACTTGGTGACCTTAATAAACACACTAATACATACTCAGTAAATGTTAAAGCGATAACGGGGTGAACCGGGGACCTAAAATATAACCACGAATACACACTCTGGGAATGTTAAAGCGAGAATGAGACGAACCTAGACAACGATGCCGAGTTAATCTAAGTTAATCTTGCATACTTACACCACACCTGCATAACTGCATACGATTAATTGCCTTATTCCGATCGATAACCCACCCTCATCACCGAGGCGGGGTCTGGTTATCATAACGACTTGCATTATCATAATTACACCCACTCGCATAATTAATACGATTACCTCTCGAATTGGCATAATTAAAATGTGCATAATTACATAAATTAACATATTTCCGGATAATTACACATTTGGCCAAATTTCATTTAATTATTATTATTTTCACTGAATATTCATAACCCACATATACAACATAATAATTTCACCCACGCACGCATACAACATAACAAATTTTGATAACCAACATATACAACAGTACGTCTGTGCGTGTGTGTGTGAATGGTGCGTGTGTGTGAATGGTGCGTGTGTGTGTACGTCTGTGCGTGTGTGAATGGTGCGTGTGTGTGAATGGTGTGCGTGTGTGTGAATGGTCCCGTCTGTGTGCGTGTGTGTGTGAGAGCGTGTCTGTGCGTGTGTACGTCTGTGCGTGTGTGAATGGTGCGTGTGTGTGTACGTCTATGCGTGTGTGTGAATGGTCCCGTCTGTGTGCGTGTGTGCGTGTGTGTGTACGTCTGTGCGTGTGTGTGAGAGCGTGTCTGTGCGTGTGTGTGTACGTCTGTGCGTGTGTGTGAATGGTGCGTGTGTGTGAATGGTGCGTGTGTGTGAATGGTGTGTGTGTGTGTACGTCTGTGCGTGTGTGTGAATGGTCCGTGTGTGTGTGCAGTCGTGGTGATGCCAAGTGAGAGTGAATGCAAGTCTGTGCGTCTGTGCTTAAGTGAGAGCACCCTTGTGTGTGTGTGGAGAATAAGTGTCGCGGTTTAGCACCCTGTGCTACGAACCCGGCGACCCGAGTTCGATTCCCGCTCAGTGACGATTATCTGAACTGGACCTGGGCCTCACCTAGATCGACTCAGCCCTAAAATGAGTACCTGGTGCATTGTAAAAAATAAAAACATTGCCACCGAGGGAGACAAAGACGGGCGGGCGTGGTGTTGGCCACCCACTCGCCGTGCCGAAGGCCCTCATAGGCACAGCACTTGGCCCAAGCAGTCTGTGTGGGCTACACGGGGGACCTCTCTATGGGACGTTAATGTGAAGGAGGGAGCGAGTGAGCCCCCCACCTTCATCCAGCAGTGGAATCGGCCACTTGAGGCGCGTGACCGGGTGGGCCCCAGGCTGCCACAGCTACGGGGCAACGTGAAGTCTCAAGTTGGCTGGGATCCCTCCCTCCCACCCAGTCTCCCTCCATCCCTCCCACCCAGTCTCCCTCCATCCCTCCCACCCAGTCTCCCTACATCCCTCCATCCCTCCCACCCAGTCTCCCTACATCCCTCCCACCCAGTCTCCCTACATCCCTCCATCCCTCCCGACTCTCTGGGTGTAAAACTCAACAGCTGAGAATCTCATTCTACTCCGTTCGTATTTACAGGGGGGCTCAAGACTCACCCCACCTCCTCCTCCTCCTGTGTCAACGCCTCGACACGGTGACTCTCTCTCTCTGTCTGTGTGTGTACCGACGACCACGCAGACTAAACTCGCAATGAGCTTCAGTTTGACAGGGAAACGACTAAAGCCAGGAGGCGTGGATTTAAAATTCACAAACTTGAATCTTCAGTGGCACCCTACTCATCAACCCGCCCGCCCGCCCGCCCGCCCACCCACCCGCCCACCCACTCACTCACCCACCCGCCCACCCACTCACTCACCCACCCACTCACCCACTCACCCACCCACCCACTCACCCACCCACCCACTCACCCACCCACCCACCCACTCACCCACCCACCCACCCACTCACCCACCCACTCACCCACTCACGAACCGCTTTTCCTCCCTGCGTACATGCGTTAGAGTTGCTGTGAATCTGTGTGGGCATTGACCGTAATTGCATCACTCATTTCCGTCGAGTAACCACTAAATAACGAGCGGTTCTCCATCAAGTCCACGTGCTTCAGATTAACGGGCAAATTCATGCACCGTACGTACGCTTAACTTATTTTGCATCGCACGTAGCCGACCACAACAAACACACTCAAAGCAGTTCCAAAGAAATGGGTTTGTCAATCTGGATGATGATTTAAAAGTGCATCGTAGCTCCAGCGGCTTCCTAATATCAGAAGGAAGAGCTTTCCAGACAGCCGCAGAAGCGCATCCGAACGCGCAGAATGCATTGGCCGCCGTCTTTGTTTGGCGGCGAGCCAACGCCGCCACCGCTGCTGCGAGGATGACGACCGGAGTTTTAGCATTGGTGGGTGGGTGGGTGGGTCAGTTAGTGGGTCAGTGGGTGGGTGGGTGAGTGGGTGGGTCAGTGGGTGGGTCAGTGAGTGGGTCAGTGGGTGGGTCAATGGGTGGGTCAGTGAGTGGGTCAGTGGGTGGGTCAATGGGTGGGTCAGTCAGTGGGTGAGTGGGTGGGTCAGTGAGTGGGTCAGAGAGTGGGTCAGCGAGTGGGTCAGCGAGTGGGTCAGCGAGTGGGTCAGCGAGTGGGTCAGCGAGTGGGTCAGCGAGTGGGTCAGCGAGTGGGTCAGCGAGTGGGTCAGCGAGTGGGTCAGCGAGTGGGTCAGCGAGTGGGTCAGCGAGTGGGTCAGCGAGTGGTGTCAGCGAGTGGGTCAGCGAGTGGGTCAGCGAGTGGGTCAGCGAGTGGGTCAGCGAGTGGGTCAGCGAGTGGGTCAGCGAGTGGGTCAGCGAGTGGGTCAGCGAGTGGGTCAGCGAGTGGGTCAGCGAGTGGGTCAGCGAGTGGGTCAGCGAGTGGGTCAGCGAGTGGGTCAGCGAGTGGGTCAGTGAGTGGGTCAGCGAGTGGGTCAGCGAGTGGGTCAGTGAGTGGGTCAGTGAGTGGGTCAGCGAGTGGGTCAGCGAGTGGGTCAGCGGGTGGGTGAGCGGGTGGGTCAGTAGGTGGGTCAGTGAGTGGGTCAGTGAGTGGGTCAGTCAGTGGGTCAGTGGGTGGGTCAGTGGGTAGGTCAGAGAGTGGGTCAGCGAGTGGGTCAGCGGGTGGGTCAGCGAGTGAGTCAGCGAGTGGGTCAGTCAGCGGGAGGGTCAGTGAGTGGGTCAGTCGGTGGGTCAGTGGATGGGTGAGTGGGTGGGTCAGCGAGTGGGTCAGCGAGTGGGTCAGCGAGTGGGTCAGCGAGTGGGTCAGCGAGTGGGTCAGTGAGTGGGTCAGTGAGTGGGTCAGTGAGTGGGTCAGCGAGTGGGTCAGCGAGTGGGTCAGCGAGTGGGTCAGCGGGTGGGTGAGCGGGTGGGTCAGTGAGTGGGTCAGCGAGTGGGTCAGCGAGTGGGTCAGCGGGTGGGTGAGTGGGTGGGTCAGCAAGTGGGTCAGCGAGTGGGTCAGCGAGTGGGTCAGCGAGTGGGTCAGTGAGTGGGTCAGTGAGTGGGTCAGTGAGTGGGTCAGCGAGTGGGTCAGCGAGTGGGTCAGCGGGTGGGTGAGCGGGTGGGTCAGTAGGTGGGTCAGTGAGTGGGTCAGTGAGTGGGTCAGTCAGTGGGTCAGTGGGTGGGTCAGTGGGTAGGTCAGAGAGTGGGTCAGCGAGTGGGTCAGCGGGTGGGTCAGCGAGTGAGTCAGCGAGTGGGTCAGTCAGCGGGAGGGTCAGTGAGTGGGTCAGTCGGTGGGTCAGTGGGTGGGTCAGTGGATGGGTGAGTGGGTGGGTCAGCAAGTGGGTCAGTGAGTGGGTCAGAGAGTGGGTCAGCGAGTGGGTCAGTGAGTGGGTGAGTGAGTGGGTCAGCGAGTGGGTCAGTCAGTGGGTCAGTGAGTGAGTGAGTGGGTCAGTCAGTGGGTCAGCGAGTGGGTCAGCGAGTGGGTCAGTGGGTGGGTCAGTCAGTGGGTGGGTCAGTCAGTGGGTCAGTGAGTGGGTCAGCGAGTGGGTCAGCGAGTGGGTCAGCGAGTGGGTCAGCGAGTGGGTCAGCGAGTGGGTCAGCGAGTGGGTCAGAGAGTGGGTCAGAGAGTGGGTCAGCGAGTGGGCCAGCGAGTGGGCCAGCGGGTGGGTCAGCGGGTGGGTCAGCGGGTGGGTCAGCGGGTGGGTCAGCGGGTGGGTCAGCGGGTGGGTCAGCGGGTGGGTCAGCGGGTGGGTCAGCGGGTGGGTCAGCGGGTGGGTCAGCGAGTGGGTCAGCGGGTGGGTCAGTCAGTGGGTGGGTCAGTCAGTGGGTCAGTGAGTGGGTCAGTGAGTGGGTCAGCGAGTGGGTCAGCGAGTGGGTCAGCGAGTGGGTCAGCGAGTGGGTCAGCGAGTGGGTCAGCGAGTGGGTCAGAGAGTGGGTCAGCGAGTGGGTCAGCGAGTGGGTCAGCGGGTGGGTCAGCGGGTGGGTCAGCGGGTGGGTCAGCGGGTGGGTCAGCGGGTGGGTCAGCGGGTGGGTCAGCGGGTGGGTCAGCGGGTGGGTCAGCGGGTGGGTCAGCGGGTGGGTCAGCGGGTGGGTCAGCGGGTGGGTCAGCGGGTGGGTCAGCGGGTGGGTCAGCGGGTGGGTCAGCGGGTGGGTCAGTGGGTGGGTCAGTGGGTGGGTCAGTGGGTGGGTCAGTGGGTGGGTCAGTGAGTGGGTCAGTGAGTGGGTCAGTGAGTGGGTCAGTGAGTGGGTCAGCGAGTGGGTCAGCGAGTGGGTCAGCGAGTGGGTCAGCGAGTGGGTGAGTGAGTGGGTCAGTGGGTGGGTCAGTGGGTGGGTCAGTCAGTGGGTCAGTGGGTGGGTGAGTCAGAGAGTGGGTCAGCGGGTGGGTCAGTGAGTGGGTCAGTGAGTGGGTCAGTGAGTGGGTCAGCGAGTGGGTCAGCGAGTGGGTGAGTGAGTGGGTCAGTGGGTGGGTCAGTGGGTGGGTCAGTCAGTGGGTCAGTGGGTGGGTGAGTCAGAGAGTGGGTCAGTGAGTGGGTCAGTGAGTGGGTCAGCGAGTGGGTCAGTCAGTGGGTCAGCGAGTGGGTCAGTCAGTGGGTCAGTCAGTGGGTCAGTGAGTGGGTCAGTGAGTGGGTCAGTGAGTGGGTCAGCGAGTGGGTCAGTCAGTGGGTCAGCGAGTGGGTCAGTCAGTGGGTCAGTCAGTGGGTCAGTGAGTGGGTCAGTGAGTGGGTCAGTGAGTGGGTCAGCGAGTGGGTCAGTCAGTGGGTCAGTCAGTGGGTCAGTGAGTGGGTCAGCGAGTGGGTCAGTCAGTGGGTCAGTCAGTGGGTCAGTGAGTGGGTCAGTGAGTGGGTCAGTGAGTGGGTCAGCGAGTGGGTCAGTCAGTGGGTCAGTCAGTGGGTCAGTCAGTGGGTCAGAGAGTGGGTCAGCGAGTGGGTCAGTGAGTGGGTCAGCGAGTGGGTCAGCGAGTGGGTCAGTCAGTGGGTCAGCGAGTGGGTCAGGGAGTGGGTCAGCGGGTGGGTCAGCGGGTGGGTCAGTGGGTGGGTCAGCGAGTGGGTCAGCGAGTGGGTCAGCGGGTGGGTCAGTGGGTGGGTCAGCGAGTGGGTCAGTGGGTGGGTCAGTGAGTGGGTGAGTGAATGGGTCAGTGAGTGAATAGGTTTATAACTAGGTGAGTGGATGAGTGAATGAGTGAGTTGAAAAGTGAGTGGGTTGGTGGAGTGAGTGAATGGGTGGGCGAGTGAATGTGTGAGTGAATGGGTGAATGTGTGAGTGAATGGGTGAGTGCATGGGCGAATGGCTGAGCGAGCGAGTGAGCGGGCGAGTAAGCGAGCGAGTGAATGAGAGTGCGAACGGGAGGCATGACCTTGAAAACCACAAACTTGAGTAGCGAGTGGCACCGTGCCGCGCCACTCGCGATCCGTGTGCGACTCTGTCAATGCGCTCTATTTATAATTTATACGAGGCGGCTACCGACGAGTATTTTTAGTGTGTTTGTTGTCAGCTTCTTCAAAGAGGAGCTGGCTCGCCCGGACAAGCGCCCCGTCCACCGACCAGGGCTCCCCCCCCCACCGCAACAGTCAACCTCGCTCCGCTGCCTACTAAGCTAAACTATTTCTGCTCCTTGACCAGGTACAAGAGCCATCATGGAGCTGCTGTTTAGCTCACAAGTGACAATGGTTAACACAAATGTGGCAGTGGGCTTATCGTCGTCATCATCCTCACATGGGAATGTATAGCAGCAGCCAAACACTCTGAACGGAGAGATACAGAGAGACCCAGAGAGATACATACTGCTCCAGAAACACAGAAACCCACAGAGACACATAGACTCAGACTAAACTAAACTATTTATGGCTATCACCAACGATAGTAGCTCAACGAAGTGGCTTTTTATCATCATCATCATCACGTGGCAGTTTACAGCAGCAGCCATATAACTCTTAACAAGTGATGTTGATTACATTATAAATGTGGAGGGGAAAAATCCCACGCGACCACGGGCAGAGAGAGAGACGCAAACTCCAAATATACAGCAGGGTCGGCATAAAACCCACAACCTCCTGCATACCAGGCGAGGTTAACATCTCCGAGTCACCGTGGTGAGATAAAGACGACCACATTAACTAGAACACCCAGAACTAATAACCCCAGAGCTGGGATTTTGCCAAAATAGAAAAAAAAATACTTTAATTTTGCATCTATGCATTCATTGATGATCTGGTCGTATTATAAGCTATCGTTAACTAAACACAAAATGCTGTTTCTAAAGAAATGTAGTATCGTCGCGTAGTGTATAGCGTAGTGTTTAGCGTAGTGTATAGCGTAGTGTATAGCGTAGTGTATAGCGTAGTGTATAGCGTAGTGTATAGCGTAGTGTTTAGCGTAGTGTATAGCGTAGTGTATAGCGTAGTGTATAGCGTAGTGTATAGCGTAGTGTATAGCGTAGTGTTTAGCGTAGTGTGTAGCGTAGTGTATAGCGTAGTGTATAGCGTAGTATACAGCGTAGTGTATAGCGTAGTGTATAGTAGTGTAGTGTATAGCGTAGTGTATAGCGTAGTGTACAGTGTAGTGTACAGCGTAGTGTATAGTAGTATATAGTGTAGTGTATAGTGTAGTGTATAGTGTAGTGTATAGTGTGTAGTGTATAGTGTGTAGTGTATAGTGTAGTGTGTAGTGTATAGTGTAGTGTATGTATACTTTTTTTCGCACCACCGTACATAGCCATGCGCACTAATCGGAGGTGCAGGGGGAAGATACAGATGGTAAGAGAGATTGTGAGATGGTGAGAGATACAGAGGGATAGCGAGTGGGTGGGCGATAAGTCACAGACACATTTGCACGGAGTAGATTATCTCCACCGTCTGTGCGTATCTCCTGTGTGTGTTGTGTGTGTGCCTGTATAATCAGCAGTAGCGTAGCGGTTGTGGGGAGCGGTAGTGTAGCGGTTAGCGCGCTGCACGATGAAACCGTCGAATTAACCAGGGTTTACTGCATATTTAAAAATAATGGTGAGAGCAATATAATGTAGTCAAGACGTAATTACAGGTACTATTTATACTGGTAGGAACCACCTGGTTACACCAGCCCACAGGGGATTATTGTGTCCGTCCGTCGTGCATCCAAAAATGGGAGGGGTGGGGCTGGGTGGAAAGGGTGGGGAGGGGCTGGGTGGGGAGGGTGGGGCTGGGTGGGGGGTGGGAGGGGTGGGGCTGGGTAGGAGGGTTGGGGCTGGGTGGGGAGGGGCTGGTCACCCCGTGGTGCCCTTATAAAACTCAACGTTTAACCTACTCACGCCGGCTTGTGCCCGCCCTCACAGTCGGGCATATTTGCGGAATACACCACGCCGCTGTTGACCCTGCAGGCCATTGACCGAGCAACCCGACAACGTTCCTACCAGCTCCCTCCGCAGGACAATGTGTTACTTGTGTGGGGCGAAAGAGATACAAGAATAAAGAGAATTAAGTGACTTGATTGAGCAGTGGGGTATATCGTGATAAATAGTAGCAGCAGCAGTAGTCGTGGTGGTTGTGTAGGTGTGTGAGTGTGCGAGTGTGTGTGAGTGAGTGTGCGTGTGTGTGGAGCAGTAGTGTAGCGGTTAGCGCGCTGCGCTACTAACCCGGTCACCCCGAGTTCGATTCCCGTTCACGGCCAACACCAGTGACGATTATTTTAACTGGTCCTGGGCCTTCCCCTAGGTCGACTCAGCCTCAAATGAGTAGCTGGTGCGGTGTGCAAACATCGCCACTGGGGAGACAAAGGCGGCCGGCCGTAGTGCTGGCCACCCACCCCCTCGTGTGCCGTTCCGGCCTTCATAGGTGCTCGCTAACAGCACTTGCCCCTACAGTCTGTTAAGGCTACACGGGGGAGCTTCGTTTTTGTATAATCAGTTTGCCTCGGCCTCAAACGAGTGCTTGGTGTGTTGTGTCGTAAACATTGGGAGGCATTGGCGCCATCTGTCGGTAGCAGTAATTCAATAAAACAAATTGCAAGTGTACACATTTCTAAGATCGAAGGGAATTTTTTCACTTCCCATCGGCCGCAAGCGGAAGTGCGCGTTTCTTACGGTGCGAGAGCCACGAGAAAATCTGTCGGTCCTCGATTTCTGCCGGTCAGGACAGAACGACGATTTAACTATTTTTATGACACTTTTATTTAACTCACTCCGTGTGTTGTCGTATCCTCAAAAATTCTTGTCACTCAATTGTTTACCAACTTCCCAATGTGCTATCGACTGCAAGCTTGGTATAGGTTTGTCATACTGATGACAAGACGATATTCTATCATTAAAAATGTAAAATATATATTTTTAAACATTTTACACGCTTTCATTTAACTCACTCTGTCTGTGTTGTCGTATCCTCAAATCTTGTAACTCAATTTCAACCGTCTTCCCAATGTCCTATCGACTGCCAACTTGGTATAGGTGTGTCATACTGATGACAATACGATATTCTATCATTAAAATTAAAAAATATATCTTTTGAAACAATATTTTTTACAGCTCTAATTGTCCACGCTCATCTCACGTTGTCTGTAAATCACCACATGGTCCCTTACGTCACGGCAAGCCTCTGGGAGCCACGCCCAGGGGCGGGGCATGTGAAAGGAGGGGAGGGGCGATGGGGGAAGGGGGCAGAGGGAGGGGCAGCTCGGACAGTACATTCATTAAAGCGTGTTTTTTTTAAAAGCATTTTTAAATATTTATATTTTATAGTCAAGGTCAGGGCCCAATGAGCTGCTATACAACTCTTTTTCAGAAGCAACCCGGCCTCAAATGATAGCTCAACCACAAAGTGGCTTATAGCAGCAAACAAAGACTCTAAACGCGTGGTGATGTTGATTCTAAACGTGGAGGGGAAAGACCGGAGGACCCACACGACCACGGGGAGAGACACGTAGACTCCAAATATACAGCAGCAGGCGTCGTCAGGGCCGGGATAGAACCCACAACCTCCAGTAGACCAGGCGAGGTAGTTAACATCTTAGGACAAACTACTACTAATTAACTAAGGCCCACCGAGCGGCAATATATTGCTTATTCAGAAGCGAACTGGCCACAAACAACAGATCAACAACGCAGTGGCTTGTGTGGAAATTTATAGAAGCAGCCAAATAATCTAAACGCGTAGAGATGCCGATTTCAAATGTGGAGTGGAAATCCACGCGACCACGGGGAGAGACTCACAGACTCCAAATATATAGTCATTAGGGTCATGATTGAACCCAAGATTTCCTGCATACCAGGCGAGGTAGTTAACATCTCCTAGCCACCGTGATGATGATGAGAGAGACACGCAAACTCCAAATATACAGCAGCAGGCATTCGTCAGGGTCGGGATCAAACCCAAAACCTCCTGCATACCAGGCGAGGTAATCAAAATCTCCTCGCTACCGTGGTGATGATGAGAGAGACGCAAACTCCAAATATACGGCAGACGTCAGGGTCTGGATCGAACCCATGACCTCCTGTACATGAGGCGAGGTAGTTAACATCTCCTAGCCACCGTGATGATGATGATGAGAGACGCAAACTCCAAATATACAGCAGCAGGCGTCAGGGTCGGCATAAACCCCACGACCTCCTGCATACCAAGCGAGGTAGTTAACTTCTCCGAGTCACCGTGGTGAGGTAAAGACGACCAACATTAACTCGCACACCCAGAACTAATAACCCCAGAGCTGGAATTTTGCCAAAATGGAAGAAAAAAAACACTTTCAGTTGGTGTCTGTGCAGTGATTGGTGACCAGGTTGAGTGAGGGTCGCATTCTCAGCTATGGCTTGGCTCCCGCGGTATCATTACGGTTATGTACGTATGCATGTTCGTTTGTACCGTACGTAGCCAACCACGCTGATCGGAGGTGCGGGGGAAGGATAACAAACTAACACACAAAAAGCAGTTCTTAAAGAACGGCGTTCGACAATCTAGATGATGATTTAAAAGTGCATCACAGCTCCAAGGGAGAGGGGCGTTCCACTGGCCAAAGCAGGTCACAAGACTCATCATCATCGTGCTACAACTGGACGTTTGGCCAACTCCATTAGTTGGAGCACACCAGATAAATAAAAGAACCTGCCATGGGTACGACGCCCCAAACTCCGCGCGGATGGGACACGAGAATCCCCCCAAATCGCTTTAACTGGCTCCCATCCACGTGGCCGAGCCTACGGAGAGCTGCTGGAACTCCACGGACGGCTTTCCGCTGCCAGTAAGTCGGCGCCAGATGCAGCAAATTTGAGATCATTGGCCGAGATGAGCCGGCCACAGCCAATGGGGTTGTCGGCCCAAGCGAGCACTCGGGCGATTGCCGTGCGACTTGACGAACTGACGCACAGGCGGACGGACCACACAGACGGACAGGCGGTGGTGGTGGCGGTAACGTGGGACAGGCAATGGTGGTGACGTGGGGCAGGTGGTGGTGGTGGTAACGTGGGGCAGGTGGTGGTGGTGGTGGTGGTGTGGGGCAGGTGGTGGTGGTGATGGTGACGTGGGGCAGGTGGTGGTGGTGGTGACGTGGGGCAGGTGGTGGTGGTGGTGACGTGGGGCAGGTGGTGGTGGTGGTGGTGACGTGGGGCAGGTGGTGGTGGTGGTGACGTGGGACAGGTGGTGGTGGTGGTGGTGGTGACGTGGGGCAAGTGGTGGTGGTGGTGACGTGGGGCAGGTGGTGGTGGTGGTGGTGGTGACGTGGGGCAGGTGGTGGTGGTGGTGGTGACGTGGGGCAGGTGGTGGTGGTGGTGGTGACGTGGGGCAGGTGGTGGTGGTGGTGACGTGGGGCAGGTGGTGGTGGTGGTGACGTGGGGCAGGTGGTGGTGGTGGTGGTGACGTGGGGCAGGTGGTGGTGGTGGTGACGTGGGGCAGGTGGTGGTGGTGGTGACGTGGGACAGGTGGTGGTGGTGGTGGTGACGTGGGACAGGTGGTGGTGGTGGTGGTGACGTGGGACAGGTGGTGGTGGTGGTGAACGTGGGGCAGGTGGTGGTGGTGGTGGTGACGTGGGACAGGTGGTGTGGTGACGTGGGGCAGGTGGTGGTGGTGACGTGGGACAGGTGGTGGTGGTGGTGGTGACGTGGGGACAGGTGGTGGTGGTGGTGGTGACGTGGGGCAGGTGGTGGTGGTGACTTGGGGCAGGTGGTGGTGGTGGTGGTGGTGACGTGGGGCAGGTGGTGGTGGTGGTGGTGACGTGGGGCAGGTGGTGGTGGTGACGTGGGGCAGGTGGTGGTGGTGGTGACGTGGGGCAGGTGGTGGTGGTGACGTGGGGCAGGTGGTGGTGGTGGTGGTGACGTGGGGCAGGTGGTGGTGGTGGTGACGTGGGGCAGGTGGTGGTGGTGACGTGGGGCAGGTGGTGGTGGTGGTGGTGACGTGGGGCAGGTGGTGGTGGTGGTGACGTGGGGCAGGTGGTGGTGGTGACGTGGGGCAGGTGGTGGTGGTGGTGACGTGGGGCAGGTGGTGGTGGTGACGTGGGGCAGGTGGTGGTGGTGGTGGGGTGACGTGGGGCAGGTGGTGGTGGTGGTGACGTGGGGCAGGTGGTGGTGACGTGGGGCAGGTGGGGCAGGTGGTGGTGGTGGTGGTGACGTGGGGCAGGTGGGGCAGGTGGTGGTGGTGGTGGTGACGTGGGGCAGGTGGTGGTGGTGACGTGGGGCAGGTGGTGGTGGTGGTGACGTGGGGGCAGGTGGTGGTGGTGGTGACGTGGGGCAGGTGGTGGTGGTGGTGGTGACGTGGGGCAGGTGGTGTGGTGGTGGTGACGTGGGGCAGGTGGTGGTGGTGGTGACGTGGGGCAGGTGGTGGGTGGTGACGTGGGGCAGGTGTGGTGGTGGTGACGTGGGGCAGGTGGTGGTGGTGACGTGGGGCAGGTGGTGGTGGTGACGTGGGGCAGGTGGTGGTGGTGGTAACGTGGGGCAGGTGTGGTGGTGGTAACGTGGGGCAGGTGGTGGTGGTGGTGACGTGGGGCAGGTGGTGGTGGTGGTGACGTGGGGCAGGTGGTGGTGGTGGTGACGTGGGGCAGGTGGTGGTGGTGACGTGGGGCAGGTGGTGGTGGTGACGTGGGGCAGGTGGTGGTGGTGACGTGGGGCAGGTGGTGGTGGTGACGTGGGGCAGGTGGTGGTGGTGGTGGTGACGTGGGGCAGGTGGTGGTGGTGGTGGTGACGTGGGGCAGGTGTGGTGGTGGTGGTGACGTGGGGCAGGTGGTGGTGGTGACGTGGGGCAGGTGGTGGTGGTGACGTGGGGCAGGTGGTGGTGGTGGTGGTGACGTGGGGCAGGTGGTGGTGGTGACGTGGGGCAGGTGGTGGTGGTGGTGACGTGGGGCAGGTGGTGGTGGTGGTGGTGGTGACGTGGGGCAGGTGGTGGTGGTGACGTGGGGCAGGTGGTGGTGGTGGTGACGTGGGACAGGTGGTGGTGGTGACGTGTTGCAGATGTTCACGGTTCAAGCCCCACAGCTGCCCTGGTTAACACTGCTGCGAGTATTTACTAAGCTCAACATACACACATCCTACACTATACACTACTACACACTGCACTACACCATACCACACTACACACTACATTACAATCCACTACACTATACACTACACCACTTTACTAAATTGAAAACTCATTCTTTATAACTGTCTGTTGTGTTTCGTTTGTTGTCCCCCGCACCACCAATGAGCACGGTTGGCTACGCAAGGTGCAATAGAAGCTCAACGCACAAACATACTACACGACACTCTACTAGACAATACACTACAATATACACTACACAATACATGACATTATACACTAAACTACACTCCACCAAATTGAAAACTAATTTTTTTAGAACTGCAGACGCAGACTGAAGGCGGTGGCCGTGTGGGCGGCCGTGTGGGCGGTCGTGTGGGCGGCTCCCAGCGGCAGCGCCCATCACTGTGACGCCGACGACGACGTACCGGGGTCCTTGGCCTTGTCCATGCCGACGCTGAGCGGCGGAGGCGGCGGCTGCATGCCGTGGACGCCCGCCGACATGGGGCTCTCCTTGCCCATCTGGGCCACGCAGGGGGCGCCCGGCCCGGGCCCAGGGCCCTTGGGCATGCTGGGCATGGGGTCGGCCTGGGGGCTCTCCAGCCCATCTGCGGTGGGGGTCAGCGGAGGGGGAGGGGTGGTGGTGGTGGTGCAGGGAGGTGGGAGGCACACGAAGATGGGTTGAAGGAGTGGCCCGGGGGGAATGTGGAGGTGGCACAGATGCGAGCGGAGTGGGTACGGAGATGGGGCGGTTGTACGAAGAGGGCGTGGCACGGGGAAACGTGGAGGTGGGAGCATGGAAAAGCGGTGGTGGTGGCGCAGGTGGGTGGTTGGCACAGGCAGGAGGAGGTCGCGATGGGGGCACAGGGCAAGCGGCGTGGACATCAAACGGTGGGCGGTGGCATCACGAGAAGGGGTGTGCGGGGAAGGGCAGGCGGTGGCCACAAAGGAGGATGGGCGACACACACGTGGGTCGGGTGGCACAGAGGTGGGCGGGTGGTGGTCGTGGTGGTGGCACGAGTAGGAATGGGGTGGCACGGGGAGATGAGATGTTGGCGTGGGGAGGTATTGAGACACGGGAGGTTGGGGACGGCACAAACACAGGGTGGCACACGGGCGGATGGGTGATGGTGGTATGGTACGAGTAGGAATGGGGTGGCATAGGGGAGGGGATGGGGGTGGGGGAGAGATACGAGAGGTTAAGAAAACATTTCAATTACACGGGGGGGGGGGAGGGGGGGGGGGACCTAACTGGTTGTCCAGCGTGGTGGTAAAGTACGATTCAATAACTCCCCACCCCCCTAGACTCGCATGACAGGACAAGGCCCTCATCCAGCAGTGGACTAACCAAGGACGCCAAACACAAAAGGAGGCACAGGGGAGGTTTGTTATGAGAATATTTATTTAGAATCCGAATATTTATATCCTGCAGGAATCTGGAGAGCTATTAACCTCTTCCCCCCCCCCCCCGCCCCCACAGATCCCCAGTGCAACGTATAATCTCCTGAAGCCTCGCAGAGTCTCAAAGGCTGCCCCCCTATCGGGGGTTCTTGCCGCGGCAGAAGAACTCCGGCTGGCGAGGTCTGTTTCTCACCAAAGGCGGGAAAAAATAACGGCCACCAAGTGGCGGCTGTTTTTTGACATCGGTCGGATTTCGCTGGAAACATTTGGCTGGCAAAGATCAAATCTTTACGTTTTGAGTTGGCTAAAGACTCGCCCCTCTGTGAAGCACAAGAATATGGGTAAAGCGTAAGGATTGACACGTGCGCTTATACATCCCTCAAGCCCCTCTCGCGAAGGTTCCTTGAGCTTCCGCATTGCCTCCAGCCAATCACCTTCCCACTTCTAACGAATGCCAACAGTCCACCCTGTCAATCATCCTCCATTTCCCCGCTTTTTCCATTTTGTATTTCTCCTCCAATCCCTTCAATTCCCTGCAAACCACTAAATCCCCTTTCAGGCCTGTTAAGTAACCAATCGGAGGGCTTGTTTTTACTTCCCGATTATCCGTGTCACGCGGTAACCACCAGGTGATTTGAGTATCGTTGGTAGCGGGACAATTTCTACGATCTCTCAATCAGCTCACGCCTTCAGTAAACCACCTGACTCCTGTGGGTCGGGATCGACCCCACGACCTCGCCAAAACCCCGACCCCCACCCCCCTCCCGCCACCCCCACTATCCAACCAGCCGTGTAAATGAGTTCACCACACGGTTGGTCCACGTTTTTGTCCAAAACTTCGTGGGAAGAAATACCCGCTCGGTAGTGTGGCTAGGAGATGTTGACTACCTCGCCTGGTATACAGGAGGTTGCGAGTTCAATCCCGACCCCGACGCCTGCTGCTGTATATTTGGAGTTTGCGTGTCTCTCTCTCTCATCATTATCATCACGGTGGCTAGGAGATGTTGACTACCTCGCCTGGTATACAGGAGGTTGCGAGTTCGATCCCGACCCTGACGCCTGCTGCTGTATATTTGGAGTTTGCGTCTCTCTCTCTCGCCGTGGTCGCGTGGATTTTTCTCCCGGTCCTCCGTTTTTTCTCTCTCCATAATTACAATCAACATCACACGTTTAGAGCAGTGGTTCTTAACCTGGACTGCGAGATGCCTTTCCTGAGAACCAAAGCGGTGCAAGGCTGGAGAAACGGTTAAGAACCACCGGTTTAGAACTTTTTGCCGCAATAAATGTCCACGTGAGAAGCCAACTTCGTTGACCTATCATTTGTGCTGGCCTGGGCAGGGCTTCTGCACAAGAGCTGTACATCTCAGTGGGCCTTGCCTCGTTAAATAGAAAATAGTTTAAACAGTTTGAGTTTCGAGCGGAGAGCCTTCGGCCGCCAGTGGAGCGGGCGAGCACTCTGCGCCCGTGCCCCCTTCGAGCCGCCGCTGCTTTATTGTTCGCATTCATCGCGCCGTTTGCAAAGTGGAGGAGGGGGTAGTGGAGGTGTCATGACTTTCTCAAAAGCGGAGAACGAACATCTGGAACTGGGGGAAGGAGACAATAAAGCGAGGGGCGCCGATGGGCCGCAACCGACGACGGCGTTGACGGTCGGGCGCGTAACGCTGTCGCGGCGCTTTGCCGAAAATTCATCTCTCTCTCTCGCAGTGGTGGCCGTGTGATGCGCAAAGCACGGAGCCGCACGCACATCGAGGTGTTCACGGCCAAACTGGCGAGCGTGTTCACACATTCGCGGCAGGAGAACCGGAGCACTCGAAGGCAGGCCCCAGGTGTGCGAGGGGGCAACGTTCTATCCCAAACAGATGGGACAGATGATAAATCGGACAGCTTTAACCTCCAAGTAGTACGACTGTGCACTGACTCTGCCCATTACCACACACACACATCAGACTGTGTACTGACTCTGCACCTACCATACACACACTCCAAAGAAGACAAAGATCCCCCGTATAGCCTTAACAGACTGTAGGGACAAGTGCTGTTAGCGAGCACCTATGAAGGCCGGCACGACAAACGAGGGGGTGGGTGGCCAGCACCACGCCCGGCCGCCTTTGTCTCCCCAGTGGCGATGTTTACACACCGCACCAGGTACTCAATTTGAGGCTGAGTCTACCTCACGGAGGCCCGTGACCGCTTCAGATAATCGTCACTGGTGTTGGCCGTGAGTGGGAATCGAACTCGGGTGATCGGTTTCGTAGCGCAACGTGCTAACTGCTACACCACCGCTCCCCACACACTCACACACCTACACACACACTCACTCACACACACACCTACACAACCACCACGACTACTGCTGCTACTATTAATCACGATATACCCCGCTGCTCAATCAAGTCACTTCATTCCCTTCACACTTGTATCTCTTTCGCCCCACACAAGCACGAATAGTACCGACTGTGAATACGTCTTGACTACATTATATTGGTCTCACCATTATTTTTAAATATACAGTAAACCCTGGTTAATGCGACACACATGGGGCTCTGGCCTGGCCGAATTATCCAATATTCCGAATTATCTACAACGGTGACTCCCCAGCGCCTCCTGCCCCAATAAAAAAAAAATCCAAACTTGTTTTCCAAACTCTTCACACACCGTATGCATTGACAAACACCGTGCAAAAATTCTATCCAAAATTTTGGATTTGTCTCGCACACACCGATTACTTCTTGATGTCGGTGTAGACGGAATTTCTGAGACTGTTGGCTTGCACAGAGTGCACAAACAAGGTAGTAAAGTCCAAATCGACGGATATAGGCCGAAAGCGCGCCCGTGCCAAAGAATCCCCAATTACGAATCATCAAATCCCAAAATAACGTGGTTTTACTGGATAAAGTGTTCTTCTTTGTGACTTTCTTACGGATGGTTATTGACGGAAGTAGTAATCTATTACTTTGGTCAAGATTGTTTTGTGAAGCTGCTGCGCTGTTCAAGAGGAGGAGTGGAAGCTGGCCGGCATCGCCCCCACTCGGTTCAGTGAGAATTCGCAACGAATGGCGTCAACAACCAACATCACCACAACCATCACCACCACAACCATCACCACCACCACCATCACCACAACCATCACCACCACCACCATCACCACAACCATCACCACCACCACCATCACCACAACCATCATCACCACAACCAACATCGACCATTGATCTCTACCGGTCGCCAGAGCAACAACAACAACGCACACACACACACACCACCACCATCACCACTACCCATCACCACCAACATCAATCATCAATCTCTACCGATCTCCAGTGCAACAACGATGCACACACACACGCACTACCAAATCCACCACCACCATCCATCATTGATCTCTACCGGTCTCCAGAGCAGCAGCAACAACAACGCACACACACACACACTACCACCATCACCACAACCAACATCCATCATCGATCTCTACCGTCCTCCAGAGCAACAACAACGCTAATCCACGCCAACGTCCCTCTTCAGAGTCAAACAACGTGCCAGACTGGTCCTGGGACAAGGATCCTCCAAATGAACATTGACGGAATCTTGCGGCCGGAGTAGACACGCGCTTGACTACCCGACTGTGACAATTGTAGTCGTTGCTCCGCATCTACTGCATCAGCAGCCGTACAGAAGAGACTCATAGGTAGCCATAGAGATCCAGACTGAGACGCACAGAGACTCAGAGACCCATAGAGACTCACAGAGACCCATAGAGACTCACAGAGACCCATAGAGACTCAGAGAATCCGAGACTCAGACCCAGAGACTCACAGAGACTCAGAGACCCATAGAGACTCACAGAGACCCATAGAGATGCGCAGACACCCACAGAGATACAGAGACCCATAGAGACTCACAGAGAATCAGAGACTCAAAGACCCATAGAGACTCACAGAGAATCAGAGACTCAGAGACCCATAGAGACTCAGAGACTCAGAGACCCATAGAGACTCACAGAGAATCAGAGACTCAGAGACCCATAGAGACTCACAGAGAATCAGAGACTCAGAGACCCATAGAGACTCACAGAGAATCAGAGACTCAGAGACCCATAGAGACTCACAGAGAATCAAAGACTCAGAGACCCATAGAGACTCACAGAGAATCAGAGACTCAGAGACCCATAGAGACTCACAGAGAATCAGAGACTCAAAGACCCATAGAGACTCACAGAGAATCAGAGACCCAGAGACTCACAGAGAATCAGAGACTCAGAGACCCAGAGACTCACAGAGAATCAGAGACTCAGAGACCCAGAGACTCACAGAGAATCAGAGACTCAGAGACCCAGAGACTCACAAAGAATCAGAGACTCAGAGACCCAGAGACTCACAGAGAAGTTGTTTGAGAGGAGAGCCTTGCGAGTGAGCGTCATCGCTGTACCGTGTTACACTTCGCTGTATCCTGTGCATCTAAATAAATAAAGACTTCAATCTGTGTCTCAAACCCCTCTAGGGTACTTCCAGACAAGGTTGAAAGCTGAAATTTGGTACCCAGGGAGCTTTTAGGACACAAACAACAGGGCGAGAAATCTGAGATTTTTCATTTTAAAGGCCCCCAAATATCGATGTTTGAGTGCCCCATAAACACGATTGTGCCTGGTGTCATTCAGAAACCGTTCAAAATATAAGAGTGCGTTTTTTTTCGTTTGCTAGAGCATTAGACGGCACATAAACTAAAGGGGGAACTGGTTGGGTTCTATCTTTTATTGTTGGAGATATTTCAGATTCAAACGGTTTTGAACGGAAAAAATCTGCATTTTATGACCCCTAAATATGAAATCGAAAACGCGAAAAAAAGTTAGCAGAGCTTCCCCTTCTAGAGACTATGAAGTTAAATTAATTTTTAGTATTTCTAATCAAAAAAAAGAACGAAATCTTTAAATCGAGCGCCTTCCAATGGATGTACGTCTTTAAATGGAGGAAGTTGAATCAAAGTCGTCGACAATCTTTGCAGGGATTTTTGGAATAGTCGTCACTTGTCTGATCGCTGGGTTGGGAGGGTGGGGAGGGGCTGGGTGGGGAGGGTGGGGTTGGGCTGGGTGGAGAGGGGAGGGTGGGGAGGGGCTGGGTGGGGAGGGGCTGGGTTGGGGAGGGTGGGGTTGGGCTGGGTGGAGAGGGGCTGGGTGGGGAGGGGCTGGGTGGGGAGGGGCTGGGTGGGGAGGGGCTGGGTGGGGAGGGGCTGGGTTGGGGAGGGGCTGGGTGGGGAGGGCTGGGCTGGGTGGGGAGGGCTGGGCTGGGTGGAGAGGGGAGGGTGGGGAGGGGCTGGGTGGGGAGGGGAGGGGCTGGGTGGGGAGGGGCTGGGTGGGGAGGGGCTGGGTTGGGGAGGGGCTGGGTGGGGAGGGCTGGGCTGGGTGGGGAGGGCTGGGCTGGGTGGAGAGGGGAGGGTGGGGAGGGGCTGGGTGGGGAGGGGCTGGGTGGGGAGGGAGGGGCTGGGTGGGGAGGGGCTGGGTGGGGAGGGTGGGGCTGGGTGGGGAGGGGCTGGTCACCCCGTGGTGCCCTTACACAACTCAACGTTTAACCTACTCACGCCGGCTTGTGCCGCCCTCACAGTCGGGCATATTTGCGGAATACACCACGCCGCCGTTGACCCTGCAGGCCATTGACCGAGCAACCCGACGTTCCTACCAGCTCCCTCCACAGAAATGTGTTTATCATCAGGTATCACGACACACCACCCCGACGCCGCCGCCGCCGTACTCACAGGGGTTCCACTCCTTGGTGACGCGCCCGCTGCGCGCCCAGATCTCCCGCCACATGTGGTAGAGGTTGTGGTTGCGCGCCGCCTCGCGGAGAGCCGTCGGGTCGTCCGGCAGGAACTGCGCCGCCGCCGCCTGGAATTCGTCCATTGTCGCCCTCGCGAGGACGGGCACTGGCGGAGAGGTTGGGAGGAAGGAGGGATGTCGTACGTTACGTATGTATGTGCGTTACGTATGTATGTACGTTACGTATGTATGTACGTTACGTATGTATGTACGTTACGTATGTATTACGTTACGTATGTATGTGCGTTACGTATGTACGTGCGTTACGTATGTACGTGCGTTACGTATGTACGTGCGTTACGTATGTACGTGCGTTACGTATGTACGTACGTTACGTATGTACGTACGTTACGTATGTACGTACGTTACGTATGTACGTTACGTATGTATGTACGTTACGTATGTATGTGCGTTACGTATGTATGTACGTTACGTATGTATGTGCACATACCGTATATATGTACGTTACGTATGTATGTACGTTACGTATGTATGTACGTTACGTATGTATGTACGTTACGTATGTATGTGCACATACCGTATATATGTACGTTACGTATGTATGTACGTTACGTATGTATGTGCGTTACGTATGTATGTACGTTACGTATGTATGTACGTTACGTATGTATGTGCACATACAGTATGTATGTACGTTACGTATGTATGTACATAACGCACGTATGTACACATACCGTATGTATGTACGTTACGTATGTATGTACGTTACGTATGTATGTACGTTACGTATGTACGTTACGTATGTATGTACATTACGTATGTATGTACGTTACGTATGTATGTACGTTACGTATGTATGTACATTACGTATGTATGTACGTTACGTATGTATGTACGTTACGTATGTATGTACGTTACGTATGTATGTACATTACGTATGTACGTAACACACGTATGTACATTACGTATGTATGTACACATGCCGTATGTATGTACGTTACGTATGTATGTACACATGCCGTATGTATGTACGTAACGCACGTATGTACACATGCCGGGCGAGGGTAGTTAACATCTTCTTTTCTCCACCATCACAACCGCCAGCTTGAGCCGCACTAATCGCGTACGGGAGTTGACGATTGTGGGCCCGGTAGCAACACTCTCTCGATCAAACCGAGCCATTTCTGCCGCCGCAATGTGCGCGTGTGCGTATTGAACTTATTTGCACCGTACGGAGACAACCGTGGATACATTGGAGGTGCGGGGAGGGGGGGGGGGTCAAATTAAACATGAAAAGCAGTTCTAAAGAAATTCGTTTTCGATGTAGTAGAATGTATTGTAGAGTACAATGTAGTGTGTGTGGTGTGTGTAGTTATAGTTTAGTATGTACTCGCTTTACTACCCGGCTTCGCCCGAGACTTGGATTTTTGTCTTGGATTAATTCACGGCCGACGCGGAGAGGGTTGGGGGGGGGATGCGTGACGTCAGCAGGCACACCGCGTGACGCTGCCGCATGCGGGTGACGTCACAGATGTGCCGTGCAAAATATATCCATTATTGCGCCCCCCCCCCCCCCAAAATACAAAAGTCTATTTTTATACGTTTTGCATCGTGTACTGTCTGGAAGCTACCCGCATGCCAAATTTCAAGTGTGATGCATGTTGGGAAGTATGCTAAACATTTCCAACAGACACACACATTCACAAATTTCCCTTGTATATATATGTAGAAGATGTAGAACTTCTTTCGCACCGCAAGTAGCCAACCGTGCTCAATCGGAGGTGCGGGCGGAAGGACAACAAACTATAATCATCATCATCATCAATCATATCGGCAACTATCAATCCCATCGCTGGGATGAAACGCTCGCCCCCCAACCCCCACACCGAGGCGTCGGCATTACTGCAAAGCCTCTCGTCCACTTGGGATGGGCGGCGGGGGGAGGGATGTTAAATAAAAATATTCCCGGAGAGGTTTCGCTCGACACAAAAAACCCACGTGCTCCTGGCCCTGCCCCCCCTCTTTGCCTCAAAGAGGGGGGGCAAAAAACCCCCGTGAGATTGCAAGCCCTAACCCAGTGGTTCTAAACCTTTACTGCAGCCTTGCAAACTCCCTTTGGTGCCCAATCATTAACAACAATGTAAAACACTCTTTGGTTCTTTCGGTAAAGTCACATAGGTGAAAACAAATAAATAATCTAATGAAAACTATCACATTTTTTCACCTGCGTGACTTTACCGAAAGAACCAAAGAGTATGGATCCTTGCAGTTACGAAAACTTCAAATCTAGAACAATGTAAAATGTTAACACAGAGGGTTTGACGGAACAAAGTAAGTTGTAACCTACGTGGCCGTGGCTTCCCTTGTGTTTCGATGATTCACCTTCTAAAAAAAAAAATCTGGCCGTGTCTCGCCACCCCCCAGAAAGGGCATCTCGCACCCGCCGCCATGGGCTGCGTGCACCCCATGTGAAGAACCACTGCCGAAGTTTTCTCAAGCTTTGCCGTGTCTCTCTCTCCCTCTCGGTTCCTCCTCGTGCTCAATCCACGCTGTCGCTCTCCACCCTCCTTCACTGGAACAAACTTGCCCCTCCGCATTAAGCAGTCACCTTCGCTCACTAATTTTCCGCTGCTCACTCAAAACTCACTTCTTGTTACCCCCAGAACACCCCACGACCCTCCGCCCTTAATCTCCCCCTCGTAACGACCACCACCATTCCTGGGTTCACCCCTTCATAATCTCATTACACGGCTATCACTCATCAACCCCCATTCATTCAATCCATTCATCATCATTTACCGTCATCAATTTCAATTTTCACCAAATTCACGCATCATCACAGATTTGCACCCCCCCCCCCTCCCATTGTTTCATCTATTTCGTTCACCTCACCTCCACCGTTACATTCACACACACACTGTTGTTGTACCGTTGTTAATTCTCTGTAAAGCGCCTTAAGGCGCTCGATAAAATGCGTTAAGAGTCGCTCGTGCCAAGGAAAACCTCCACCCATATAGTGCATTGTACGTACAACTGGGGCGGAGGAGTGGTGGGGCAGCGGTTAGTCGCGCTGCGCTACGGAATCTGGAACCTGCCGAGTGGGGACATCCCGCTCCCCATCTCCAAGGTGGACATCCTCCGGGAAGCGCTCCCACCCTTGGCTGCCACTCCGGGGTTAGTCTCGAGTGCCGGCGCACTGTCCCTCCAGACCGTGGACGAATTGTCCTGCACAAGGCCGCTAACTTTTGCTCGTAAATATATCGCGTCTTTGACCCTCTTCCGTGTCTGAGACGTTTGACGTCTGCTGCAAGTTTCAGGGTGGATGTGTGCGTCCCCGGTTCACCCGCTGAATCTCGGAACATGCGAGCGGCTTGGGCGTTAATTTTATTTAGAGGCGTAGTAGTAGTGGTATTAGTTGTGGTGGTAGTAGTGGTATTAGTTGTGGTGGTAGTAGTAGTGGTATTAGTTGTGGTGGTAGTAGTAGTGGTATTAGTTGTGGTGGTAGTAGTAGTGGTATTAGTTGTGGTGGTAGTAGTAGTGGTATTAGTTGTGGTGGTAGTAGTAGTGGTATTAGTTATGGTGGTAGTAGTAGTGGTATTAGTTATGGTGGTAGTAGTAGTGGTATTAGTTATGGTGGTAGTAGTAGTGGTATTAGTTGTGGTGGTAGTAGTAGTGGTATTAGTTATGGTGGTAGTAGTAGTGGTATTAGTTATGGTGGTAGTAGTAGTGGTATTAGTTATGGTGGTAGTAGTAGTGGTATTAGTTGTGGTGGTAGTAGTAGTGGTATTAGTTGTGGTGGTAGTAGTAGTAGCGCCCTCCCGCATGGCCTTGTGGGAGCTTCCGTACCGGCGAAGTGAGCTAAATTCAGTTTTTATTCCTATTCTATTCCGATGAAGTACTATTCCCATTCACGTCATCGGAAAGGATTAATCTGTTCCCTAATCTATGGTGATATGTTAACTGCCTCGCCTGGAATTCAGGAGGTTGTGGGTTTATTCCCAACCTCGATGCCTGTATATTTTGGAGTTTGCGGTGTCTCTCCTCGTGGTCACATGGATTTTTCTCCCTTCACGTTTAGAAACATGAATTCAGAGTGTTGGACTGATAGAAATTTCCACACCAGAGGCCATATCGTTAAGCTATCATTTGTGATAGCCAGGACACTTATGAAAAAGAGCTATTAGGCTCAGTGGGCCTTAACTGGTCAAATAAAAATATTAAAAACAGTAATAGGACGTGATCCAGTCTGTCAATATCCTTCCAAGCACGCACCTCTGCACTCTTCTTTGCATTTTGTTGAGAGGGATAATTTTCTGATTTTATCGCTGCAAACGGCTTTCACGACAAGCGAGGTTCTGGAAACGTCATGTGGTGCAGACTCACTCCGTAGACGGAACACCGCAGTCAAGAGGCAACGGCGTTCTTTTTGCTCAAACTCGAGTGAAGCAGCACTCATCCCCTCTCGCAGATCTCGAGTCGACAGTGGAAATTTCATATTCCTACGGTGCGCTCTCTCTACCATAACACCAATGATGAACTCATCAACTCCTATAAAACGGTGTGTGCATATGCTGCCAAGGATAGGGCTGACCATACTCCGTAATATCTGTGTGATGTTATGACCTTAATAGGTGCTCGCTAACAGCACTTGTCCCTACAGTGTAAGGCTAATATGGGGGGGGAGGGGGAGGGATTTATGTTTTGTGTATGTGTGTGTGTACACGAACACGTGTGTGTGTGTGTATATAACTGTGGGAGTTCGACAACGATCCCCAGTGTAGCCTGTAACAGACTGTCGGGGCTAAGTGCTGTTAGCGAGTAGCAGCAGCAGCACCTATGAAGGCCGCCACGGCACACGAGGGGGTGGGTGGCCAATACCACGCCCGGCTGCCTTTGTCTCCCCCGTGGCGATGTTTACTACACACCGCACTTGGCACCGTAACTCCTGTCAGAATACGAATATTGGTTCATACTGGCGCAATCCGACGCGCTACAAAGCTCAGGACCAGTTCAGATAATCTGTCACCGGCGTTGGCCGTGAGCGGGAATCGAACTCGGGTCGGGGTTCGTGGCGCAGCGCGGCGTTAACCGCTGCGCCACCGCTCCCCATGCACTGGTATGCATTTGTTAGCAGCGCCGCATACACAACATTTGTCGTGAGAACATTTGATGTTGCGCGCTCTTACTGCGAGTCCAGTCCATCACGAGTGCGCAGAGGGCCGGGCATATATTGCAAAGGCTGAGCAAACATTTTTTCGTGGGGGAAACTGGTAACATTCGCCTGGCACTGTGTAAACTAATACCGCATGCAGCATTTTAAAAGGAACCTCGCAATGTAGCGGCGTATGCTCGGCGTGTTGACATTGCGCGTGGCGTATTTACAATTGCAGTTTCAGAATCCCAGGGGACAAGACACGCAACCCCCCCCCCCCCCCTCCGCATGGAGCCGGTACGAAAAACGCATTGTCAGCAGGCAAGCGGTACAAGAGTAACGTTAAATTCTCGAAGAGCAACAGCAACACATTTAATCTAAATTCACTCACACGCAGAGTCAATTGTTGACTTCTTTGGCACGGTCTGCCAATACACAACGAGGCACACACAGACACACACACAGACACACACACAGACACACACACAGACACACACACACAGTACACACACACAGTACACACACACAGACACACACACACAGACACACACACACAGACACACACACAGTACACACACAGACACACACAGACACACACAGACACACACACACAGTACACACACACAGACACACACACAGACACACACAGACACACACAGACACACACAGTACACACACACAGACACACACAGACACACACACACAGTACACACACAGACACACACACACAGTACACACACACACAGACACACACACAGACACACACACACAGACACACACACACACAGACACACACACACAGTACACACACACAGACACACACAGACACACACACACAGTACACACACACATACACACACCAGCAGCAGCAGAGCAATATACAGACAGTCCCCGAGTTACGATGATCCGACTTTCGATATTTCGATCTTACGATGGCGATACGACAAAATTGTCAAATATTTAACATTTCGCGTGGCAGGCAAACGCAGCAGCGTACGAATCTTGGTGAGTACAGTACAATATGAAACGTTACGATACGTTCAATGCATGTGTGATACGTAGCTTTAGCGATTACATTTTAGGGTTACCACGATACGATACGTTCAATGCATGTTACAAGTTTTTATAGCAGATAGGAGTGTTTCCTGAAAAAAACTTTCTATTAAATTGCAGTTCATATAGGTAGGCTAAGAATTGACCTTGTTTTTTTATTTTACATTTTACTGTGCAATACAGTATTGTAATTAATAAATACATACAGTATATCGTTTATACAGTACGCTACTGAAAATTGCTCTGCTTTGCTAAATTGTCACCATTCTTTAAGACTCCTGGGTAGGTGAGGCCATCTTCGACTTACGATGGGGTCGTCATCGTAAGTAGAGGACTGCCTGTACGCACACATTTAGTAAACACCAAAGATAAAGCTCCCCCGTGTAGCCTCTAACAGACTTGGGGCAAGTGCTGTCATCGAGTAGCGGCTCCTATAAAGAGCGGCACACTGTGGCACACGAGGGGGTGGGTGGCCAGCACCACGCCCGGTCGTCTTTGTCTCTCCCCAGCGGGGATGTTTACTACACTACACCACCACCGCTACTTATTTGAGGCCGAGTAGGCGCCAGGACGGGTTCAGATCAATCGTTGCCTGGTGGTGTTGGTGGCCGTGAGCGGGAATCGAACCCAGGTGGCCAGGTTTGTAGCGCAGCGATAACTTCTACACCAACTATCGTGTACAAAAGGCCTACGCGGAGTTGTATATGAATCATAATATTGTTTTTTTTGGGTTAGATCACGTAAATATAAATGTGTCGTGAAACCCGCCACCAACACCCGACAGACAATCTGTAAAGTTTCGTCAAGTAAACAGAACACGCCGATTCGTTATTAGTACAAAACAACGTCAGCGTGTTGGAGAGTGCAAATCCACAACATTTACAGAGCACGACATTTCACCAGTAATCACAACTAGCATCAGCTTTGCTCTCCAACACACCGATGTGCTGTACTATGTTGTGGATTTGATCTCTAACACAGCAATGTGCTGTACTGTGTCTGTGGATTTGATCTCTAACACAGCAATGTGTTGTACTATGTTGTGGATTTGATCTCTAACACATCAATGCGCTGTACTGTGTCTGTGGATTTGATCTCTAACACAGCAATGTGCTGTACTGTGTTGTGGATTTAATCTCTAACACATCAATGTGTTGTACTGTGTCTGTGGATTTGCTCTCTAACACATCAATGTGCTGTACTGTGTCTGTGGATTTAATCTCTAACACAGCAATGTGCTGTACTGTGTCTGTGGATTTGATCTCTAACACAGCAATGTGCTGTACTGTGTCTGTGGATTTGATCTCTAACACATCAATGTGCTGTACTGTGTTTGTGGATTTGATCTCTAACACATCAATGTGCTGTACTGTGTCTGTGGATTTGATCTCTAACACAGCAATGTGCTGTACTGTGTCTGTGGATTTAATCTCTAACACAGCAATGTGCTGTACTGTGTCTGTGGATTTGATCTCTAACACAGCAATGTGCTGTACTGTGTCTGTGGATTTGATCTCTAACACATCAATGTGCTGTACTGTGTTTGTGGATTTGATCTCTAACACATCAATGTGCTGTACTGTGTCTGTGGATTTGATCTCTAACACAGCAATGTGCTGTACTGTGTTTGTGGATTTGATCTCTAACACATCAATGTACTGTACAATGTTGTGGATTTGATCTCTAACACAACAATGTGCTGTACTGTGTCTGGATTTGATCTCTAACACATCAATGTGCTGTACTGTGTTTGTGGATTTGATCTCTAACACAGCAAAGTGCTGTACTATGTTGTGGATTTGATCTCTAACACATCAATGTGCTGTACTGTGTCTGTGGATTTGATCTCTAACACAGCAAAGTGCTGTACTGTGTTGTGGATTTGATCTCTAACACATCAATGTGCTGTACTGTGTTGTAGATTTGATCTCTAACACAACAATGTGCTGTACTGTGTTTGTGGATTTGATCTCTAACACATCAATGTGCTGTACTGTGTTTGTGGATTTGATCTCTAACACAACAATGTGCTGTACTGTGTCTGTGGATTTGATCTCTAACACAGCAATGTGCTGTACTGTGTTTGTGGATTTGATCTCTAACACAGCAATGTGCTGTACTGTGTTTGTGGATTTGATCTCTAACACAACAATGTGCTGTACTGTGTTTGTGGATTTGATCTCTAACACAACAATGTGCTGTACTGTGTTTGTGGATTTGATCTCTAACACATCAATGTGCTGTACTGTGTTGTGGATTTGATCTCTAACACAACAATGTGCTGTACTGTGTTTGTGGATTTGATCTCTAACACATCAATGTGCTGTACTGTGTTTGTGGATTTGATCTCTAACACAACAATGTGCTGTACTGTGTTTGTGGATTTGATCTCTAACACAACAATGTGCTGTACTGTGTTTGAGGATTTGATCTCTAACACAACAATGTGCTGTACTGTGTTTGTGGATTTGATCTCTAACACAGCAATGTGCTGTACTATGTTGTGGATTTGATCTCTAACACATCAATGTGCTGTACTGTGTTTGTGGATTTGATCTCTAATACATCAATGTGCTGTACTGTGTTGTGGATTTGATCTCTAACACAGCAATGTGCTGTACTGTGTTGTGGATTTGATCTCTAACACAGCAATGTGCTGTACTATGTCTGTGGATTTGATCTCTAACACATCAATGTGCTGTACTGTGTTGTGGATTTGATCTCTAACACAGCAATGTGCTGTACTGTGTTGTGGATTTGATCTCTAACACATCAATGTGCTGTACTGTGTTGTGGATTTGATCTCTAACACAACAATGTGCTGTACTGTGTTTGTGGATTTGATCTCTAACACATCAATGTGCTGTACTGTGTTGTGGATTTGATCTCTAACACAACAATGTGCTGTACTGTGTTGTGGATTTGATCTCTAACACAGCAATGTGCTGTACTGTGTTGTGGATTTGATCTCTAACACAACAATGTGCTGTACTGTGTTTGTGGATTTGATCTCTAACACAACAATGTGCTGTACTGTGTCTGTGGATTTGATCTCTAACACAGCAATGTGCTGTACTATGTTGTGGATTTGATCTCTAACACATCAATGTGCTGTACTATGTCTGTGGATTTGATCTCTAACACAGCAATGTGCTGTACTGTGTTTGTGGATTTGATCTCTAACACATCAATGTGCTGTACTGTGTTGTGGATTTGATCTCTAACACATCAATGTGCTGTACTATGTGTGTGGATTTGATCTCTAACACAGCAATGTGCTGTACTGTGTTGTGGATTTGATCTCTAACACAGCAATGTGCTGTACTGTGTCTGTGGATTTGATCTCTAACACATCAATGTGCTGTACTGTGTTTGAGGATTTGATCTCTAACACATCAATGTGCTGTACTGTGTCTGTGGATTTGATCTCTAACACAGCAATGTGCTGTACTGTGTTTGTGGATTTGATCTCTAACACAGCAATGTGCTGTACTGTGTTGTGGATTTGATCTCTAACACATCAATGTGCTGTACTGTGTTGTGGATTTGATCTCTAACACAGCAATGTGCTGTACTGTGTTGTGGATTTGATCTCTAACACAGCAATGTGCTGTACTATGTTGTGGATTTGATCTCTAACACATCAATGTGCTGTACTGTGTCTGTGGATTTGATCTCTAACACAGCAATGTGCTGTACTATGTTGTGGATTTGATCTCTAACACATCAATGTGCTGTACTATGTCTGTGGATTTGATCTCTAACACAGCAATGTGCTGTACTGTGTTGTGGATTTGATCTCTAACACATCAATGTGCTGTACTGTGTCTGTGGATTTGATCTCTAACACATCAATGTGCTGTACTATGTGTGTGGATTTGATCTCTAACACAGCAATGTGCTGTACTGTGTTGTGGATTTGATCTCTAACACAGCAATGTGCTGTACTGTGTCTGTGGATTTGATTTCTAACACATCAATGTGCTGTACTGTGTTTGAGGATTTGATCTCTAACACATCAATGTGCTGTACTGTGTCTGTGGATTTGATCTCTAACACATCAATGTGCTGTACTGTGTCTGTGGATTTGATCTCTAACACATCAATGTGCTGTACTGTGTCTGTGGATTTAATCTCTAACACATCAATGTGCTGTACTATGTCTGTGGATTTGATCTCTAACACAGCAATGTGCTGTACTGTGTCTGTGGATTTGATCTCTAACACATCAATGTGCTGTACTGTGTCTGTGGATTTGATCTCTAACACATCAAAGTGCTGCTGCTCTACTCGTAACGAATTGTAATGTTTTGTTGACGTGACAAACCCCTCACGGATTGGCTGTTGGGTGGTGGCGGGTTCAACGACACATTTATATTTACGCGATTCCAACCTAAAAAATAACATAAGTTACGTATATTACGAGTATGTATTCACATGTCGGGCCCATGAGTGAGGTAATGTAAGGTGAGGAGGTTGCATTTAAACCTACAGTATATACATTATTTATGCGATATAACCTAAAGAACAAGCTGTATTATACATTTGTGTAAGTATATTACAAGTATTTATGAGCATATATTAGCCCGTGGCGCGCTGCTTTTGCAAAAAAATAAAACACCGAAAAGAGTGAACGACGCCCCGAAGTGGTCGATTGATACAAATTAAGGTGCAGGGAGTTTTGTCTTGTAAAGAAAGAGAGAAAAAAACCTCGAATAAAAACACAATTTCGTGGAGGAATTAAATTAAAATTTTCCACTCGGCGCCGTCAGCGCCAGCGAAGCCTCCTGGGCCCAATCCAGGCGAGCGGTCCCGCCAGTTTAACGCGATCGGAAAAATTCGACACAGAACGCAACGGCGCAGCGAACCCCCGGCGACGTGGGAGACGAACAAAACACACAACTCTACACGTTTTAAAATGACGAGGGGAGGGGGAAGGTCGCGTTCTATCGACAGATGTGGCCTTTGTATATTCGGCGTTTTGTGTCAACCACAAGGCCTAGGCCCGTCGACTCCGCGCGCCCCCCCTTCTTGCCTAGAACGCCACCCGCCGGGCGAGCGCGAGCCCGGGCGCGAGGAGCTAGGCGAGGTCGAGGCCTCGACCTCGAGGTTTAATTTCTTTCTGCGCGTGTTGTTGTAATCGTTTTATATTTTAATTCCCCTACTCGTTCCTCGCTGATTCTGTGCGTATATATTGAGTGGGGGGGGGTATCAACGTTTAAATGGAACTGCGAGCGCCTCTTTATATCGGCGGCCGTGGTGGTGATGCTGGAAATTAGAAACTGACAGCGAAGCACGGGGGGAGGGGGGGGCGCTGCGTCTCATTAAGACGCCGCTTTCAATCAATCTTCACTTTACAAAGCCGCCGCCGCTTTAACTGCGGCGCTTTAAAGCACAAAAATGTATCAAACTAGACCCCTCAAAGCCCCACTGGGGGGCCCCTTTCCGCCGACTTACCGAGTCGGGGCGAGTCGGCCCCAAGGCGGACTGCGAACGGCCTCTCCCCTCCTGCTCCTCCTCCTCTTCGTGTCACGGAGATGTTGTATTCCTCAGCCTTTCCAAACGCAGCAAAGCAGAGAAATAAAACAAAGCCCCCCACCACCACCACCACGATCTCAACGAGCCAAGATCCGCCTCAGTCGCGCGTTCAACTCCCGCGTTTTACAAATTTGCCCAACACTCGGCCACTCGGCCAGCCCCGAATCGCCTCCCTGCTGCACCCAGACTCCGTCTAACGCCTCGACGCCGGCTGCTGCAGCGAGCTGCGTGTGGGGACGAGTTTAGTGGAGGCTGTTGTCGATTGACGCGAGAGGAGAGGTCTCCACTGCGAAACAACAGCGGTATAAAGCGCCCTCCATGAGGGCGAGCGGCGCTAGTGGCGGTGGTGAGTAACAATGGCGAAAGAGCGGCCACCAGCGATGGGTAGAGGAGGTGGTGAGGGGGGTGGGAGGGAGCCGTCCCCTTCTCTCTCTCTCTCGCCTCTCGCTCTCTCTTCGCGATGGCTTCTTCGGTCTCTGATTGCCTCCCCCCGCCCCCGTGAAGGAAGGAAGGAAGGGAGGAGGAGGAGGGACGAGGAGGAGGAGGCGGCGGTGGTGGCGGCAGTGGCCGCCGTTCGGGCGACAGCGCGGGCGGGCGGGCGGAACAAAAGGCTGCGGGAAACGGTGACGTCGCCACTCACGTGACCGCTCACGGTGGTGGTGGTGATGGTTGTGGTGGTTGTGGTGGTGGTGGTTAGTGGTGGTGGTGATGGTTGTGGTGGTAGTGGTGGTGATGGTTGTGGTGGTTGTGGTGGTGGTTAGTGGTGGTTAGTGGTGGTGGTGGTGGTGATGGTTGTGGTGGTTGTGGTGGTGGTTAGTGGTGGTTAGTGGTGGTGGTGGTGCTGGTGGTGGTTGGTGGTGGTGGTTGGTGGTGGTGGTGGTTGTTAGTGGTGGGTGTGGTGGCTGTTAGTGGTGGTGATGGTTGGTTGTGGTTAGTGGTGGTTGTTAATGGTGGGTTTGGTGGTGGTTAGTGGTGGTGGTTAGTGGTGGGTGTGGTGGCTGTTAGTGGTGGTGATGGTTGATTGTGGTTAGTGGTGGTTGTTAGTGGTGGGTGTGGTGGTGGTTGTTAGTGGTGGGTGTGGTGGTGGTTAGTGGTGGTTGTTAGTGGTGGTTAGTGGTGGTTGGTGGTGATGGTTGGTGGTAGTTAGTGGTTGTTAGTGGTGGTTAGTGGTGGTTAGTGGTGGTTGGTGGTGATGGTTGGTGGTAGTTAGTGGTGGTTGTTAGTGGTGGGTGTGGTGGTGGTTAGTGGTGGTGGTTAGTGGTGGTGGTGGGTGGTGGTTGTTAGTGGTGGTGGCTGTTAGTGGTGGTGGTGGTTGGTGGTGGTTGGTGCTGATGGTTGTATGGTGGTTAGTGGTGGTTAGTGATGGTGGTGGTTGTTGGTGGTGGTGGTGGTTGGTGCTGATGGTTGTATGGTGGTTAGTGGTGGTTAGTGGTGGTTAGTGGTGGTGGTGGTTGTTGGTGGTGGTTGGTGGTGGTTAGTGGTGGTGGCGGTGGTTAGTGGTGGTGGCGGTGGTTAGTGGTGGTGGTTGTTGGTGGTCGTTAGTGGTGGTTGTGGTTAGTGGTGGTGGTTAGTTGTGGTGGTGGTTAGTGGTGGCGGTGGTTAGTGGTGGTGGTTAGTGGTGGTGGTGGTGGTGTGATGCATGCAAGAGGTTAGACGGAGGCACCAACCAGCATCATCGTCAACAACAATTTTCAACCACAACAATCAACACCAACAACAAAACTTAACAATCATCAACAACGATCACCAGGCATGCAGCTGGTGGTAGTGACGTGATTGTGGTTGGTGGTAAGTTAGTGACGGTGGTGGTGGCTGGTGGTGGTGGTGACGGTGGTGGTGGCTGGTGGTGGTTGTTTTTGGTGGTGGTGACAGTAGTGGTGGTTATAGTGACGGTGGTGGTGGTTCGTGATGGTTGGTGGTGACGGTAGGGGTGGTTGGTGGTGGTGGTGGTGACGGTGGTGGTGACGGTGGTGGTGGTTGGTGGTAATTAGCGGTAGTGGTTAGTGGTATTGTGGTTGGTGGTGGTGACGGTGGTGGTGACGTGGTTAGTGGTGGTGGTGGTAGTTAGTGGTGGGCGGTGGTGGTTAGTGGTGGTTAGTGGTGGTGGTGGGTGGTGGTGGTGGTTAGTGGTGGTGGTAGTTAGTGGTGGTGGTAGTTAGTGGTGGTGGTAGTTAGTGGTGGGCGGTGGTGGTTAGTGGTGGTTAGTGGTGGTGGTGGGTGGTGGTGGTGGTTAGTGGTGGTGGCGGTAGTTGGTGGTGGTGGTAGTTAGTGGTGGGCGGTGGTGGTGGGGGGTGGTTAGTGGTGGTGGTGGTTGGTGGTGGTGGTTAGTGGTGGTGGTGGTTGGTGGTGGTGGTTAGTGGTGGTTGTTCGTGGTGGTTAGTGGTGTTGGTTAGTGGTGGTTAGTGGTGGTGGTTAGTGGTGGTTAGTGGTGGTGGTGGGTGGTGATGGTTGGTTGTGGTTAGTGGTGGTGGTGGTGGTGGTGTGAGTGGGAGACTTGCAAGAGGTGAGACGGAGGCACCACCAGCATCATTGTCAACAACAATAATCAACCACAACAATCATCAACCACAACAATCATCAACCACAACAATCAACAACAATCACCAGTCCTGCAACTGCCACACGTGATGGTGGTGGTGGTGTGAGTGGGAGACGACGCGCAGAGGCAAGCCAGAGACACCCAGCATCGTTGTCAACAACAACAATCATCATCCACAACAATCAACAACATCAACAACAATCAACAAACACATTCCTGCGGAGGGAGCTGGTAGGAACGTTGGGTTGCTCGGTCAATGGCCAGGGTCAACGGCGGCGTGGTGTATTCCGCAAATATGGCCGACTGTGAGGGCGGCACAAGCCAGCGTGAGTAGGTTAAACGTTGAGTTTTATAAGGGCACCACAGGGTGACCAGCCCCTCCCCTCCCCACCCTCCCCACCCAGCCCCTCCCTGCACGACGGATGGACACAATAATCCCATGTGGGCTGGTGTAAGCAGGAGGTTCCTACCAGTATAATTCACAACAACAATCATCAACAACAACTTCACCAACTCTCACACGTTGAAGGTGCTGCTGGTGTGAGCGGGAGACACGCAGGGACGGCAAGACGGAGGCAGATAAACATCAGCATCGTCAACATCTAAATAAGTAATATTTAAAAATGTATGTGCTTAAAACACGCTTTAATGAAATGTACCGTACTAGTGTATAGTAGGTTCAATGAGACGTGGACGACGTAGTCGGAGGCACACTTATTTATTAAATGTTTCACTCAATACAGGCCAAGGTATACAACACTTGAAGTGGTATCGGCCCCTTCACCCGTCTAACAGGGAAATCCCACTATCTCTATCCCGGCTAGCCTACTCCCAGGTCCTTCACTCGAGAGCTAGGGGAGGCTAGCTGACCCAGCTCTGGCCAAGCTAGGATCACGGCACCCTTAGTCACCAGACCGGCTCCTACAAGAGCATCGGCTCTGGGCTCTCGGAGCCACGCCACTGGCTTGTCCTGGTCGGTCCTTAGAAGGACAGCGATTCAGGGGAGTCCCAGGGCCTATCTAGCCGGTCTTCTTTCTTCACTGGTTTAAGCTAAACACTGAACCCCGAGCCCACCGGCTCACCGCCTTATATAGCAACTCCCTCCCTGAGGGGTGGGGCCGTGCGGGATCACAGCGCCGTTTCAGCCCCCCAGGGCTAACCGATGTGGACGTGGATATAAGCATCCTTCCGCGTGCGGGCATAACCACCCCTGGTGTGTTTGTTCGCTTTCCCGTAACACCCCTAAATCACCCCCCCCCCCCCCGTACAGCCCGCGCAAAAAAATTCACAATAAAGATGCATCCCCCCCAAACCCGTGTGTGCCCCGCGTAAATAACAATAACAACAACAACAGTAACAACAACAACACTACGGAGAGAGAGAAAAATAACCCGACGTACTCCCCCCAATAAATACCCCATCCCGTAAGAAACCAACATATGTACAATTTCCAGGTCCCCCACCCCGCGACCCCAGCAAGGGCTGCATGAGAGGCCGACCTCACAAAAGTCTGCGTGTTTTGGCACGCGTTCTTGCAGCGGGACAGTCACAAGGGGCAGCCCCGGCCGGCCCGGCAGTGGGTGTCAATAGTTCGGGTGCGAGAGTGTCTGGCTTCGCCGACGAGCGACCCCCGACCCCCCCGGGAGGGGTTGGCAGTCGCGAGCATGTCAATCCTGGTCCACCTGGAAGCGGAAAAGTCGGTGGCAAATCAGGCGAATGCAGCGAAGTCGGACTCCGGAAGTCGGTGGACCCCTTACATGTTTGGCCATGTGTGTGTGGAGTAGAAACATGGGGCGCAACGAACGGTTTCAACCTGGAGGGGTGCACGAACCACCGACGCTTCCCCCACCGGATACGTACACATTGTGGCCGCAAGACCTGCATCACTTCCACGGGCGCCCGCCACGGCCGCAACAGCTTGGACGAGGTCGCCAGCGGAACTTGGGGACAGTGCAACCACGCTTTTTCACCCGGTTTCCACTGGAGCACATGCACCCGGCCCAGCTTGAGCCTTTCATTCGCCTTCTGGCGACGGTCTGAATTTTGGATGGCCGCCTCCCGCGCCCCTGTCAATTTAGAGATTTTGAATTTGACATGGTCGGCCAATTTGGATTTAGCATGCGGCGCGGAGATCCGCAGCTGAGTCGCGACAGGCGGGTTAGCCTCACGACCGTACATTAGGAAGAAGGGCGAAAATCCGGTTGCCGCATGAGCAGCCATTCTGTAGGCCGCCAAAACCCCCGGAATATGAATGTCCCAGTCGGTCTGGGATTCAGACACCTGATGAGACAGCATGGACGTGATAGTCCGATGCAGACGCTCCACTATCCCGTCAGTTTGCGGATGATATGGGGAGGTACGGATTTTTTTCGTACCCAGGAGCTCGCACACCTCGTGGAGAAGTTTACCCGAGAAATTTTTCCTCTGGTCGGTCAGCAGCTGCTCCAGAGTACCTTTGTCGAGGACGTAGCCCTGGACAAAGGCCTCCGCGATGGCTGCTGCTGACTGGTTGGCGAGGGGCCAGGCCATAGGCCATTGCGTAAAATATTCCACCCCGGTCAATAGGTATTTATTTCCCCTAGGTGTAGCGGGGAATGGACCCAAAATATAAAACGCGACGAGTTTGTTAACCCGGGAAACCTTAATAGACTGCAATGGTGGATTGGACCCCCTTGCTGGTGGCTTCCGTTGCGCGCACCGAGTACAAGACCCTAAAAGATCATCCACGTCTCTTGCCATGCCCGGCCAAGAAAAATCCAGCTGGAGCATGGCAAGGGGTTTGTGAGTCCCCAGGTGCAGGAGTCGCTCGTGAGCAGCCCACACCACCCTACCCCTCAGTGTGGAAGGCACCACCAGCCGGTGGCAGCGGGATCTCCCGTCCCAATGCATCAAGAGACCCTGGAACAACTCCCACAAGTCGACATTTTCCGCCCCCCGACCAGATCCCCCGATGCGACGGCGCAACGCGAGGAGGGAGGTGTCCTCCATTTGGAGGTGCCCCCACTCCGCAACAGGCAATCCCAGCAAGGAATCCCTCCCTTCTTGCTCAATAGGATCCGCAATTGAAGGCGCATCAGCGGCGGCCGCAAGGACCGAATCAGAGATTCCATTCGGAGGTCTGCAACGCCCCGAACCCAGGAGGCAAGCTCAATCGGAGGTGGGCGGAAAATGCGACAGAGCGTCTGCGTTCGTGTGGCGAACGCCCTTATGATATGTAGTCTCGAAATCGAAATCTTGGAGAATCTCCAACCATCGGGATGGCTGTTGAACCCGCAAGGCATACTGCAACACCGCATGATTTGTGCGGACGGTGAAATGGCGACCGTACAGATATGGGCGATATTGCTGAATGAAGTAAACAATTACCAATAGTTCCCGACGGGTGACACAGTACCTCTGCTCCGCCGGAGAAAAAACCCGACTGCCATATGCCACAACATGCTCTACGCCCCCAACAACTTGGGAAAGCACGCCCCCAATGCCCGTGTTGCTTGCGTCCGTATCGAGCAAGAAGGGTTTCGAAAAGTCGGGATAACTTAATGGCGGAGCCCCCACTAGGACATCCCAGAGGGAGCGAAAAGCAGCCTCCTCCTACTGGCCCCAGTAGAACTTGACCCCCTTTGATGTCAAGGCATGTAAGGGTTTAGCGATCATCGCGAAATCGTCGACAAACCTTCGGTAATACGACGCGAATCCAATGAAACTCCTGACCTCCCCCACCGAGGTGGGAGTCGGCCAGGAGCTGACACATTGCGTTTTGGCGGGATCTGTGGAAACACCTGACCGTCTGACAATGTGGCCCAAATACCGCACCGATTCGGAGCAAATGACATTTTTGCGGCTTGAATTTCAAATTAGCAGCACGCATTTTGAGAAAAACAGCCCGCAACCTCTAGAGGTGTTCGTCTAATGTTTTACTAAAGACGATAATATCGTCTAAGTAAATCAGACAAGAATCCCATTGCAACCCAGCCAGGACCAATTCCATTAACCGCTGGAAAGTTGCCGGCGCTGAGTGGAGCCCCATCGGTAAGCGATTAAATTGGAATAGGCCGTGCGGCGTACGGAAAGCCGTTTTTGGTTTAGATTCATCATCCAGAGGGAGCTGCCAGAACTCTGACAGTAAATCCAATGTGGAGAAGAACCGCACCCCCGCCAAGGCGTCAAGGGATTCATCCATCCGAGGGAGCGGATATGCATCGGCCACCGAGATATTGTGTAGCCGACAAAAATCGACACAAAACCGCAAGGAGCCGTCGTGTTTTTTAACTAACACGATGGGTGCACCCCAAGGGCTGGTAGAAGGGGATATAATGTCCGCAGCTAGCATGTCGTCTACCGCCGATTTGACATGATCCTTTTCGGCGGGACTCAACCGAAAAGGATTTTGACGGATTGGCGCGCTGTCACCCGTGTCAATATGGTGTCGCAGTAGTTTAGTACAGCCAATATCATATATGTGTCGACTAAAAACATCGGAAAAATCGCGCAGAAGAGTTCGTAGTTTATCACGCTGTGAGTCGGACAGGTCCGATGATCCCGCACAAAGCGCATCCAGCCACCCCTCATCACGGTCCGCATGTGGTTGCGATGGAGGAGCGGTGCTCACATGTCCAATGACGGGTTCCTCACAAGGTACCGGCGTTGCGTGCGCAAGCACTGTCCCATGAGGAACCACAGCCATTTGCAACCCAACATTGAGGACCACGATGAAGGGATCCCCGTTCCCTGGTCTGGGCCGCTATCAAATCAGGTCCATTGACCCCGGCCCTAGACGGTCCAAACACAACACCCCTATCCCCAATCCCCTTAGCGAATGGTCGACGCAGCCTAAGAGGCATGAGCATCTGAGCCCCCAGCGGTATGCGTACCGTCCTTGTAACAAGCGCTTGTACTGTCGCAAATGCCGTACGGACAGTAGCGGGAGAGGACAAGAACATCATACGTCGGCCCGACGGGAGTTCGATGCAACCTTGGTCGATCAATATTCGAATTGGCATTTTGGCCAAAAAGTCCATCCCCAACAAGCACGGAACTGCCAGTGAGGAGGAGACCAACACCGGCCCGGATAATTTTATGTCACCAATACAAATTTGCGCGCGGATCTGTCCGATAATGCCCAGTGAGTCCCCGTTGGCAGCATAACACGGAACATCAACGGGGAGCAAAGGGCGGCTTTGAACGGGGAGAATGTTGTAAATCAAATCGGACACAATTGTCGCCGATGCTCCAGTATCAACTAAGACCCGCACCTCAACCCCATAAATATGCCCCACAACAACCGATGACCCCGCTGACCGCGGCAACAAACGCGGTGGGCCAACTCAGACCACTGGCCCGGTTGGAACGCCCTCCCCATCGCGGCACATTTTGACGCAAAGACAGCCGATTTCCGAACCCCGTTCGTTGCAGTGCGTGAGTGTGTCACAGGTGTGTGCGTAGGCCAAACATGTGGGGTGCCACGACTTGCCGGAGTTCGCTGCGGAGCCTTGGGTAGAGGAGCGTCGTCCGGCCGAGGTGTTGCACCGCGCTGCCGAGGAGCCCGGCATCCAGAAGCCACATGGCCCCGGAGGCCACAGTTGTAGCACCGCGTGAGCGCCCCAGTCGGCTTGGGTTGTTCCTTGTGGCTCGGCCCGTCCTGAGCTGGTCAGTCCCCGGATCTCCAATCTATCGGGCGACCCACAGCGCAGACCTCTTCCGATGGGAGGGTGGTTGCAGCCACGGTATGCCTGGCCGCCGCCTTGCTGGCCTTGCGACGTTGGGACAGCAAGTTAGCGTGGATGTGCTGTGCTGCCCGCAGGGAACACATCTCCTTGTCGTCGTGCGCCAAGACGACGATGTCCAAATCGTCCGCCAACAGCAATATCTTCTCAGCCACCATAGCGTTCACCCCTTCCTCGTCCATCCGCGGGAAAGCCGTCTTCGCCAAGGCCAGGAGAGTCGTGCGGTATGCCAGGGGCGATTCCTTGGCGCCCCGCTGACGGTCGTAAAACAGCTGTCTGCAGTCGGAAGGTGGTCCGTAGACTGCAGACAGGAGTTGAAGCGCCGCCTGCAGCGTGGCACGCGCCGATCTCGGCGCCGTAGTGAGAGTGGCGAGAGCGTCGCTGTCCAGCGTCGCCGGCAGCGCGGTAAGCGCCTCGTCGTCCGTCCATCGCGACATTTCTTGGTGGACGAGGAACTGTCTTTGGAACGCTCCCCAGTCGCCGTCTTCCGCCACAAACTCTTTGAGGACCGGCAATCGCTGCTGAAACGAGGACTCCGCAACCGTAGATTGCCAACCGCCGTTCCCGCCATTCAGTACAGTTTTGGCGGGAACGGCGGACGCCATCAGCGGTCGCACTGCTGGTGACGCGCTGTCCGCTGATTGGGGTTCGCCGCTGTCGGCCGCTGTTGATGACGTGGCGGTTTCTGGTCGGCGACTGTCGGTCACATGATGTGCCCAGGCCCCGCCCTCGGCACCCACTGTACTGATGGCAGCAAATTCAACCTCCAGCCCTGTTTAAATGGCGGGAACTGGCGTTGCGTGTCGTCCGACGTCGCCCCGCGCTGCTCCTCCAACCCCCAGGCGAGTGATTTCCTCCAGCGTGGCGGTTGCCGCGTAGAGTAGCTCCGCCAGGCGGGAGTGAGCCACCCGCAGTCCGTCAGCCGACGGTCCCCACCCATCCGGCTGCTGCAGTATCGGCAAACTCGGCTCCGGTTGCTCGGACCCGCCCTTGGCGAGTTCAGGCTCCGAGTCGGCCGAGGTGTCCTCCTCCCCAGGTTCCTTGGTACGAGCCGTCCATCTTGTATCCATCTTTAGAAGACCACTTCTGACTCCAGTTGTAGTAGGTTCAATGAGACGTGGACGACATAGTCGGAGGCACACTTATTTATTAAACATTTCACTCAATACAGGCCAAGGTATACAACACTCTAAAGGGTATCGGCCCCTTCACCCGTCTAACAGGGAGATCCCACTATCTCTATCCCGGCTAGCCTACTCCCAGGTCCTCCACTCGAGAGCTAGGGTAGGCTAGCTGATCCAGCTCTGGCCAAGCTAGGATCACGGCACCCTTAGTCACCAGACCGGCTCTTACAAGAGCATCGGCTCTGGGCTCTCGGGCCACGCAACTGGCTTGCCCTGGTCGGTCCTTAGAAAGACAGCGATCCAGGGGAGTCCCAGGGCCTATCTAGACGGTCTTCTTTCTTCACTGGTTTAAGCTGAACACTGAACCCCGAGCCCACCGGCTCACCGCCTTATATAGCAACTCCCTCCCCGAGGGGTGGGGCCGTGGGGGATCACAGCGCCGTTTCAGCCCCCCAGGGCTAACCGATGCGGACGTGGATGTAAGCATCCTTCCGCGTGCAGGCATAACCACCCCTGGTGTGTTTGTTCACCTTCCCGTAACACCTCTACACTAGTAATGGAAGAACTCCATGACTCCAGGAAGTGGTCCCGAGGCTTGTCATAACGTAAGGGGCCCTGGTGATTTACAGCCAACGTCAGTTAAGCGTGGACAATTAGACCCAAGCCGAAACATCTAACCTATATAATTCATTTTTTGTCTGTCTGTCTGTCTGTCTATCTGTCTGTCTGTCTGTTTGTCCGTCTGCATACGCTCCCTTCCGGGGGATTTAGCTCTCGGACCGTGGGGTTCGCCGAGATTAAATTTTGCAGGTGGGCACGCCCCCGGCCCGCGGTAAACTTAGGCATTTCCGATTTTTCGTCTCTAAACTTTAAATCGGACCGATTATCGATTTAGTGCGATTGCTCTTTATATAGTTATATAATTATATATTTATTTATTTAATATTGCCGGCCAGCACGGACCACGGCGGTTGCCCCTGGCAACGGGTAGCAACAACTTCGCTGCGGGGTGGACGCCATTTTTAATTCCCGTTACAAATATGCGCATGCATTAACACGCGACTCTGAGGTAAATTCATCAAAGTTTCACGTCCTCTTCACTCCCCTTCCACCCCAATGTGTGCAATTACTATTATAGGGTCGGTAGATAATACAATTATAGCGATTAGACAGTATTATTGTAGCGCGGGGGGGGGGCGTAAGGGCCCCAGTACCCACCCTCAGCCGGGTGGGCAATCTAGGCGAGGCCGGAGGCTCTGCACGGTACTAGGCCTCGACACGCAACTCTGTCAGGCGACGACTTTGTGGTATAAACTCGATATACCCAGCGTTGCCCGGGGGAAAAATACATTTAAAATCTTCTGAAAACTTTAAAACATAACATACCAATGAAAATACAACTGTGTAATTAAAATTATAAACCCGACCGCGCCAAGAATCGATTCTCTGAATCGCTAAAAGGAATCGAAGGTTGTAGATTCATTTAGAATCGCCTTATTTCCGTTTAATAAAGTTGGTTATAGAGTTGATATAAACTGCTACGAATGGGAAATATCCGGCGTTGACTGGGGCTAAATATAATTAAAAACTCCTGAAAACTTTAAAACATAACATAACAATGAAAATAAAACTCTGTAATTAAAAATGGAAACCTCCTATGCGCCAGGAATCGATTCTTTGAATCGCGCAAAGGAATCATCGAAGGTTGTAGATTCCTTTAGGATCGCGCTTAACATGTGTAGTGGTGATACGCGCTGGGATTAGGGATCGTATGCCAGCGCGTAATGATTGGCTGTGTATGTGGTGACGCGCGCTGACGGTGGAGGATCAGGGGTCAGTGCGGGGTCGTGGGTTACGGGGTGCTGATTGGCTGTGTGCCGGTGACGCGCTGAGAGGGAGTGATCAGGTGACAGCGCGGTGTGATTGGTGGAGTAGTGTTAACACGCGCTGGGGGAAAACGGATCGTAGAGAGAGCGCGTCGTGATTGGTTAACTAAGGAGCGATGCTCACGTAGACGTCCGCATCAGCTCCGTCTCCCGTGAGCAGGGGCTATAAAAGGGGATGCACACAGGCGTAAGGGCAGTATGTAACCAGCGAAGAATGAAGACGGGGATCGAAGAGATAGGGCCCTGCGGTACCTAGTCCCGCTGTCCTAACGGGACCGGGACTCTGTGTAACCCAGAGGCGAGTGTATTGTGTGTAGCCATAGGCATAGGGTCTACACGAGCCGAATGCATTGTGTGTAGCCAGAGGCATAGGGTCTACACGAGTCAAGTGTATTGTGTGTAGCCAGAGGCATAGGGTCTACACGAGTCAAGTGTATTGTGTGTAGCCAGAGGCATAGGGTCTACACGAGTCAAGTGTATTGTGTGTAGCCAGAGGCATAGAGTCTACACGAGTTAAGTGGAGTGTATAGTACAAAGAATAGAGACCACACGTTGTATTGTGACACGTCAAGATTTAATAAAAGTGTGTTACCCGTCAAGAAGTTCCTGCCGTCATTTCCAATACTTCACATGTGGTGAGGGGTGAGTGGTGAGTGGTGAGGGGTGAGTGGTGAGGGGTGAGTGGTGAGGGGTGAGTGGTGAGGGGTGAGTGGTGAGTGGTGAGGGGTGAGTGGTGAGGGGTGAGTGGTGAGTGGTGAGGGGTGAGTGGTGAGGGGTGAGTGGTGAGGGGTGAGTGGTGAGGGGTGAGGGGTGAGTGGTGAGGGGTGAGGGGTGAGTGGTGAGGGGTGAGGGGTGAGGGGTGAGGGGTGAGTGGTGAGGGGTGAGTGGTGAGGGGTGAGTGGTGAGGGGTGAGTGGTGAGGGGTGAGTGGTGAGGGGTGAGGGGTGAGTGGTGATGGGTGAGGGGTGAGGGGTGAGTGGTGAGGGGTGAGGGGTGAGTGGTGAGGGGTGAGTGGTGAGGGGTGAGTGGTGAGGGGTGAGTGGTGAGGGGTGAGTGGTGAGGGGTGAGTGGTGAGTGGTGAGGGGAGAGTGGTGAGTGGTGAGTGGTGAGGGGTGAGGGGTGAGTGGTGAGTGGTGAGGGGTGAGGGGTGAGTGGTGAGGGGTGAGGGGTGAGTGGTGAGGGGTGAGTGGTGAGGGGTGAGTGGTGAGGGGAGAGGGGTGATTGGTGAGTGGGGAGGGTGAGTGGCGGTTGTGAGAGGTGATTAGTGAGTGGTGAGGGTGAGTGGTGAGGGTTAGTGGTGAGCATGAGTGGCGAGGGTGAGTGTTGAGCGTGAGTGGTGAGGGTGAGTGGTGATTGTTGAGGGTGTGATTGGTGAGGATGAGTGGTGAGTAGTGAGGGGGAGTGGTGAGGGTGAGTGGTGAGTGGTGAGGGTGAGTGGCGGTTGTGAGTGGTGATTAGTGAGGGGTGAGTGGTGAGGGTGAGCGTGAGTGGTTAGGGTGAGTGGTGAGGGTGAGCGGTGAGGGTGAGCAATGAGGGTGAGTGGTGATTGGTGAGGGTGTGATTGGTGAGGATGAGTGGTGAGTGGTCAGGGTGAGTGGTGAGGGTGAGTGGTGAGTGGTGAGGGTGAGTGGCGGTTGTGAGTGGTGATTAGTGAGGGGTGAGTAGTGAGGGTGAGCGTGAGTGGTTAGGGTGAGTGGTGAGGGTGAACGGTGAGGGTGAGCAATGAGGGTGAGTGGTGATTGGTGAGGGTGTGATTGGTGAGGATGAGTGGTGAGTGGTCAGGGTGAGTGGTGAGGGTGAGTGGTGAGCGGTGAGGGTGAGTGTTGAGGGTGAGTGGTGAGTGGTTAGGGTGAGTAGTGAGGGTGAGTGGTGAGCGTGAGTGGTGAGTGGTGAGCGTGACTGGTGAGGGAGAGTGGTGAGGGAGAGTGGTGAGGGAGAGTAGTGAGTGGTGAGGGTGAGTGGTAAGTGGTGAGGGTGAGTGGTGATTGGTGAGGGAGAGTGGTGAGGGAGAGTGGTGAGGGAGAGTGGTGAGGGTGAGTAGTGAGTGGTGAGGGTGAGTGGTAAGTGGTGAGGGTGAGTGGTGAGGGAGAGTGGTGAGGGAGAGTGGTGAGGGTGAGTAGTGAGTGGTGAGGGTGAGTGGTAAGTGGTGAGGGTGAGTGGTGATTGGTGAGGGTGAGTGGGGAGGGTAAGTGGCGGTTGTTAGTGGTGATTAGTGAGGGTGAGCGTGAGTGGTGAGGTTGAGTGGCGAGCAGTGAGGGTGAGTGGTGATTGGTGAGGGTGTGATTGGTGAGGATGAGTAGTGAGGGTGAGTAGTGAGGGTGAGTGGTTGTTGTGAGGGTGAGTGGTGAGGGTGAGTGGTAAGAGTGAGTGGTGAGGGTGAGTGACGGTTGTGAGAGGTGATTAGTGAGTGGTGAGGGCGAGTGGTGAGGGTTAGTGGTGATTAGTGAGAGGTGAGTCGTGAGGGTGAGTGGTGAGTGGTGAGGGTGAGTGGCGGTTGTGAGTGGTGATTAGTGAGGGGTGAGTGGTGAGGGTGAGCGTGAGTGGTGAGGGTGAGTGGTGAGGGTGAGCGGTGAGGGTGAGCAGTGAGGGTGAGTGGTGATTGGTGAGGGTGTGATTGGTGAGGATGAGTGGTGAGTGGTCAGGGTGAGTGGTGAGGGTGAGTGGTGAGGGTGAGTGGTGAGTAATGAGGGTGTGTGGTGAGCGTGACTGGTGAGTGGTGAGGGTGAGTGGTGAGGGAGAGTGGTGAGGGAAAGTGGTGAGGGTGAATGGTGAGGGTGAGTGGTGAGGGTAAGTGGTGAGGGTGAGTGGTGATTGGTGAGGGTGAGTGGTGAGGGTGAGTGGGGAGGGTGAGTGGCAGTTGTGAGTGGTGATTAGTGAGGGGTGAATGGTGAGGGTGAGCGTGAGTGGTGAGGGTGAGGTTGAGTGGTGAGCGGTGAGGGTGAGCAGTGAGGGTGAGTGGTGATTGGTGAGGGTGCGATTGGTGAGGATGAGTAGTGAGGGTGAGTGGTTGTTGTGAGGGTGAGTGGTGAGGGTGAGTGATGAGGGTGAGTGGTAAGAGTGAGTGGTGAGGGTGAGTGACGGTTGTGAGAGGTGATTAGTGAGTGGTGAGGGTGAGTGGTGAGGGTTAGTGGTGAGCATGAGTGGTGAGGGAGAGTGTAGAGCGTGAGTGGTGAGGGTGACTGGTGATTGTTGAGGGTGTGATTGGTGAGGATGAGGGGTGAGTGGTGAGGGTGAGTGGCGGTTGTGAGTGGTGATTAGTGAGAGGTGTGTGGTGAGGGTGAGCGTGAGTGGTGAATGGTGAGGGTGAGTGGTGAGGGTGAGCAGTGAGGGTGAGCAGTGAGGGTGAGTGGTGATTGGTGAGGGTGTGATTGGTGAGGATGAGTGGTGAGTGGTCAGGGTGAGTGGTGAGGGTGAGTGGTGAGGGTGAGTGGTGAGAGGTGAGGGTGAGTGTTGAGGGTGAGTGGTGAGTAGTGAGGGTGAGTGGTGAGCGTGACTGGTGAGTGGTGAGGGAGAGTGGTGAGGGTGAATGGTGAGGGTGAGTGGTGAGGGTGAGTGGCAAGTGGTGAGGGTGAGTGGTGATTGGTGAGGGTGTGATTGGTGAGGATGAGTGGTGAGGGTGAGTAGTGAGGGTGAGTGCTGAGCGGTGAGGGTGAGTGGTTGTTGTGAGGGTGAGTGGTGAGTGGTGAGAGTGAGTGGTGAGGGTGAGTGGTGAGGGTGAGTGGTGATTGTTGAGGGTGTGATTGGTGAGGATGAGTGGTGAGTAGTGAGGGTGAGTGGTGACGGTGAGTGGTGAGGGTGAGTGTTGAGGGTGAGTGGTGAGTGGTGAGGGTGAGTGGCGGTTATGAGTGGTGATTAGTGAGGGGTGAGTGGTGAGGGTGAGCGTGAGTGGTGAGGGTGAGCAGTGCGGGTGATTGGTGATTGGTGAGGGTGTGATTGGTGAGGATGAGTGGTGAGGGTGAGTGGTGAGGGTGAGTGGTGAGGGTGAGTGGTGAGAGTGAGTGGTGAGGTTGAGTGGTGATTGGTGAGTGGTGAGGGCGAGTGGTGAGGGTGAGTGGTGAGGGTGAGTGGTGATAGAGGTTGGTGAGGGAGGTTGGTGAGGGGTGAGTTGTGAGGGTGAATGGTGAATAGTGAGTGGGAGTGGTGAGTGGTGAGGGTGAATGATGAGTACAGTCAATATGCACTGCTGTTATCATACCAGGTACCACCACCACAATATGTACTCCTCTCATAGCAGATACCACCACAGCAGTATGCACTGCTGTAATCATAGCAGGTACCAACACAGCAGTATGCACTGCTGTAATCATAGCAGGTACCAACACAGCAGTATGCACTGCTGTAGTGATAGCAGGTACGACCTCAGTCGGTATACACTGCTGTAGTGATAGTAGATACTGCTATCGAGTTGGTAGATACCGCTATAGTAAATACTAAAACAGTCAGTATATACCACTACAGTCAGTCAATACTGCTACAGTCAGTATATACTACTATACAGTCAGTACATACTGCTACGGTGAGTAGCTACTAGAGTCAGTAGATACTATTATAGAGTGAGTAGATACTGCTATAGATTTTGTAGTTACTACTATAGTCAGTGAATACACTATAGAGTCAGCAGATACTATACAGTTAGTCGTTACGAGTATATAGTCGGTAGATACTACTGTAGGCCCAGTAAATACTACTATGGTCAGTAGTTATTACAGTCACTAAATACTACTACACAGTCAGTAGCTACACATGGCTCAGTAGATACTACGGTACAGTCAGTAGATACTACTACAGAGTCAATAGATACCACTTCCTCTGTTGTATGTTAGGTGTTGTTAGTATATATACCTACGAGGGGTAAAGATATTTTTTGAGGGGGGGGGGGGGGAGACCACAATTTTCGGAAACATTTTTACATCAACTATTTACCCCACACTTTCTACAACTTTTTGGACTTGTGAAAGCCTCTTATATATTCGTTGGTGGAGAAATGTACAAACAGCCCATCGGGCTTTGACAATACATTAGTATCTGTGTATATATATGTAAGGTTTTTAAGAAATATATTTTTCACCCGGGCAAAGCCGGGTACTTCCGCTAGTATCATATAAAAATGAATGTTTAAAAATACTTTTTTTTATTTTTTATAGAATACAGTATTGTCATCAGTATGACATAAGTATACCAAGTTTGCAGTCGATACCACATTGGGAAGTGGGTTAAAATTGAGTTACAAGATTTGAGGATACGACAACAACAACAACGACAGACAAGAGTTAAATAAAAGCGTGTAAAAATAAAAACAACAATCGTCAAAAGACGGCGTTCTAATTGAGAGAAAAACGTCGTCGTGTTATTGACCTTCCCGTGAAAGTGATATCATTGTGAGAAGAGGTTTTCCCCTTTTTTCTGGCAACAAAATAGGGTTGTTAAGATGTTAAAACACCAAACTAAAACCTTTTACAAACAAAAAACATTCTGTCATTTTGTTCGCATTCTGACCACAAGTATTGTGGTTAATGCAGACGTGATTCCTTCTGTAGTGGGTTCACACGCGACAGAGACGGTGTAGTCGAGACACACTATTATAACCTTACACTCGGCACAGGTCGACGTATACAACACTTGAAGGGGTAACGGCCCCTTCACCCGTACTGGACTGGGATACACCCCCAGAGCTATTGCCCAACTGTTCTGCTCCCAGGTCCTCCGCTAAGGGTGCTAGGGGAGGCTATCTGACCCGGCCCTGGTCAAGGCGCAGGTCACGACACCCAGCCAGACAGACCCGGCTCTTAGAAGAACATCGGCTCTGAGGCTCTGGGGCCGCGCCACTGGCTTGCTCTGCCCGGCCCTGAGAAGGACAGCGAGTCAGAGGAGTTCCAGGGCCTCTCTGCCGGTCTTCAGTCTTCACTGGTTCTTCACTTGTTAGCTTCCCAACACTGAACCACGAGCCCTCTCGCTCCCCGCCTTTTATAACAATTTGCCACCGAGGGGTGGGGCTGTGTGGGATCCCAGCATCCCCCCACAGCCCCCCCAGGGGGGTAACCGTTGCGGACGTGGATGTGGACACCCCTGTGTGCTTGTCCATTTCCCTCCCGTAACACCCCTACACTGACTTTCAGACTGCTTTCCACTCACTGGCATTGTATTCTTTGCAGGGAATGGATTCTTTGCTCTGCTGCAAGTTTCCTCCTCTACTCTCCCATTGACATATTTCCTTGCTTCCTCTTAGTATCTTTCACACGACGGTCAATGGTACAGTGTATAATAACAAATAGTATACAATTTATATGCTTAATACAATGTACAAAGTAATATATAGTATCGTAATTGTATAGTGAATATACAGCAGTGTGATATACATTAGGTGGGTAGAATAATACATAGTGTAATATTACAATGTATAAGGTTTAGGGTGGTTTATAGCAATACAGTATATAATTTAATTGTGGGTTTGTCTATGGCAGTATATAGTACGGTGTAGACTCGTGTGATGTAAGAGAATAAAGTTTAGATGGAAGCATATTATATTTTTTACGACGTAGAATTGTAATGTATTACTTACTGTTAGTAACTCAGCTTATTGTAGAATATATTTAGTATACTGATGATACTATGTAGTTTATACTTTAGTTGTTTACGTGGTGGTTTTAGTTACTGCAGCTACATACTATTAACACTCCTTCCCTTTATTAATGCTACCCCTATCCCCTCCCTTTGATGCTGCTAATCCTGCATAATGCACGGGTATAAGTGGTACTAATCACATACCTGCATTTCCCATATCCCCTCTCTTTGATGCTGCTAATCCTGCATAATGCACGGGCATAAGTAGTACTAATCGCATACCTGCATTTCCCATAAATATGCTAAATTCCTCTTGATATGCAAATTCCTTTGTCAAGGCGCTCTTCCCCCTCCAACCCAGCTTAAATATACGCTGCCAAGCCTGGTGGTGTTCATTCAGACGCTGTCTTTCTGACAGACCTGTTCTTCACCTGAGGACGGCTGCTTGCGTTGTGGCCGAAACGTCGTGAGAATGATTTTATTATGTTTTATTTATTTTATTTTATTATTTCCATTCTACGTGACTTTACCGAAAGAACCAAGAAGATGAATCCCTGGCTATAAACCAGGACCAGCAGAGCCAATCATCATGACGAGTTGTGATACATCAGTGAGCCGGATATATCCTCACATTACATCACCCCCCCCCCCCCCCCGGTGTAAAAGTCAGCCGTCTCGGCTGCGAAAAGGGTGACAAGCCGAATCCTATTTGGATAACTATTAGGGCGTCTAAGACGCATTAACAAGGTAAGGGAGGAGTAGGCGTCTACGCGCCGAGGAATCCAAAACATTTAACATCAGACATACATTAGGGCGCCCCTGTAGCGCAGTAACAACAGGGTGACAGACCGCAAGGCAATCAATACTAGCGAAACGGAAGAGATTTCGACCGCGTACGCAACGCCGGACCCTCTCCGTTGTTCGCGCATGGTTGCCTCGCCGACTGATCAGGAGGAGGTGGTTGCCGTGGAGAAGAAAAAGAAGAATGTTTGGTTTCCGTTGTATCTGGGACAGGTCCCGTTGGAGGAGGGACATCCGGGGTCTCGTCGTCCCTCAAAACCCGTTCATCTACGGGGGTTATAACACAGCCCTGCTGGGGATCAATGGGCGAGGCATGTGGCACATTCGGCACGCCAGACCCCGGCAGGTCAACAAGTGGAGATGAGGGGCCAGCACGCGGGTCAACATAAGATTTGAGTCGCGACGAATGGACATACCAACGACGTTGACCATACTGGATGCGAACACTCTGGGGATTCCGAATGTCACCAGCCTCACAGGCCCCCGCCAAGGCCTGTGCAGTTTAGGGGACGTACCCACTGGCACCTGAGGGCAATGGAGCCATGCCAGATCGCCCACCGACCAGGGCATGTCAGTTCGTGATCGACGCGCATACCTCTCGTTCCTTGCCTGCGTACGGGCCGTCGCACATCTGGCGGCCTCTCGCGCCTCCATAACCCGTGTAAGCGAGTCCCGTACGTGATCAGGCAAGGAAGGGGACGGTTGTTTACCCGCTGCACCCAGTTGCACATCAATCGGGGGTACATTCTCACGGCCATACATCAGGAAAAATGGCGAATATCCTGTGGACGCGTGCGGAACCATGCGGTATGCCGCCAAGACGCCCGGTATGTGCAAGTCCCAATCGGTTTGTTTTTCACTCACCGTGTGACAAAGCATGGCCGAAAGGGTGCGGTTAAACCGTTCCACCATGCCATCCGTTTGCGGATGGTAAGGGGAAGTGCGGATTTTCTTTGTGCCCAGCGCAGTGCATACATCCTTGAGCAATTTGGAGGAGAAGTTACGTCCCTGATCCGTGAGCAGCCCTTCGGGTGCTCCTTTATCCATGACGTAACCATTCAAGAAAGCCTCGGTGATGGACGAGGCCGTTTGGTCAGGCAGAGGGAAGGCCATAGGCCAGCGAGAAAAATATTCGACCCCGACCCAAAGGTATTTGTTTCCCCTAGCCGATGGAGGGAACGGGCCCAGGATGTCCAGAGCAACTAGCTCATTAATACAGGACACCTAAATCGAACGTAGTGGCGGAACATAATTTTGACGAGGCGGTTCCTCTTTGCACAATCATGGCATGACCGGACAAAGTCAGTGACATCTGCCGTCATGCCGGGCCAAAAGAAATCCTGCTGCATCGCGGCCAACGTTTTCTGCACGCCGAGGTGCATCAGTTTGTCGGCGTGTAAAGCGCGGAGCAGGTCGTGGCGAAATGATGTCGGCACAACCAGGCGTGAACGGTCAGACAATCCATCCGTATACATCAATAGTCCCGCCTGGCCCCGGAACATCTGCCATTTCCATCCCGCCAAATGAGATCTCGGTTTCCCAATCAGTTTCCGCAGCGGAGCCAGAGAGGCATCGGCCTCCTGCTCGCGTAGCCACACCGAGTGCGGCAAATGCAGCGTATCGTCGGCGCCAACGGATACATCCTGGCCTTCATCGTTCGACATCGCCCCCATAACCGGACAGGGCGAGGTAGGCAGCGCTGCACAGCGGTGCGTACCCGTCAGACAGGCGCAGGGAGGAGTCGGGGGCAACCTGGAGAGAGCGTCCGCGTTGGCATGGCGAGTACCCTTGCGGTACGTGATATCGAAAAAAATTCCTGTAACGATTCCAACCACCGAGCCAATTGACCCGATGGTTGTTCCAATTTCAACGAATATTGCAAGGCCGCGTGGTCAGTGCGCACGAGGAATTTCCTTCCATACAGGTACGGCCGGTACTGGCGAACAAAATGTACGATCGCTAACAGTTCCCATCGTGTCACGCAATATCGCGTTTCGGCAGGGGAGAGAACCCTTCTGCCGTATGCCACCATCCGCTCGACTCCGTCTTTCCGTTGTGACAAAACGGCTCCTATGCCGATATCGCTAGCATCCGTGTCAAGGATGAACGGCTGGGAAAAGTCCGGATAGTCGAGCGTCGGCACGGTGGCAAGGTGATCCCGAAGAGATTGAAAAGAGCGCTCCTCTTCCAGGCCCCATTTAAATCTCTGATTTTTCCCCGTCAGAACATGCAGTGGCTTAGCCAGTGTCGCGAAGTTCTTAACAAAATGGCGATAGTAGGATGCGAACCCAATAAACCGCCGTACGTCGCCCACCGAAGTGGGCGTGAGCCACTCTCGGACACACGCCGTTTTCTGAGGGTCCGTGGACACGCCGTCCGAACTGACGATGTGACCCAAGTATCGGACGGACCGTTGCAAAAGGTGGCACTTTTTCGGTTTAAATTTTAGGTCAGCCGAGCGCATCCTCTGAAAGACAGTCTCCAGGCGTTGGAGGTGTTCTTCGAACGTGCGGCTGAATACGATGATATCGTCCAAATATATGAGGCATGTTTCCCACTGCAACCCCGCTAGCACCAGTTCCATCAGGCGTTGGAACGTCGTCGGTGCCGCATTCAAGCCCATAGGTAAATGGTTAAACTCAAAGAGGCATTGTGGCGTGCGGAACGCCGTTTTTGCTCATGGCCACCAACACCACCAGTGACGATTATCTGAACCGGTCCTGGGCCTCCGCCCCTAGGTCGACTCAGCCTCAAATGAATTACCTGGTGCGGTGTGGTGTAAACATCACCACTGGGGAGACAAAGGCGGCCGGGCGTGGCACTGCCCACCCCTCTCCCCTCGTGTGCCGTGCCGGCCTTCATAGGCGCTGCTACTTGCTAACAGCACTTGTCCCAACGGCCTGTTAAGTCTATAGGGGGATCTTTGTCTTTTTTTTGCGTGAGATGTCTAATGCAGTGCCGGATTAAGCTAGTGCGGGGCCTGTAGCATGTAAAAGAAACATAATTCCTGCAGTCTCGAAAGCTTTCAGTCAAGATTTAGCCGCCTCTACGGTTAAATCTACGGTTAAAAGGCGTACAGCTCAAAGACAATCCACTATCCAAGTAATGAGGGGTGAGCATCTACATCATTAGACCTCCTTTGCCAGTACCAAAATATAATAATAGGGTTTCCCCCTTTTTTGGCAACAAAACTGAAACCTTTTTATTAAATCCTTTATATTAAGTTCACTTGCTTGCTTGCGCGCTTACGACCGTGCAAATCTTTCGGTCGTTTTTTAACCCACTTCCCGTGATCCAATCGAGCTGACATTTTGCACACAGACTCGTTGTGCGTGACAATTTATTTTCGTGAAAAAAATTTTTTTCCAAAATTTTCCACTTTTTAGGAAAAAAAAATTTCATATTTAATTTTTAGGAAAAAAAAATTTCATATTTAATTTAAAATACCAATGTGATAAAAATGAAACTCTTACTCAAGAAAAACAGAAATGAATAATAAAATAAAACCGATGCCACGCATATAAAGGATTTATAGTGAAAAACTTTGTTTTTACGGGTAAATTTTTTACTGTACGCCTTTTGGCGTCCTCTGGTCGAGCACCAATTGGGTCGAGGCTCAAAAGAAAGCCGTCCCTTGGTGTGGAGCAATCAGTATCAAGGACAATGTCAATATATTATCATAGTGTGTTTTTGTTTGCATTTTGACTGCAAGTATTGTGGTTAGTGCAGACATGAATCCTTGTATAAAGGTTTCAGTTTTGTTGCCAGATAAAAAGGGGAATACCCCTATTATTACAACTATTAGATCTTATAACAAACTTCGAGACAAGAAGGCTCATCTGATCGAGTCACATTTCTGAAGAGATGCCACGACACCAAGGTCATACCGATCGCCTTTACACTGACATCTGCTGCTGTCACTTCTCCCAATGCTAAATGGATATTATTCAGGGCTGGCCTAGCCCTGAGCTCAGAGAGAATAAGACTCCTCCAGTTTGAACTAGACAATTTAGACAAGACTCTCCTGAAATCACACTTAACACTGACGGAAAAAATGTCTACATCTGATTGGGAACATGTGTAGGAGTAATTGTCACTCACCATCCAACATCCCTGCAGTTCCACTTACTGTCAACAGGGTGCAGATGCGTTACCTCGGCAGGGGAATTGCCATGGGCCAGAGAGAGGCCAATGGTGGATCCCGGTAAACGGATCCTAGGCAGAGGTCGCAATCAGGTACCCGATACCCGTACCCTACCCGATACCCGGCTACCCGTACTCGGCCGGGTACGGGTACGGGTACCCGTTTGCGACCCTGGTGCGGCCGGGTACGGGTAGGCTGTGAGTCACTGGTGAGTAACCGTTTGTCACTCATTTCCCAACGTCTTGTCTCTTCTCACAATTCAAGTTCCTAGAATCAACCCACCCGCGTCTGCAACATGGCTTCATCCCAGAGGTCGCAATCGGGTACCCTACCCGATACCCGGCCGGGTACGGGTAGCCGGGTATCGGGTAGGGTACGGGTACCCGTTTGCGACCCTGGTGCGGCCGGGTACGGGTAAGGAATCAAAACCCGTTTGCGACCTCTGATCATAGGACACATTCCCTGGGCCCCCGGATGGGGGAAACCGGGGGAATGATGTCACCTTCCAGGATGGCCCAGAGTGTTCCAGAAGGAAGGTGTGGCTAGGGCGGAGCCGGCCACGAACCGGTATATAAGCCAGAGCACTCAGAGCTCAGACTCAGTGATCTACACGCCGAAGACTGAAGCCCGGGCTGGAGAATAGGACCCAGGACTCCAAACTCTGCAGCCCTTATAATGGCCGGAGCTCAGAGGGGCCAGTGGTCAGGACCCACGGACCAGGAGGTCAGGGTCAGTTAGCCTCCCGTAGGTCCCAGCCGGAGGATGATAGGGAACGGGTCACCAGAGTAGGTCCCGTATAGTTTGGAGGACATAGCTCCCTAGGAAGCGGGTGAAGGGACCGATCTACCCTTCATGCTAGGGACCCTGTAGTAAAATACAATAAACAACGTGTGCCTCATAAAGAAGTGTATTCGTCAATCTTTACAACACTACACATGAAGATAACGTGACAGCCTCTTCAGCCGCCTCAATGTCAGCTAAATGCAAATGTAAAGTAGTAACTCGGCGGGAGACGACTTCACGGGTAGCACACTCTTTATTTCACCAACTTATAGTTACACGGGTGACTAACACCCACTCAGCTACACGGGTGACTAACACCCACTTAGCTACTCGGGTGACTAACACCCACTCAGCTACACTGACACGGGCTCTTACGCCCCGTAGCCTTCCGGAACACACCCGGCCGGGGTGCCCGTCTCGGCTCTGGGTACCACCGTCCCGACCCACACGGGCGTCGGACTACGGGTCCCCCAGTCTCGGCTCCGAGCCACACAGGGCCCCGGTCCTGACAAGGACGGCGGGACTAGGGGTCTCGGGCCACTACCTCCTCCACTCCGTCTTCGGTCTTCAACTGGTTAACAACAACCTCGAGTGCTCTCGCGCGTCCCCCTTTATGCACCTCCTGCGGACGTCGCTGAGAGCACCCATCCTATTTGACCAATCACTGCGCGCTGGCTACGATCCTCTTTTCCCACCTTGTGTCAGCGCGCCTCACCACCGGCGCGCGCGTCCATACCACGCCCACATCGCGTGCCCAACCCCGCGCCCCGTGATCCATCACTGTCGGCGCACGTCAACACCACCACTACACAAAGATAACCTGATTTCCAAGTTCAACCTCCTTTCCAAGTTCAACCTCCTTTCCAAGAAGAAGCCAGATCCACACATCCAAAAAGTTAGACGTTGACAAGATTGTTATCAATCAGAGTAACAGTCCAATTCCTGACAGCCTAAAATCGGTTCTAGCCAAAAGGTTGAATTTCGCAGTCACCCCTAAACACATTCCAGTTGATGATATCATTGCCCATGTCTAAATAGCCCTTAAGGGTCTGGGACACATTACTGCAGACGTGGTAAGATCAGAAATCGTTGCAATCCTCAAAAACGCTAAGACATCTATTAGCAACATCAGTAAGGATGAGCGCTTTGAGCTTTCTCAATTAAAAAACAGAGATGACATAGTCATCCTCTCAGCCGACAAGGGCAATGCCACAGTCATCATGGACAAAACCACATACAATAACAAAATTCAGGACCGACTTAGTAACAACAATTAAAAGAGATCCCACCAACTGCCTCATTACGAAAAGCAACAATATCATCACTGATAATAGGTTTTCCCCCTTTTTTCTGGCAACAAAACAGGTGTTAAGATTTTAAAACAACAAACTGAAACCTTTAACAAGGAATCATGTCTGCATTAATCACAATGTTTGTGGTCAGAATGCAAACAAAAAAACATACTTTGATAAAAAATCATCACTGATTCGACACCTTTAATCAAACCAAGCAAGTGGTTTTCCTTAAAACCCTCTGCTGCTAGACCACCCAGCTTGTATGGATTACCAAAAAATCATAAAGAAGGGACACCTCTTCGTTCTCTCGTCTCCACCATTGACTCACCCACCTACAAACTGGCCCAATTTATCTCTGAGACCTTACAACCATTCACTGGTAAGGCCACCTCAGCTGTACTTAACTCAGTATCGTTAATTAAGGACATCTCACTATCTCCAGGTGATTTGTTTGTTAATTTCGATGTAGTCTCTTTGTTTACCAAATTCCTGTGCCTGACACCTTTGCAATCATTGAAGATTTGTATTCTTAGGTTTTTTCGGTAAAGTCACGTAGGTAAAAATTTATAAAATTAAAAATAATTAAAGTAAAATAAAAAGAAAAGAAAAATCACGACGTTTCGGAGGCAACACAAGCTTCCGTCTTCAGGTGGAACCGTGAAATTCCTCCCCGTAGACTCGTAGAGGGTATTAATTCTAGATTTGAAGCTTTCGTGACTGCAAGGATTCAGCCGCACCGAACCTCACAATGGCTTCTCCCACCCTCAACCAGCATATATACAAGGACTGTTTTCTTGGAATTTCTCTTCCTTGATGCAGCAGTCGTGCTGTGACGGTTCCACCTGAAGACGGAAGCTTGTGTGGCCTCCGAAACGTCGTGATTTTTATTTTTATTTAACTTTTATTGATTTTAATTTTAAAAATGTTTACCTACGTGACTTTACCGAAAAAACCTAAGAATATGAATCCTTGCAGTCATAAAAGCTTCAAATCTAGAATTGAAGAATTGGTCCAACAAGGACTGAATGCTGATGTACAGGCCCTGGTGAGACACTGCCTCACCAACACCTACTTCACCTGGAATGGAACATTCTACAAACAAGTTGAAGGTACCCCAATGGGTTCTGCCTTATCTACAGTTGTAGCCAATGTTTTCATGGAAAATTTTGAGACAGATGCCATCCAGGCATCCACTCTATGTCCGTCCTTGTGGAAGAGGTACATAGATGACACGTTCATCATCTGGCCACATGGCCGACCAGCTCCGAACCAATTCCTCAACCACATCAATTCCATACACCCAGCTATCAAATTCACCATGGAGGTGGAAAATTATGCCAAGCTATCATTCTTGAATGTTTTAATCGAAAGGAGATCAGATGGCTCAATGGGACACAGTCTACAGGAAAGCCACCCATATGGATGCATATCTAAAACCTGACTCCCACCACGATTCTGCCCAGAAGAATTCCCTCATCAAAACTCTACACCATGGAGCTCGATGTATTTCCGACATCATCACCTAGCCAGTGAACTGAAACACGTGCACCAAGCTCTCAAGATGAATGGATATTCAGACTACACAATCCGCAAAGCTATCACCCCAACCGTTGTGAAGGAACCATCTGAGGACCAAATCAAAACCATCACCTTGCCATACATAGCAGGGGTCACCTAAAAGATCTCCTAAATCACGAGCAAACACAAGATCCAGGTTCGATTTAACACAGTACATACAATTCGTGATCTGATCCCATCTGTGAATGATGTGAATCACTGACAGGCAATACCCCGGCATCAACAAACTAAGCTGTCTGTGGCAGTAGTTACATTGGGGAAACTAAGCGACATGTCTCGGACCGTGTTCGTGAACATAAGGCAGATCTGAAACACGGTAGGACCAATACCTCGGCCGTGGCTGATCATTGTTTTAATGCGGTGGGCTCACGCAAAATAGATATCTCTAAGACGATTGTACTTTGCAAACCCACTGGCTATCAACAAAGATTCGTTCATGAAGCCATCCACATATACAGACACAACTTCAATCAAGAAGATGGGTATAAACTGAGCAATCATTGGAAGGACGTTCTCAACCAGTTTAGACCATAACTGGCTGTGATGTTCCCATCCTACCACCTTCCAATGTTGTTATTTTCAGGTCTCTGATTTCACATTAACAGGTTAAATTTCCCACACTAAAGCAACCACCTCGCTCGCCAAGCTCGACGTTGCTGCTCTGTGATCTGCCATCAACATGCTAATCTCTCACAGTAACATAGCCACCTCCACACCCTCATTGAGCCCGCTCTCCGATCTTACATGAACATGCTAATCTCTCACAGTAACTAACATAGCCACCTCCGCACCCTCATTGAGCCCGTTCTCCGATCTTACATCAACGTGCTAATCTCTCACAGTAACATAGCCACCTCCGCACCCTCGTGAAGACCGCTCTCCGATCTTACATCAACATGCTAATCTCTCACAGTAACATAGCCACCTCCACACCCTCATTGAGCCCGCTCTCCGATCTTACATCAACGTGCTAATCTCTCACAGTAACATAGCCACCTCCACACCCTCGTGAAGGCCGCTCTCAGATCTCACATCAACGTGCTAATCTCTCACAGTAACATAGCCACCTCCGCACCCTCATGCAGGTCACCCTCCGATCTTACATCAACATGCTAATCTCTCACAGTAACATAGCCACCTCCGCACCCTCGTGAAGGTCACCCTCCGATCTCACATCAACATGCTAATCTCTCACAGTAACATAGCCACCTCCACACCCTCGTGAACGTCACCCTCCGATCTTACATCAACTTGCTAATCTCTCACAGTAACATAGCCACCTCCACACCCTCGTGAAGGTCACTCTCCGATCTTACATCAACGTGCTAATCTCTCACAGTAACATAGCCACCTCCACACCCTCGTGAAGGCCGCTCTCCGATCTTACATCAACATGCTAATCTCTCACAGTCACATAGCCACCTCCGCACCCTCGTGAAGGTCACCCTCCGATCTCACATCAACTTGCTAATCTCTCACAGTAACATAGCCACCTCCACACCCTCGTGAAGGTCACCCTCCGATCTCACATCAACTTGCTAATCTCTCACAGTCACATAGCCACCTCCGCACCCTCGTGAAGACCGCTCTCGATCTTACGTCAACTTGCTAATCTCTCACAGTAACATAGCCACCTCCACACCCTCATCGTGAAGGCTGTTCTCTGATCTTACATCAACATGCTAATCTCTCACAGTAACATAGCCACCTCCACACCCTCGTGAAGGTCACCCTCCGATCTTACATCAACTTGCTAATCTCTCACAGTAACATGGCCACCTCCACACCCTCATGAAGGTCACCCTCCAATCTCACATCAACTTGCTAATCTCTCACAGTAACATAGCCACCTCCACACCCTCATGAAGACCGCTCTCCGATCTTACATCAACATGCTAATCTCTCACAGTAACATGGCCACCTCCGCACCCTCATTGAGCCCGCTCTCCGATCTTACATTAACATGCTAATCTCTCACAGTAACATAGCCACCTCCACACCCTCATTGAGCCCGCTCTCCGATCTTACATGAACATGCTAATCTCTCACAGTAACATAGCCACCTCCACATCCTCATTGAGCCCGCTCTCCGATCTTACATCAACGTGCTAATCTCTCACAGTAACATAGCCACCTCTGCACCCTCGTGAAGACCGCTCTCCGATCTTACATCAACTTGCTAATCTCTCACAGTCACATAGCCACCTCCGCACCCTCGTGAAGACCGCCCTCCGATCTCACATCAACTTGCTAATCTCTCACAGTAACATGGCCACTTCCGTGCCCTCATCGTGATGGTCACCCTCCGATCTCACATCAACTTGCTAATCTCTCACAGTAACATAGTCACCTCCACATCCTCGTGAAGGCCACTCTCCGATCTCACATCAACATGCTAATCTCTCACAGTAACATAGCCACCTCCACACCCTCATCGTGAAGGTCACCCTCCGATCTTACATCGACTTGCTAATCTCTCACAGTAACATAGCCACCTCCACACCCTCATAGAGACCGCTCTCGATCTTACATCAACATGCTAATCTCTCACAGTAACATAGCCACCTCTACACCCTCATAGAGACCGCTCTCGATCTTACAACAAGCTAATCTCTCACAGTAACACAGCCACTTCTGTGCCCTCATCGTGAAGGTCACCCTCCGATCTTACATGTACATGCTAATTTCTCACAGTAACATTACTAGCCCCGCCCACTTCGTTTATGATCCTTGGGCTACACCCATTTTAAACTTTTAAAACAGTCTGCCTTAGCAGCTGTCTCCCTCTTTTTTCTTCCTGATGATGAACGCTTGTGTTGCGATTGAAACGTCGTAGTTTTTTGTTATTTTTTAAAATAATTTTCTTTGAACCTATCTACGTGACTTTACCGAAAATCCCCCCAAAAAAATATTACAACACAAATGTTGAACTTGCATCGCAAAGTAATTGTACTTTTTCATTTGCTATACAGCCAGATAATACGACAAATCGCTAACCTTCAACACCCAGTCATTCATAAAAGTCGAAGGCGGTATAGTACTATAGTAATAGAGCAAGTGCAGAATCACTGAACCTGAATTGATAGCTTGAAGGCATTTAGCGTGGGGCCCTTGAAAGTGCGGGGTCCATAGATTCTGCACTTGTGCTATTACTATAGTACTATACTACACGTGCAGCATAGTACTACACGTGTAGTATAGTACTACACGTGTAGTATAGTACTACACGTGTAGCATAGTACTACACGTGTAGCATAGTACTACACGTGTAGCATAGTACTACACGTGTAGACCGGACAAAGTCAGTGACATCTGCCGTCATGCCGGGCCAAAAGAAATCCTGCTGCATCGCGGCCAACGTTTTCTGCACGCCGAGGTGCATCAGTTTGTCGGCGTGTAAAGCGCGGAGCAGGTCGTGGCGAAATGATGTCGGCACAACCAGGCGTGAACGGTCAGACAATCCATCCGTATACATCAATAGTCCCGCCTGGCCCCGGAACATCTGCCATTTCCATCCCGCCAAATGAGATCTCGGTTTCCCAATCAGTTTCCGCAGCGGAGCCAGAGAGGCATCGGCCTCCTGCTCGCGTAGCCACACCGAGTGCGGCAAATGCAGCGTATCGTCGGCGCCAACGGATACATCCTGGCCTTCATCGTTCGACATCGCCCCCATAACCGGACAGGGCGAGGTAGGCAGCGCTGCACAGCGGTGCGTACCCGTCAGACAGGCGCAGGGAGGAGTCGGGGGCAACCTGGAGAGAGCGTCCGCGTTGGCATGGCGAGTACCCTTGCGGTACGTGATATCGAAAAAAATTCCTGTAACGATTCCAACCACCGAGCCAATTGACCCGATGGTTGTTCCAATTTCAACGAATATTGCAAGGCCGCGTGGTCAGTGCGCACGAGGAATTTCCTTCCATACAGGTACGGCCGGTACTGGCGAACAAAATGTACGATCGCTAACAGTTCCCATCGTGTCACGCAATATCGCGTTTCGGCAGGGGAGAGAACCCTTCTGCCGTATGCCACCATCCGCTCGACTCCGTCTTTCCGTTGTGACAAAACGGCTCCTATGCCGATATCGCTAGCATCCGTGTCAAGGATGAACGGCAGGGAAAAGTCCGGATAGTCGAGCGTCGGCACGGTGGCAAGGTGATCCCGAAGAGATTGAAAAGAGCGCTCCTCTTCCAGGCCCCATTTAAATCTCTGATTTTTCCCCGTCAGAACATGCAGTGGCTTAGCCAGTGTCGCGAAGTTCTTAACAAAATGGCGATAGTAGGATGCGAACCCAATAAACCGCCGTACGTCGCCCACCGAAGTGGGCGTGAGCCACTCTCGGACACACGCCGTTTTCTGAGGGTCCGTGGACACGCCGTCCGAACTGACGATGTGACCCAAGTATCGGACGGACCGTTGCAAAAGGTGGCACTTTTTCGGTTTAAATTTTAGGTCAGCCGAGCGCATCCTCTGAAAGACAGTCTCCAGGCGTTGGAGGTGTTCTTCGAACGTGCGGCTGAATACGATGATATCGTCCAAATATATGAGGCATGTTTCCCACTGCAACCCCGCTAGCACCAGTTCCATCAGGCGTTGGAACGTCGTCGGTGCCGCATTCAAGCCCATAGGTAAATGGTTAAACTCAAAGAGGCATTGTGGCGTGCGGAACGCCGTTTTTGCTCATGGCCACCAACACCACCAGTGACGATTATCTGAACCGGTCCTGGGCCTCCGCCCCTAGGTCGACTCAGCCTCAAATGAATTACCTGGTGCGGTGTGGTGTAAACATCACCACTGGGGAGACAAAGGCGGCCGGGCGTGGCACTGCCCACCCCTCTCCCCTCGTGTGCCGTGCCGGCCTTCATAGGCGCTGCTACTTGCTAACAGCACTTGTCCCAACGGCCTGTTAAGTCTATAGGGGGATCTTTGTCTTTTTTTTGCGTGAGATGTCTAATGCAGTGCCGGATTAAGCTAGTGCGGGGCCTGTAGCATGTAAAAGAAACATAATTCCTGCAGTCTCGAAAGCTTTCAGTCAAGATTTAGCCGCCTCTACGGTTAAATCTACGGTTAAAAGGCGTACAGCTCAAAGACAATCCACTATCCAAGTAATGAGGGGTGAGCATCTACATCATTAGACCTCCTTTGCCAGTACCAAAATATAATAATAGGGTTTCCCCCTTTTTTGGCAACAAAACTGAAACCTTTTTATTAAATCCTTTATATTAAGTTCACTTGCTTGCTTGCGCGCTTACGACCGTGCAAATCTTTCGGTCGTTTTTTAACCCACTTCCCGTGATCCAATCGAGCTGACATTTTGCACACAGACTCGTTGTGCGTGACAATTTATTTTCGTGAAAAAATTTTTTTTCCAAAATTTTCCACTTTTTAGGAAAAAAAAATTTCATATTTAATTTTTAGGAAAAAAAAATTTCATATTTAATTTAAAATACCAATGTGATAAAAATGAAACTCTTACTCAAGAAAAACAGAAATGAATAATAAAATAAAACCGATGCCACGCATATAAAGGATTTATAGTGAAAAACTTTGTTTTTACGGGTAAATTTTTTACTGTACGCCTTTTGGCGTCCTCTGGTCGAGCACCAATTGGGTCGAGGCTCAAAAGAAAGCCGTCCCTTGGTGTGGAGCAATCAGTATCAAGGACAATGTCAATATATTATCATAGTGTGTTTTTGTTTGCATTTTGACTGCAAGTATTGTGGTTAGTGCAGACATGAATCCTTGTATAAAGGTTTCAGTTTTGTTGCCAGATAAAAAGGGGAATACCCCTATTATTACAACTATTAGATCTTATAACAAACTTCGAGACAAGAAGGCTCATCTGATCGAGTCACATTTCTGAAGAGATGCCACGACACCAAGGTCATACCGATCGCCTTTACACTGACATCTGCTGCTGTCACTTCTCCCAATGCTAAATGGATATTATTCAGGGCTGGCCTAGCCCTGAGCTCAGAGAGAATAAGACTCCTCCAGTTTGAACTAGACAATTTAGACAAGACTCTCCTGAAATCACACTTAACACTGACGGAAAAAATGTCTACATCTGATTGGGAACATGTGTAGGAGTAATTGTCACTCACCATCCAACATCCCTGCAGTTCCACTTACTGTCAACAGGGTGCAGATGCGTTACCTCGGCAGGGGAATTGCCATGGGCCAGAGAGAGGCCAATGGTGGATCCCGGTAAACGGATCCTAGGCAGAGGTCGCAATCAGGTACCCGATACCCGTACCCTACCCGATACCCGGCTACCCGTACTCGGCCGGGTACGGGTACGGGTACCCGTTTGCGACCCTGGTGCGGCCGGGTACGGGTAGGCTGTGAGTCACTGGTGAGTAACCGTTTGTCACTCATTTCCCAACGTCTTGTCTCTTCTCACAATTCAAGTTCCTAGAATCAACCCACCCGCGTCTGCAACATGGCTTCATCCCAGAGGTCGCAATCGGGTACCCTACCCGATACCCGGCCGGGTACGGGTAGCCGGGTATCGGGTAGGGTACGGGTACCCGTTTGCGACCCTGGTGCGGCCGGGTACGGGTAAGGAATCAAAACCCGTTTGCGACCTCTGATCATAGGACACATTCCCTGGGCCCCCGGATGGGGGAAACCGGGGGAATGATGTCACCTTCCAGGATGGCCCAGAGTGTTCCAGAAGGAAGGTGTGGCTAGGGCGGAGCCGGCCACGAACCGGTATATAAGCCAGAGCACTCAGAGCTCAGACTCAGTGATCTACACGCCGAAGACTGAAGCCCGGGCTGGAGAATAGGACCCAGGACTCCAAACTCTGCAGCCCTTATAATGGCCGGAGCTCAGAGGGGCCAGTGGTCAGGACCCACGGACCAGGAGGTCAGGGTCAGTTAGCCTCCCGTAGGTCCCAGCCGGAGGATGATAGGGAACGGGTCACCAGAGTAGGTCCCGTATAGTTTGGAGGACATAGCTCCCTAGGAAGCGGGTGAAGGGACCGATCTACCCTTCATGCTAGGGACCCTGTAGTAAAATACAATAAACAACGTGTGCCTCATAAAGAAGTGTATTCGTCAATCTTTACAACACTACACATGAAGATAACGTGACAGCCTCTTCAGCCGCCTCAATGTCAGCTAAATGCAAATGTAAAGTAGTAACTCGGCGGGAGACGACTTCACGGGTAGCACACTCTTTATTTCACCAACTTATAGTTACACGGGTGACTAACACCCACTCAGCTACACGGGTGACTAACACCCACTTAGCTACTCGGGTGACTAACACCCACTCAGCTACACTGACACGGGCTCTTACGCCCCGTAGCCTTCCGGAACACACCCGGCCGGGGTGCCCGTCTCGGCTCTGGGTACCACCGTCCCGACCCACACGGGCGTCGGACTACGGGTCCCCCAGTCTCGGCTCCGAGCCACACAGGGCCCCGGTCCTGACAAGGACGGCGGGACTAGGGGTCTCGGGCCACTACCTCCTCCACTCCGTCTTCGGTCTTCAACTGGTTAACAACAACCTCGAGTGCTCTCGCGCGTCCCCCTTTATGCACCTCCTGCGGACGTCGCTGAGAGCACCCATCCTATTTGACCAATCACTGCGCGCTGGCTACGATCCTCTTTTCCCACCTTGTGTCAGCGCGCCTCACCACCGGCGCGCGCGTCCATACCACGCCCACATCGCGTGCCCAACCCCGCGCCCCGTGATCCATCACTGTCGGCGCACGTCAACACCACCACTACACAAAGATAACCTGATTTCCAAGTTCAACCTCCTTTCCAAGTTCAACCTCCTTTCCAAGAAGAAGCCAGATCCACACATCCAAAAAGTTAGACGTTGACAAGATTGTTATCAATCAGAGTAACAGTCCAATTCCTGACAGCCTAAAATCGGTTCTAGCCAAAAGGTTGAATTTCGCAGTCACCCCTAAACACATTCCAGTTGATGATATCATTGCCCATGTCTAAATAGCCCTTAAGGGTCTGGGACACATTACTGCAGACGTGGTAAGATCAGAAATCGTTGCAATCCTCAAAAACGCTAAGACATCTATTAGCAACATCAGTAAGGATGAGCGCTTTGAGCTTTCTCAATTAAAAAACAGAGATGACATAGTCATCCTCTCAGCCGACAAGGGCAATGCCACAGTCATCATGGACAAAACCACATACAATAACAAAATTCAGGACCGACTTAGTAACAACAATTAAAAGAGATCCCACCAACTGCCTCATTACGAAAAGCAACAATATCATCACTGATAATAGGTTTTCCCCCTTTTTTCTGGCAACAAAACAGGTGTTAAGATTTTAAAACAACAAACTGAAACCTTTAACAAGGAATCATGTCTGCATTAATCACAATGTTTGTGGTCAGAATGCAAACAAAAAAACATACTTTGATAAAAAATCATCACTGATTCGACACCTTTAATCAAACCAAGCAAGTGGTTTTCCTTAAAACCCTCTGCTGCTAGACCACCCAGCTTGTATGGATTACCAAAAATTCATAAAGAAGGGACACCTCTTCGTTCTCTCGTCTCCACCATTGACTCACCCACCTACAAACTGGCCCAATTTATCTCTGAGACCTTACAACCATTCACTGGTAAGGCCACCTCAGCTGTACTTAACTCAGTATCGTTAATTAAGGACATCTCACTATCTCCAGGTGATTTGTTTGTTAATTTCGATGTAGTCTCTTTGTTTACCAAATTCCTGTGCCTGACACCTTTGCAATCATTGAAGATTTGTATTCTTAGGTTTTTTCGGTAAAGTCACGTAGGTAAAAATTTATAAAATTAAAAATAATTAAAGTAAAATAAAAAGAAAAGAAAAATCACGACGTTTCGGAGGCAACACAAGCTTCCGTCTTCAGGTGGAACCGTGAAATTCCTCCCCGTAGACTCGTAGAGGGTATTAATTCTAGATTTGAAGCTTTCGTGACTGCAAGGATTCAGCCGCACCGAACCTCACAATGGCTTCTCCCACCCTCAACCAGCATATATACAAGGACTGTTTTCTTGGAATTTCTCTTCCTTGATGCAGCAGTCGTGCTGTGACGGTTCCACCTGAAGACGGAAGCTTGTGTGGCCTCCGAAACGTCGTGATTTTTATTTTTATTTAACTTTTATTGATTTTAATTTTAAAAATGTTTACCTACGTGACTTTACCGAAAAAACCTAAGAATATGAATCCTTGCAGTCATAAAAGCTTCAAATCTAGAATTGAAGAATTGGTCCAACAAGGACTGAATGCTGATGTACAGGCCCTGGTGAGACACTGCCTCACCAACACCTACTTCACCTGGAATGGAACATTCTACAAACAAGTTGAAGGTACCCCAATGGGTTCTGCCTTATCTACAGTTGTAGCCAATGTTTTCATGGAAAATTTTGAGACAGATGCCATCCAGGCATCCACTCTATGTCCGTCCTTGTGGAAGAGGTACATAGATGACACGTTCATCATCTGGCCACATGGCCGACCAGCTCCGAACCAATTCCTCAACCACATCAATTCCATACACCCAGCTATCAAATTCACCATGGAGGTGGAAAATTATGCCAAGCTATCATTCTTGAATGTTTTAATCGAAAGGAGATCAGATGGCTCAATGGGACACAGTCTACAGGAAAGCCACCCATATGGATGCATATCTAAAACCTGACTCCCACCACGATTCTGCCCAGAAGAATTCCCTCATCAAAACTCTACACCATGGAGCTCGATGTATTTCCGACATCATCACCTAGCCAGTGAACTGAAACACGTGCACCAAGCTCTCAAGATGAATGGATATTCAGACTACACAATCCGCAAAGCTATCACCCCAACCGTTGTGAAGGAACCATCTGAGGACCAAATCAAAACCATCACCTTGCCATACATAGCAGGGGTCACCTAAAAGATCTCCTAAATCACGAGCAAACACAAGATCCAGGTTCGATTTAACACAGTACATACAATTCGTGATCTGATCCCATCTGTGAATGATGTGAATCACTGACAGGCAATACCCCGGCATCAACAAACTAAGCTGTCTGTGGCAGTAGTTACATTGGGGAAACTAAGCGACATGTCTCGGACCGTGTTCGTGAACATAAGGCAGATCTGAAACACGGTAGGACCAATACCTCGGCCGTGGCTGATCATTGTTTTAATGCGGTGGGCTCACGCAAAATAGATATCTCTAAGACGATTGTACTTTGCAAACCCACTGGCTATCAACAAAGATTCGTTCATGAAGCCATCCACATATACAGACACAACTTCAATCAAGAAGATGGGTATAAACTGAGCAATCATTGGAAGGACGTTCTCAACCAGTTTAGACCATAACTGGCTGTGATGTTCCCATCCTACCACCTTCCAATGTTGTTATTTTCAGGTCTCTGATTTCACATTAACAGGTTAAATTTCCCACACTAAAGCAACCACCTCGCTCGCCAAGCTCGACGTTGCTGCTCTGTGATCTGCCATCAACATGCTAATCTCTCACAGTAACATAGCCACCTCCACACCCTCATTGAGCCCGCTCTCCGATCTTACATGAACATGCTAATCTCTCACAGTAACTAACATAGCCACCTCCGCACCCTCATTGAGCCCGTTCTCCGATCTTACATCAACGTGCTAATCTCTCACAGTAACATAGCCACCTCCGCACCCTCGTGAAGACCGCTCTCCGATCTTACATCAACATGCTAATCTCTCACAGTAACATAGCCACCTCCACACCCTCATTGAGCCCGCTCTCCGATCTTACATCAACGTGCTAATCTCTCACAGTAACATAGCCACCTCCACACCCTCGTGAAGGCCGCTCTCAGATCTCACATCAACGTGCTAATCTCTCACAGTAACATAGCCACCTCCGCACCCTCATGCAGGTCACCCTCCGATCTTACATCAACATGCTAATCTCTCACAGTAACATAGCCACCTCCGCACCCTCGTGAAGGTCACCCTCCGATCTCACATCAACATGCTAATCTCTCACAGTAACATAGCCACCTCCACACCCTCGTGAACGTCACCCTCCGATCTTACATCAACTTGCTAATCTCTCACAGTAACATAGCCACCTCCACACCCTCGTGAAGGTCACTCTCCGATCTTACATCAACGTGCTAATCTCTCACAGTAACATAGCCACCTCCACACCCTCGTGAAGGCCGCTCTCCGATCTTACATCAACATGCTAATCTCTCACAGTCACATAGCCACCTCCGCACCCTCGTGAAGGTCACCCTCCGATCTCACATCAACTTGCTAATCTCTCACAGTAACATAGCCACCTCCACACCCTCGTGAAGGTCACCCTCCGATCTCACATCAACTTGCTAATCTCTCACAGTCACATAGCCACCTCCGCACCCTCGTGAAGACCGCTCTCGATCTTACGTCAACTTGCTAATCTCTCACAGTAACATAGCCACCTCCACACCCTCATCGTGAAGGCTGTTCTCTGATCTTACATCAACATGCTAATCTCTCACAGTAACATAGCCACCTCCACACCCTCGTGAAGGTCACCCTCCGATCTTACATCAACTTGCTAATCTCTCACAGTAACATGGCCACCTCCACACCCTCATGAAGGTCACCCTCCAATCTCACATCAACTTGCTAATCTCTCACAGTAACATAGCCACCTCCACACCCTCATGAAGACCGCTCTCCGATCTTACATCAACATGCTAATCTCTCACAGTAACATGGCCACCTCCGCACCCTCATTGAGCCCGCTCTCCGATCTTACATTAACATGCTAATCTCTCACAGTAACATAGCCACCTCCACACCCTCATTGAGCCCGCTCTCCGATCTTACATGAACATGCTAATCTCTCACAGTAACATAGCCACCTCCACATCCTCATTGAGCCCGCTCTCCGATCTTACATCAACGTGCTAATCTCTCACAGTAACATAGCCACCTCTGCACCCTCGTGAAGACCGCTCTCCGATCTTACATCAACTTGCTAATCTCTCACAGTCACATAGCCACCTCCGCACCCTCGTGAAGACCGCCCTCCGATCTCACATCAACTTGCTAATCTCTCACAGTAACATGGCCACTTCCGTGCCCTCATCGTGATGGTCACCCTCCGATCTCACATCAACTTGCTAATCTCTCACAGTAACATAGTCACCTCCACATCCTCGTGAAGGCCACTCTCCGATCTCACATCAACATGCTAATCTCTCACAGTAACATAGCCACCTCCACACCCTCATCGTGAAGGTCACCCTCCGATCTTACATCGACTTGCTAATCTCTCACAGTAACATAGCCACCTCCACACCCTCATAGAGACCGCTCTCGATCTTACATCAACATGCTAGTCTCTCACAGTAACATAGCCACCTCTACACCCTCATAGAGACCGCTCTCGATCTTACAACAAGCTAATCTCTCACAGTAACACAGCCACTTCTGTGCCCTCATCGTGAAGGTCACCCTCCGATCTTACATGTACATGCTAATTTCTCACAGTAACATTACTAGCCCCGCCCACTTCGTTTATGATCCTTGGGCTACACCCATTTTAAACTTTTAAAACAGTCTGCCTTAGCAGCTGTCTCCCTCTTTTTTCTTCCTGATGATGAACGCTTGTGTTGCGATTGAAACGTCGTAGTTTTTTGTTATTTTTTAAAATAATTTTCTTTGAACCTATCTACGTGACTTTACCGAAAATCCCCCCAAAAAAATATTACAACACAAATGTTGAACTTGCATCGCAAAGTAATTGTACTTTTTCATTTGCTATACAGCCAGATAATACGACAAATCGCTAACCTTCAACACCCAGTCATTCATAAAAGTCGAAGGCGGTATAGTACTATAGTAATAGAGCAAGTGCAGAATCACTGAACCTGAATTGATAGCTTGAAGGCATTTAGCGTGGGGCCCTTGAAAGTGCGGGGTCCATAGCTTCTGCACTTGTGCTATTACTATAGTACTATACTACACGTGCAGCATAGTACTACACGTGTAGTATAGTACTACACGTGTAGTATAGTACTACACGTGTAGCATAGTACTACACGTGTAGCATAGTACTACACGTGTAGCATAGTACTACACGTGCTACACGTGTAGCAGTAGCTACACGTGTAGCTACTGCTACATGTGTAGCCACTACACGTGTAGCATAGTACTACACGTGTAGTAGCTACTACACGTGTAGCTACTACTACACGTGCAGCTACTACTACACGTGTAGTACTATGCTACACGTGTAGCATAGTACTACACGTGTAGCATAGTACTACACGTGTAGCATAGTACTACACGTGTAGCATAGTACTACACCGTCTACACGTGTAGCAGTAGCTACACGTGTAGCTACTACTACACGTGCAGCTACTACTACACGTGCAGCTACTGCTACACGTGTAGCATAGTACTACACGTGTAGCATAGTACTACACGTGCTGCTACACGTGTAGCAGTAGCTACACGTGTAGCATAGTACTACACGTGTAGCATAGTACTACACGTGCTACACGTGTAGCAGTAGCTACTACACGTGTAGCTACTACTACACGTGTAGTAGCTACTGCTACATGTGTAGCCACTACACGTGTAGTAGTAGCTACTACACGTGTAGCTACTACTACACGTGCAGCTACTACTACACGTGCAGCTACTACTACACGTGTAGCAGTAGCGACACGTGTAGCTACTACTACACGTGTAGTATAGTACTACACGTGTAGCAGCTACTACGCGTGTAGCAGCTACTACGCGTGTAGCAGCTACTACGCGTGTAGCAGCTACTACGCGTGTAGCAGCTACTACGCGTGTAGCAGCTACTACGCGTGTAGCAGCTACTACGCGTGTAGCAGCTACTACGCGTGTAGCAGCTACTACGCGTGTAGCAGCTACTAGAATCATCCGGCACTGCCACTGTGATGGGTGGGTTGGAGAGGTGGCGCAGTGATGGCCGACACTGCAGGGGATGTTTGCGACGTGGATGGAGCAACTCACGTGGATGCTACGGTGGTTGTGGCGGTGGTTGTGGTTGCTGTGTTGTTGTGGTTGTTGTGGTGGTTGTGGTTGCTGTGGTGGTTGTTGTGGCCGCTATGGTGTTTGCTGAGTTATTGTGGTTGTAGTGGTTGTTGTGGTTCATGTGGTGATTGCTGTGTTGTGGTGGTTGATGTGTCGTGGTTGTTGTTGGTGTGTTGTGGCTGCTGTTGTGGTTGTTGTTGGTGTGTTGTGTTGTTGTGGTGGTTGTTGCGGCTGCTGTGTTGTTGTTGTGGCTGCTGTGGTGGTTGTTGTTAGTGTGTTGTGTTGTTGTGGTGGTTGTTGCGGCTGCTGTGTTGTTGTTGTGGCTGCTGTGGTGGTTGTTGTTGGTGTGTTGTGTTGTTGTGGTGGTTGTTGTGGCTGCTGTGTTGTTGTTGTGGCTGCTGTGGTGGTTGTTGTTGGTGTGTTGTGTTGTTGTGGTGGTTGTTGTGGCTGCTGTGTTGTTGTTGTGGCTGCTGTGGTGGTTGTTGTTGGTGTGTTGTGTTGTTGTGGTGGTTGTTGTGGCTGCTGTGTTGTTGTTGTGGCCACTGTGGTGGTTGTTGTTGCTGTGTAGTGATTGTTGTTGGTGATTGTGGTTGTTGTTGGTTGTGTTAGTGGTTGTCAACAACGCGTTGCACTCGCATGCATTCACTTGGTCATACATGTCATGCTTATCGTTTATTGTTACATTTGAATCAGTTCCTATGATGACTGTTACATCGTTTTTATAGCTTTCTTTTGGTGATATCGAAAACGTTAAGCCATGTTTGTTTTGTTGAAGTACGGAGTTAGCCGGATAATTTTATCTAAATTGTCTTATGGTTGTTACTGTTCGACTTGCATCCCACTGGGATGTTTGCACACAGCGTTCATGTACGGTGCTTGTTTCTGGAAGGTTTTCCTGGTTTTTCTGGATGTTTCTGTTGCGAAACGTCACTTGGAGATGTCCTTTGGTCACGATTTGTTTGTTGCGGTTGCACTCGAGTTTAGGGGCCGCCATAAATGACGTCACGCGATTTTGGACGATTTTTTGACCCCCCCCCTCAAATATGACGTCACAAAGCTCTGCCCCCCCTCAAATATGACGTCACAAAGCTCTGGCCCCCCCTCAAATATGACGTCACAAAGCTCTGCCCCCCCCCTCAAATATGACGTCACAAAGCTCTGCCCCCCCTCAAATATGACGTCACAAAGCTCTGCCCCCCCCCTCAAATATGACGCCACAAAGCTCTGCCCCCCCCCCTCAAATATGACGTCACAAAGCTCTGCCCCCCCTCAAATATGACGTCACAAAGCTCTGCCCCCCCCAAAAAACATGCTTCAAATCGCTGTAAACTATAGTTGTCATTGTAGTGCGTGTTTACTGTGGCGCTGCACTCTGATGTTGCAGGAGAAAACATTTATTTAAAGGTCTATTTAATTAAGTTTAATGTGTTGTCTGTATTTATTTAAAGTTGCGCATTTTGATGTGACGTCACATTTCTCATCCCCCCCCCTCGTCACACATCGTCCCAATGTCTGACCCCCCCCCCCCCCAGGTGCGTGACGTCATTTATGGGCGCCCCCCTAGAGCCTCGTGGCTCACGGGGCTGCGCCCAATAGATTTGCTTGATGCAGCAGATCTGGTTGTGACGATCCCACCTGATGACGGAGACTTGTGTTGCCTCCGAAACGTCGTGATCTTTATTATTTTATTTCTACCTACATGGTGACTTTACCGAAAAAACCCTAAGAGTATTAATCATTGCAGTCACGAAAGCTTCAAATCTAGAATTATGCCCAATAGACGAAACTGAACATTCTGTTGACACCGCGAGATGGCGCACGGCGCCACGCGGCTTAAAATGTCGGCCGCGCGCATGCGCAGTGCGCCCTGTAGCCCCCCCCCCCCACTCGCCCCGCCCCTCCCCCCACTGCCCCGCCCCTCCCCCACTGGCCCGCCCCTCTCCACCCCTCCCCCACCCTCCCCCCACCCTCCCCCACTGCCCCGCCCCTCTCCACCCCTCCCCCCACCCTCCCCCACTGCCCCGCCCCTCTCCACCCCTCCCCCACCCTCCCCCACTGCCCCGCCCCTCTCCACCCTCCCCCCACCCTCCCCCCACCCTCCCCCCACCCTCCCCCACTGCCCCCGCCCCTCTCCACCCCTCCCCCCACCCTCCCCCACTGCCCCGCCCCTCTCCACCCCTCCCCCACCCTCCCCCACTGCCCTGCCCCTCTCCACCCCTCCCCCCACCCTCCCCCACTGCCCCGCCCCTCTCCACCCTCCCCCCACCCTCCCCCCACCCTCCCCCACTGCCCCGCCCCTCTCCACCCCTCCCCCACCCTCCCCCCACCCTCCCCCACTGCCCCGCCCCTCTCCACCCCTCCCCCCACCCTCCCCCACTGCCCCGCCCCTCTCCACCCTCCCCCCACCCTCCCCCACTGCCCCGCCCCTCTCCACCCTCCCCCCACCCTCCCCCACTGCCCCGCCCCTCCCCCACTGCCCCGCCCCTCTCCACCCTCCCCCCACCCTCCCCCACTGCCCCGCCCCTCTCCACCCTCCCCCCACCCTCCCCCCACACTCCCCACGACTAAACACGAATCAGCCGGCGCTGCTGCTGCTGATTCGTTGTTGTTGGTGGTAGCGCAGCAACAACAACAACAATCAACAACAACAACAGTCAACAACAACACCACCACCACCACCAGAGTGTGTGTGTGTGTGTTGTGGCCTTGGAAGGGAAAATAGATAACAGACGACGTTTCGGACCAATGGCCCTTCTCAGTACAGCATCTGAATATTGTGTGTTTACCCTTTAGATGGAGAAATAATAAAAAATAACGACGCGGGGTCATTGAATGTCTGCTGAAGGCGAGCCACACGGCAATCGATTCCTCTCCACGAGCTCTACACGATGCGCCAATCAAAGTTAGAATTACGATTTGACTCCCGATTATTCGGGACCCCGGGGTCCCTCCATCAGGTTTATTTATTGCAGCCAAATCGCCCACTGAGACCCGCCCACTGGAGTCTCGACCAACAGCGAGGCTCCCCTCTCCCTCATCTTATTCAAACCCCCCCACCCTCTACCAACAACAGCCGCCGCCTCTCTTGTTGGCAATGTTCCGTGGAACTGCCTCTCTAAGAGCTTCGCAGCTCATCGGATTCCTCCAGAACAGTACTATGTACAGTACATGGTACAGTACATGCTACAGTACATAGTACAGTACACAGTACAGTACATAGTACAGTACATGGTACAGTACATAGCGCTGTACATGGTACAGTACATGGTACAGTACATAGTACAGTATATGGTACAGTACACGGTGCAGTACATGGTACAGTACACGGTACAGTACATAGCACAGTACATGGTACAGTACACAGTGCTGTACATGGTACAGTACATAGTGCAGTACATAGTACAGTACATGGTACAGTACATGGTACAGTACGTAAATATTATTCTGATAATTCAAGCCCCGCCTCTCCAGACCCTCGCGTCAGCACCCTAAGCCCCGCCCCGCACATTCCACGTAGCTCCTCCCCCCTCCTCACAAGCCCCGCTCACTCGGTCACTGTCCAATCACCACGCCCTCTTCCCCACCCTAGCCCCGCCCACCCCACTCTAAAGCCCCGCCCACTCAGTCACTGTCCAATCACGACGCCCCCCCACCCTAGCCCCGCCTACCCCACTCTAAAGCCCCGCCCACTCAGTCACTGTCCAATGCGACGCCCTCCTCCCCACCCTAGCCCCGCCTACCCCACTCTAAAGCCCCGCCCACTCAGTCACTGTCCAATCACGACGCCCTCTTCCCCACCCTAGCCCCGCCTACCCCACTCTAAAGCCCCGCCCACTCAGTCACTGTCCAATCACGACGCCCTCTTCCCCACCCTAGCCCCGCCTACCCCACTCACAAGCCCCGCCCACTCAGTCACTGTCCAATCACGACGCCCTCTTCCCCACCCTAGCCCCGCCTACCTCACTCTAAAGCCCCGCCCACTCAGTCACTGTCCAATCACGACGCCCTCTTTCCCACCCTAGCCCCGCCTACCTCACTCTAAAGCCCCGACCACTCAGTCACTGTCCAATCACAACGCCCTCCTCCCCACCCTAGCCCCGCCTACCTCACTCTAAAGCCCCGCCCACTCAGTCACTGTCCAATCGCGACGCCCTCTTCCCCACCCTATAGTCCCGCCTACCCCACTCTAAAGCCCGCCCACTCAGTCACTGTCCAATCGCGACGCCCTCCCACCCTATAGCCCCGCCCACCCTATCTAGCCCCGCCCACTCAGTCACTGTCCAATCGCGACGCCCCCCCACCCTAAAGCCCCGCCCACTCTATCTAGCCCCGCCCACTCAGTCACTGTCCAATCACGACGCCCCCCCACCCTATAGCCCCGCCCACCCTATCTAGCCCCGCCCACTCAGTCACTGTCCAATTACGACGCCCCCCCACCCTATAGCCCCGCCCACCCTATCTAGCCCCGCCCCCCGTCGGACATATTGCGCGGAGCGGACGCTCAAGGAGCCACTTCCGGGAGTCGCGCGCGCAGCGGGAGGGGGGCGGGGCTGCGAGTTATTTATTTATTTACCCCCCCCCTACTACTGTACGAGTACAGTGCGTGCACACACACACAGACACTCACAACACTCGCACGACACCCAGACACTCACAACTCACGACACCCGCACTCGTGTCGCGTGTCCGCTGGCTCCGATCCACCTGCCCGCACCCCCCTGCCTCGCGGCCGGGCCCCGCCGCGTCTCGGTGCGTACGGAGCCGCGTCCGCAACGCGGCGGCGGCGTCGTAGTTGCCGAGGCCGAGGCTGTGGCTGTGTGCGCGGTGGCGAGGGGCGTTGCGCCCTGAGCTCTACATGTGTTGTGAGAAGGGCATTGCAGCTCTCCATCATGTAGCGGGGGGGGGGGGGGTGCGGGGTCGCGTAAATATGAATGTCGTTAAACCCGCCACCACCAGATAACTACCTCGCCTCGTGTGCAGGAGGTCGTGAGTTCCATCCAGACCCTGACGCCTTCTGCTGCTGCTGTAGATTTGGAGTTTGCGTGTCTCTCTCATCATCGTCACGGTGGCTATGAGATGTTGACTACCTCGCCTGGTCTACAGGAGGTCTGTCTCTCTCTCATCATCATCATCATCACGGTGGCTGTGAGATGTTGACTACCTCGCCTGGTCTACAGGAGGTCTGTGTCTCTCATCATCATCACGGTGGCTGTGAGATGTTGACTACCTCGCCTGGTCTACAGGACGTCTGTGTCTCTCTCTCATCATCATCATCATCACGGTGGCTAGGAGATGTTGACTACCTCGCCTGGTACACAGGAGGTCTGTGTCTCTCATCAACATCACCACGGTGGCTAGGAGATGTTGACTACTTCGCCTAGTCTACAGGAGGTCTGTGTCTCTCTCTCATCATCATCACGGTGGCTGTGAGATGTTGACTACCTCGCCTGGTCTACAGGAGGTCTGTGTCTCTCATCATCATCACGGTGGCTGTGAGATGTTGACTACCTCGCCTGGTCTACAGGACGTCTGTGTCTCTCTCTCATCATCATCATCATCACGGTGGCTAGGAGATGTTGACTACCTCGCCTGGTACACAGGAGGTCTGTGTCTCTCATCAACATCACCACGGTGGCTAGGAGATGTTGACTACCTCGCCTAGTCTACAGGAGGTCTGTGTCTCTCTCTCATCATCATCACGGTGGCTAGGAGATGTTGACTACCTCGCCTGGTACACAGGAGGTCGTGAGTTCGATCTCAACCCTGACGATGCCTACTGCTGTATATTTGGAGTTTGCGTGTCTCTCTCTCATCATCATCACGGTGGCTATGAGATGTTAACTACCTCGCCTGGTATGCAGGAGGTCGTGGGTTCGATCTCAACCCTGACGATGCCTACTGCTGTATATTTGTGGAGTTTGTGTGTCTCATCATCATCACGGTGGCTATGAGATGTTAACCACCTCGCCTGGTCTACAGGAGGTCGTGGGTTCGATCCCGACCCTGACAATGCCTGCTGCTGCTGCTGTATATTTGTAGTTTGTGTGTCTCTCGATCTCTCTCCCCGTGGGTCGTGTGGATTCTTCTCCGCTTTCTCCCCTCCACATTTGGCTGCTGCTGTGAATATGGACGTGATGATGACGATGATGACGATGAGCCCACACGATCATTGGTGATGGCCGGTCGCTTCTGAAGAAATGAGCGACACAGAAACGTGGTGGGCTCTTACTTGGTAATAATAGAAGTAGTTTATAATTTAGTTTACAGGGAGCGGGCCGTGCTAGTTGCTCTACCCATGGTATCGATAATGTAGTTGAACACGCAGGCTTTCGCGACCAATATCATGCATAATATAGTGTAGTGTATAGTAGTCTATAGTGTAGTGTATAGTCGTGTATAGTGTAGTGTATAGTAGTGTGTTGTAGTGCATTGTATAGTGTGTAGTAGTGTATAGTGTGTATATTGTATAGTAGTGCGTATTGTAGTGTGTAGTGTATAGTGTAGTTTATGTGTAGTGTATAGTGTAGTTTATGTGTGTAGTGTAGTTTATGTGTGTAGTGTAGTGTATAGTGTAGTTTGTGTGTAGTGTTTAGTTGTAGTTTATGTGTAGTGTAGTGTTTAGTTGTAGTTTATGTGTAGTGTTTAGTTGTAGTTTATGTGTAGTGTAGTGTTTAGTTGTAGTTTATGTGTAGTGTATAGTGTAGTTTATGTGTGTAGTGTAGTGTTTAGTTGTAGTTTATGTGTAGTGTATAGTGTAGTTTATGTGTGTAGTGTAGTGTTTAGTTGTAGTTTATGTGTAGTGTATAGTGTAGTTTATGTGTGTAGTGTAGTGTTTAGTTGTAGTTTATGTGTAGTGTAGTGTATAGTGTAGTTTATGCGTGTAGTGTGTAGTGGTGTGTAGTGTATAGTGTAGTTTATGTGTGTAGTGTAGTGTATAGTTGTAGTTTATGTGTAGTGTAGTGTATAGTGTAGTTTATGTGTGTAGTGTAGTGTGTAGTGGTGTGTAGTGTATAGTGTAGTTTATGTGTGTAGTGTAGTGTGTAGTGGTGTGTAGTGTATAGTGTAGTTTATGTGTGTAGTGTATTGTAGTGTGTAGTGGTGTGTAGTATATAGTGTATAGTATAGTGTATAGTGTAGTGTACAAGTACAGCACCACACCGGCGTGTTGGAGAGCCAAGCCGCAACATTTACAATCTGAGTTCGACGTTTCGCCAGTAATTACCACCAGCTTCATCAGGCGACAGCCGCATGATGGATCGATGTTGTAAACGGTGCGCGAGGCCGTACATCAAACACGCCGAGCCGCAACATTAGTGAGTGGTGGACATTCCACATTCCCATGACCGGACCAAGGACATCCATTCTGTTAAACCGCCCAATGTTGGCTTCTAGACAAAGCCTCTCTCGTGCGCTTGCACGGCCTCAACGTTAGTGAGTGGTGGACATTCCACATTCCCATGACCGGACCAAGGACATCCATTCCGTTCGACCGCTAAATGTTGGCTTCTCGACAAAGCCTCTCTCGTGCCCTTGCACGGCCTCAACTTGAGTCGGTGGTGGACATTCCACATTCCCATGACCGGACCAAGGACATCCATTCCGTTCGACCGCCCAAATGTCGACATCTCGGCACGGCGCAGCCGCGAACTGAACTCGTAGGCGGCTTATTAAGATTGTTGCTTCTCGATATTATTATTATTGTTGTTTATGTTTTAGTTTGTTTACGTTTGAGTTTATAATCTTAAATAATAATTAATATTTAACGCGGCGCCTCCCTACGGATGGATATCGGCGGCGGGAGTCGCGAGGAATCCGAGTCGAGAGGTTTGAGGCGATTTAAGTATTTTTTTTAAAGTTAAAGTTGTTTAAAAAGTTGTCTTCGTGCTGTTGCTGTTCGTCTGTTGCCGCTGTACGTTTTGTAAACGATTCTAGCAACAACAAAGACGTTAAATAAGTAAATTAGCCGCTGCGATTCGGTTACAAAGAGAGAGGAAAAATTAGCGCGAAACCTCTAACACTCGCCTCACGCTCTTAACGTTCTTGTAACCCACACGAACTTGCTTGCGAATTACAAACTTTTAAAGTGTTTGCGGCGACAAGAGACGTTTTTTTAAACGATAACAAAAGTGTTTTAGTCTTTAATTCCGATCGCCGAGGAGGCGTTGCGCCCTAGGCCTTTAGCCTGAGGCCTTTCCTGGCCGCGGTGAAACTCGCGAATTATAAACTAAAACTTAAACAAATTAAACTTTAAACGTTTTAAGTGAACGACGACTCAAAGTTATCGCTTGTGGCGGTGTTAGTCAGGCTGTGTGTGTGTAATGTTATTGTTTAATAAGCGGGGGGGGGGTGGCGGTTAAAGTGATCGTGAGCGCTCTGCTCAGCACAACAATTTAACACAATTTAACACAATTAAACACAATTAAACATAAATTTAATGATGATACACGACGACGACTTTATTGTACTTGTGTGTGTATTCATAAACGACGATGAAAGTTGTTTGCGTCGCGCAGTGAACTTTGTTCGCTGCACGTTAACGTCGATTACTCGTAAGATGATGAAATGTGGAGGCCGCGGCTGACGATGTTTGTGTTTTATCAGCCGCTATTGTTTATTGTGTTTAACAAGCGGCATGGATATCACGAATGATAGCAGCTCAACCAAAGTGGCTTGTGTCATCGTAATCATCAATAAGCATCATCATAAGCATCATCATAAGCATCATAATCATCAATAAGCATCATAATCATCATAATAATCGTGTGGCAATAATGTGTAGCAGCACAGAGAGACACATACACCCAGAGAGACACACACAGAGACACACAGACACCCACAAACACCCACAGAAACACATACACCCACAGACACACACTGAGCCACACAAGACACCCACAAACACCCACAGAGACGCACAGACACCAACAGAGACACACAGACACCCACAGAGACACACACACCCACAGAGACACACAGACACACACACAGAGACACACAGACACCCACAGAGACGCACAGACACTCACAGAGACACACAGACAGAGACACAGACACCCACAGAGACACACAGACACCCACAGAGACACACAGACACCCACAGAGACACACACACAGACACCCACAGAGACACACACACAGACCCACAGAGACACACACACAGACCCACAGAGACACACACCCACAGAGACACACAGACACCCACAGCGACCCACAGAGACACACAGACACCCACAGAGACGCACAAACACCCACAGAGACACATACACCCACAGAGACACATACACCCACAGAGATGCACAGACACCCACAGAGACGCACAGACACCCACAGAGACGCACAGACACCCACAGAGACGCACAGACACCCACAGAGACGCACAGACACCCACAGAGACGCACAGACACCCACAGAGACGCACAGACACACAGACACACACAGAGACACAGACACACAGAGACACAGACACACACAGACACACACAGAGACAACAGAGACACACATACACCCACAGAGACACACACCCACAGAGACACACACCCACAGAGACACAGACACCCACAGACCCACAGCGACCCACAGAGACACACAGACACCCACAGACACTCACAGAGACACACACAGAGACACACACAGAGACACCCACTCAGACACCCACTGAGACACACACAGAGACAATACACCCACAGAGACACATACACCCACAGAGACACATACACCCACAGAGACACATACACCCACAGAGACACATACACCCACAGAGACACACAGACACCCACAGACACACAGACACCCACAGACGCACAGACACCCACAGAGACACACAGACACCCACACAGACACCCACAGAGACAGACACACAGACACCCACAGAGACACACAGACACACACAGAGACACACAGAGACACACAGACACACACAGAGACACACAGAGACACACAGACACACACAGAGACACACACACCCATAGAGACACACACCCATAGAGACACACACACACCCACAGAGACACACACACACCCACAGAGACACACACACACCCACAGAGACACACAGACACCCACAGAGACACACAGACACCCACAGAGACACACAGACACCCACAGAGACACACAGACACCCACAGAGACACACACCCACAGACACACACCCACAGAGACACACACCCACAGAGACACACAGACACCCACAGACGCACAGACACCCACAGAGACACACAGACACCCACACAGACACCCACAGAGACAGACACCCACAGAGACACACAGACACCCACAGAGACACACAGACACCCACAGAGACACACACACACCCACAGAGACACACAGACACCCACAGAGACACACACACACCCACAGAGACACACACACACCCACAGAGACACACAGACACCCACAGAGACACACAGACACCCACAGAGACACACAGACACCCACAGAGACACACAGACACCCACAGAGACACACACCCACAGAGACACACACCCACAGACACACACCCACAGAGACACACACCCACAGAGACACACAGACACCCACAGACACCCACAGCGACCCACAGAGACACACAGACACCCACAGCGACCCACAGACACCCACAGACACCCACAGAGACACACAGACACACAGAGACACCCACAGAGACACCCACTGAGACACCCACTGAGACACACAGAGACACATACACCCACAGAGACACATACACCCACAGAGACACAGACACCCACAGAGACACCCACAGAGACACCCACAGAGACGCACAGACACCCACAGAGACGCACAGACACCCACAGAGACGCACAGACACCCACAGAGACGCACAGACACCCACAGAGACGCACAGACACCCACAGAGACGCACAGACACCCACAGAGACACACAGACACCCACAGAGACACACAGACACCCACAGAGACACACACCCACAGAGACACACAGACACCCACAGACACCCACAGCGTCCCACAGAGACACACAGACACCCACTCAGACACCCACTCAGACACCCACTGAGACACCCACAGAGACACACAGACACCCACAGACGCACAGACACCCACAGAGACGCACAGACACCCACAGAGACACACAGACACCCACAGAGACACACAGACACACACACAGACACCCACAGAGACAGACACCCACAGAGACACACAGACACCCACAGAGACACACAGACACCCACAGAGACACACAGACACACACAGAGACACACAGACACACACAGAGACACACAGACACACACAGAGACACACAGAGACACACACACACCCACAGAGACACACAGACACCCACAGAGACACACAGACACCCACAGAGACACACAGACACCCACAGAGACACACAGACACCCACAGACACACACCCACAGAGACACACACCCACAGAGACACACACCCACAGAGACACAGACACCCACAGACACCCACAGACACCCACAGACACCCACAGCGACCCACAGAGACACAGCGACCCACAGACACCCACAGACACCCACAGAGACACCCACAGAGACACCCACAGAGACACCCACAGAGACACCCACAGAGACACCCACAGAGACACCCACAGAGACACCCACAGAGACACCCACAGAGACACCCACAGAGACACCCACAGAGACACCCACAGAGACACCCACTGAGACACCCACTGAGACACCCACTGAGACACCCACTGAGACACCCACTGAGACACCCACTCAGACACCCACTCAGACACCCACTCAGACACACAGAGACACATACACCCACAGAGACACAGACACCCACAGAGACGCACAGACACCCAGAGACGCACAGACACCCACAGAGACGCACAGACACCCACAGAGACGCACAGACACCCACAGAGACGCACAGACACCCACAGAGACGCACAGACACCCACAGAGACGCACAGACACCCACAGAGACGCACAGACACCCACAGAGACGCACAGACACCCACAGAGACGCACAGACACCCACAGAGACGCACAGACACCCACAGAGACGCACAGACACCCACAGAGACGCACAGACACCCACAGAGACGCACAGGCACCCACAGAGACGCACAGGCACCCACAGAGACGCACAGGCACCCACAGAGACGCACAGGCACCCACAGAGACGCACAGGCACCCACAGAGACGCACAGGCACCCACAGAGACGCACAGGCACCCACAGAGACGCACAGGCACCCACAGAGACGCACAGACACCCACAGAGACACACACCCACAGAGACACACAGACACCCACAGCGATCCACAGAGACACACAGACACCCACAGCGATCCACAGAGACACACAAACTAAACTATTTTGTATTTTATTATTTTACACGCTTTTATTTAACTCTGTTGTTGTATCCTCAAATCGTGTAACTCAATTTTAACCCACTTCCCAATGTGGTATCGACTGCAAACTTGGTATACTTATGTCAAACTGATGACAATACTATATTCTATCATAAAAAATTAAAACAAATTAATTTTAAACATTCATTTTTATATGTTATGTTTCGGCTTGGGTCTAATTGTCCACGCTCAACTGACGTTGGCTGTAAATCACCACGGCCCCTCACGTTGTGGCAAGCTTCGGGGCCATTCCTGGAGTTTTGCCATTACTAGTACGGTACATTTCATTAAAGCGTGTTTTTAAATAAGTTTTTTAAAATATTACTTATTTCACCAGTTAAGGCCCCAACGAGCTGCTGGTTGTAGCTCTTTAACAGGAGCGCAGACCTGCCCATCACAAATGATAGCTCAACCACGTGGCTTGTCATCATTACGTGGAAATTTACAGGAGCAGGCAAATATTCTAAATGCATAGAGACCCATAGAGATATATAGAGACACAGAGACACATAGAGACCTATTAGAGATACATAGAGATAAATAGATACAGAGACCCACAGAGACTCAGATACAGAGGTGCAAAGAGACCCATAGAGACACATAGAGACACATGGAGACCTATTAGAGATACATAGAGATCAACAAAGTGGCTTATCAGGATCACGTATACATTTATAGCAGCTTCCAAATGCTCTGAATGCATGCTGTTGATTCTAAACATGGAGGGGAATAACCCAAAGATCCAGAGAAAAATCTACGCGATCACGGAGAAAGAGAGACGCAGACTCCAAATATACAGCAGGCGTCAGGGTTGGGATGGAACCCACGACCTCCTGTAACCCAGGCGAGGTAGTTAACATCTAGCATCTGTGATGAGGATGAGAGAGACACGCAAACTCCACAAAAATACAGCAGGCATCAGGGTTGGGATGGAACCCATGACCTCATGTATACCAGGCGAGGTAGTTAACATCTCCTAGCGACCGGGACACCTGCAATATTAAGCGGACCTTGTACGGTCCGTGTCAGGTGGTGGAGGGGATGAACGACACGGGTTTAGTCGGGGCGTGAACATGGCCCCAACTCAAACATCAATTATGAATCCATACTCTTTGGTTCTTTCGGTAAAGTCACGTAGGTACAAAATAAATTGAATCACGACGTTTCGGGCGCAACACAAGTGACCGTCAACCACAGAGACACATAGACACCCACAGCAATAGACAATTGCTGAAATGGGCAACTTCAACAGTCACGAAAACTTCAAATCTAGATTCAATTATGAATCGTAATGGAGTTGAACGCAGCTTTCGTTGTCGGTTTACCGCCACCGCAGGGTAGGCGATGGATGTCTACCGTATTAGAACGACACCCATGGGCTGCCGATGTTATACCCGGTGTGTTTGTGTGCGTGTTGCATGTCTCTCCCACTGCAGTACGTAGCTGACCATGTCTAATAGGAGGTGCGGGGGTGAAGGACAACAAACTAAACGCAACAAGCAGTTCTAAAGAAACTAGTTTTCATTTAGCATAGTAGTGTTGTACCTCGCCTTGTAGTGTATAGTGTCGTGTATAGTAGTGTGTAGTGTAGTATACTGTAGTGTGTAGTGTAGAGTATCGTAGTGTATCATAGTGTATCATAGTGTATCGTAGTGTATAGTGTAGTATATAGTGTAGTGTATAGTAGTGTATTGTAGTGTATCGTAGTATATAGTGTAGTGTATAGTAGTGTATTGTAGTGTATCGTAGTGTATAGTGTAGTGTATAGTGTAGTGTATAGTGTCGTGTATAGTAGTGTATAGTGTAGTGTCGTGTATCGTAGTGTATAGTGTAGTATATAGTGCCGTGTATAGTAGTGTATAGTGTAGTATAGTGTATAGTAGTGTGTAGTGTAGTATACTGTAGGGTATAGTGTAGTGTATCGTAGTGTATAGTGTAGTGTAGTGTGTAGTGTAGTATACTGTAGTGTATAGTGTAGTGTATAGTAGTGTATCGTAGTGTATCGTGTAGTATATAGTGTATAGTGTAGTGTATAGTGTAGTGTATAGTGTAGTATATAGTAGTGTATAGTGTAGTGTATAGTGTAGTGTATAGTGTAGTGTATAGTGTAGTATATAGTAGTGTATAGTGTAGTATATAGTGTATAGTGTAGTGTATAGTGTAGTATATAGTAGTATATCGTGTAGTATATAGTGTAGTGTATCGTAGTGTATCGTAGTGTATAGTGTAGTATATAGTGTAGTGTATAGTGTAGTATATAGTGTAGTATATAGTGTAGTGTATCGTAGTGTATAGTGTAGTATATAGTGTAGTATATAGTGTAGTATATAGTAGTGTATAGTGTAGTGTATAGTGTAGTGTATAGTGTAGTGTATAGTGTAGTATGTAGTGCAGTATAGTGTGTATCGTAGTGTATAGCGTAGTGTATAGTGTAGTATATAGTGTATAGTAGTGTATCGTAGTGTATAGTGCAGTGTGTATAAAGTAAATGTACCCCAGGGTACCAAATAATACAAAATGGGTGAAGCAATTAAATATTCTATTTCTGGGACACTTTTTTTTCCCAGGGGTGTTACTCAACTCCGCGACTGGGGTAGCAATCCGAAATCAGTGCCACACCCCGCGATGTGGAAACGCCAAACAGCACAACAAAAATCTTTTATCGAAAAATGCAACTTTGAAGAGTGCATCGTGAGTACAGCTCGTCGAGACGAGTCGATTGCCGCTTCTCCGACCATCAACAGACTAAGAATGACTTTGTCACGGACATTATGCGAGAGCCGGGGTACCGCCATGAGGTGCAGATGTTGAACTTCTTTTCCACCCTACGTTGTCGACCGTGGCTAATCGGAGGTGCGGGGGAAGGACACGAAACTAAACACTAAAAGCAGCAGTGAGTGTTTTATTGCAAGTGAGATCGTATTTGATTCATGAGTCGGGAGACAATGTTTCGGCAATATTTCTGTCGTGGTAAGACCCCCCGCCCCCCCTTCACCACCACCAAACATCTATTCTGCTTGCTTACCCCGGGGAAAGCCTCGCTGAGTCTCAAGGCTCTCTCTCAGGAGGGTCTTGTTCGTTTTTAAATCCTTTATATTAAGTTCGCTTGCTTGCTTGCTTACGACCGTGCAAATCTTTCGGTCGTTTTTTAACCCACTTCCCGTGATCCAATCGAGCTGACATTTTCCACACAGACTCGTTGTGCGTGACAATTAATGTTCGTGAATTTTTTTTTCCAAAATTTTACACTGTTTAGGGAAAACAAATTAAATATTTAATTACCAATTGCTTAATACTGGCAGACAATCATCTGACCCATAGGTGGCAGCCATCTCAAGCCAGAGGACGAGAGGACTCTCGCCGCCCCGATGCCACGCATATAAAGGATTTATAGTGAAAAACTTTGTTTTTCCGGGTTAATTTTTTCTTTGTGCAGTAGCGGTGGCGATGTTCAGCGTTTGGGATTTGTCTTGGCCAATACCAGTCACATTTTGTGCGCGTGTTTAGCCTTAATAGGTGCTCCGCTAACAGCACTTTCCCCAAAAGTCTGTTATGGCTATATGGGGGGGGGGTCTCTGGTTAGCTTTGGTGGTAAGATGTTAACTACCTCGCCTTGTATACAGGAGGTCGTGGGTTCGATCATGGCACTGACAACTGCATATTTTGGGGTCTGCGTGTCTCATCACTACGGTGGCTAGGAGATGTTAACTACCTCGCCTTGTATACAGGAGGTCGTGGGTTCGATCATGGTCCTGACAACTGCATATTTTGGGGTCTGCGTGTCTCTCTGTGGTTGTGTGAATTGTTCTCCGGGTCCTCCGGTTTTTCCCCTCCGCGTTTAGAATCGACATCACGCGCTGAGAGTGTTGCCGCTATACATCTCCACGTGATGATGATGATGAGTCCCTTCGTTGAGCTGATATCATTCGTGATGGCCATGTCTCAGGGCTTCTGAAAGAAGTGCTCTGCAGGAGATCCAAGATGATTGGGAGACTTAGGGGGGGGAGTGGGAGCTGTGTTTTCAAAAAACGGCGGATATTCACTCATCGTCATTATTAAAAAAAAGTTATTTGTGCACATTCTTGCATAGCATGTTTTTAGGTGTGGTGTGTATGTGTTTGAAAGCGCTTTAAATGTTTTACTATGTGAAATTGACATTAATAAACATACAAATAGACACAAAATAGATATCCTAACGTAAAAAATGTTCTCGTATTTACTGTAGCGTACTTACTACTCCAATCATCTCAATCAGACTGCATCACGGGGTGATGTTAGCAGTCGTACTACGACTACAATGCTCTTGTTTCAACACAACCGCGCAGTTTGACGTTCGCCGGACCGATGACAACGCCGAATTTACATAAAGCAACTTTTCGCCAGATCGCACCGTCTCTATATTAATTGTTTTTACATTATCGAAGTTTATTACGGCCAGATGTTTCCATTGTTTTAAGTTGTATGTACATAGTGTTTAATGTACCGTATATGAAATTTGCGTGTGGCTACTTGTGTGTGTGCATGGCTACACGTGTGTGTGCTTGTGGCTAGGCGTGTGTTTACAGGTGTGTGTGGTTGTGTGCGTGTGTGGTTGTGTGCGTGTGGTTGTGTGCGTGCGTGGTTGTGCGTGTGTGCGTGTGTGTGTGTGCGTGTGTGTGTGTGCGTGTGTGCGTGTGTGTGCGTGTGTGGTTGTGTGCGTGTGTGGTTGTGTGCGTGTGTGTGTGTGCGTGTGGCTGTGTGCGTGTGTGTGCGTGTGTGTGCGTGTGTGGTTGTGTGCGTGCGTGTGTGGTTGTGTGCGTGTGTGTGTGCGTGTGTGGCTACGCGCGTGCAGGGAGACCATGGCCAGAGTCGCAGCCAACGGCCGGAGAGACGCACGGCAGCAGCCGGCCAGCGCACGCCGGGACCACCGCAAGGGCGGCCACACCCACGGTAGGGCCGCCTCCCGTGGTGCCGTGCGCGTGGTGGAGGGGCGGTCGCCACCGCCTGCCCGCCTGCTCTCTTCTGGTTGTGCCCCGTGTGGTGGGTGCTGGGGGCCCACGTGGCATGCTGTCAAAAAACGATTATTAAAAAAAAATGTTTTAACTACAGGGACTCCTCTACTTACGAACATTCGATTTATGAACTTTCAGAGATACCAACAAACCTGTCCCCTATGTGTCCAGTTGCCTGTTCGGACCGAGAGGTGTAAGTTCAACCGCCACGCAATAGATGGCGGTGGTGGCATCTACATCTACAGAACGTGAAGAACCAGTGACATCTACATCTGTAGAATGTGAAGAACCAGTGGCATCTACATCTGCAGAATGTGAAGAACCAGTGGCATCTACATCTGCAGAACGTGAAGAACCAGTGGCATCTACATCTGCAGAATGTGAAGAACCAGTGGCATCTGCAGAATGTGAAGAACCAGTGGCATCTACATCTACAGAACGTGAAGAACCAGTGGCATGAACATCTACAGAACGTGAAGAACCAGTGGCATCTACATCTTCAGAACGTGAAGAACCAGTGGCATCTACATCGGCAGAACGTGAAGAACCAGTGGCATCTACATCTTCAGAACGTGAAGAACCAGTGGCATCTACATCTGCAGAATGTGATGAACCAGTGACATCTACATCTGCAGAACGTGAAGAACCAGTGGCATTTACATCTGCAGAATGTGAAGAACCAGTGGCATCTGCAGAATGTGAAGAACCAGTGGCATCTACATCTGCAGAACTTGAAGAACCAGTGGCATCTACATCTACAGAACGTGAAGAACCAGTGGCATCTACATCTGCAGAACGTGAAGAACCAGTGGCATGAACATCTACAGAACATGAAGAACCAGTGACATCTACATCTGCAGAATGTGAAGAACCAGTGGCATCTACATCTGCAGAACGTGAAGAACCAGTGGCATCTGCAGGAGATTGTGCAACTTTTAAAGCCATTTCCCATGTTTAGTGTACATGCCGTACAGCATGTTTGGGTTCGACAGTAAAGTTGGATTTGCGTACAGACCTGGACCCTAATTCGTTCGTAAGTAAAGGAGTCTCTGTATTTTTTCTAGATTTGAAGCTTTCGTGACTGCAAGGATTCATACTCTTAGGTTTTTTCGGTAAAGTCACGTAGGTAAAAATAAATAATAAAAATAATATAAATAATACAGTAAATCTCGCTGTGACGGTCCCACCTGATGACGGAGACTTGTGTTGCCTCCGAAACGTCGTGATTTAGAATTTTATTTCTATAATTATTTCTATTATTTTTCTTATTTATTTGTACCTACGTGACTTTACCGAAAAAAACCTAAGAGTATGAATCCTTGTATTTAGATTTTTCCAGGTAAGGCCCACTGAGCTATGTAGCTGGTTTTCAGGAGCGACCCCCTGGCCATCGCAAATGATAGCAGCAACTCAACAAAGTGGAATAATCAACAAAGTGGCTTGCATGGAGGGAAAAACCGGAGGACCCAGAGAAAAATCCACGCGACCATCATGGGGAGAGAGACACGCAAACTCCAAATATACAGCAGCAGGCAGGCATCGTCAGGGTCGGGATCAAACCCACGACTTCCTGTGAACCAGGCGCGGTAGTTAACATCTCCATGCCGCTGTGATGATGAGAGAGACGCTTGAGGATAATAACGCGCGTCGGAAGGCGTCCGCGGAAGCCGTGCGCACGCTAACTTTTGTCCCCCCCCCCCCCCCTCGTTGAACTCGTCAGATCGCAAGCAAAGGAACGCCGCGGTCCACTCCTCCAAGGCGAGCAGAAAAGGTGCGGGAGGCCGTCGCTCGTCACACGCGCACACACGACAACAACAACAACAAACAACCGCCATTCACCGCCGAGCGGCGTTGACGTCACCACGTGCGCCTGTGTCAGGCCACGTGCGCAGCGGCTTTGCCGCAGACGAACCGCGGAATGGCGA
>NC_083849.1:4570361-4597861 GCF_015708825.2 Lethenteron reissneri | reverse complement strand
TGTCCGATGCCCGAAGACTTGGCTGGTGGCAGATTCCATTCCCTGGGACGGCAACAACGACAACCCCCGCCTGCTTCTCCGCACCAGAACCCTTGAGAATCTTCTCAAGGGTTCTGGCTCCCCATCACGTGTCCCTTTGGGGGGGTAAGGGGTGGCCCCTTCCGCCTGGTCCGGTCACATGTCCGCCCGGGTTCACCCAAGGGGGGCCGTGTCCTCACCCGCCCGCTCTCTCACCGTTGCCGGGGCTGTGCCCCTACAGTCCCATTTGTCACTTGGCACTGTCGCTGACCTCGAGTGACACTTAGTACGTCACTACTCATGTGCGTATTCAGGCTGGCTTGCTTACGATCCATCCTGGGTTCGAACAGGCTGGGTCGTGTGAGGAGCTCGCAAATCCTCGGTGAGGCAACGCGGCCTTGCCAGCCAATGCTGGCAAGGCTGCGTTGGCGGTGTCACGTAGCCCGCATGCCCAACCACCGCCTGGCCTCAACGGGCATGACATGGGCTGGAGAAGAGATGGAGTGATGTGGTACAAGAGGACGTGGAGCTGAGTGGACTTGCCGATGACCGGTACCGTCGGTGTCAAGATCGGCCTCTGTGGAGGAGGCTCGTGAAGGACGCTACTGGGCAGTTGGAGGCAGTCGCCCTCCAACAACAACAGAGGGCGGAGGAGCGACGCTCACAACAACGAGCGGAGCGCCGGGTGGATAAAGCACAGCAAGTTGGCACAGTAGGGGGCACAGGTGGTGCATCAGCCAGTCATCTCGGTCATCTCGGTCAGTGGACCCGTGGCACCTGTTGGGTCTGCCCCTTGACCTCCTGCCAGCGGGCGTTCGACACTTCACGTGATAGCCTCAAGGTGCACATGGCCTGGCACAAGCGTCGTGGTGACGTCACCGCCACTTAGTGGCGAATGGCGGTTGTTGTACCTATCTCTGTGTATCTGTGTGTGTCCGTGTGTCCCCCCTTGTAGGAGTGTGGCAAGGAGTTCCGCCAGTCCACCGACCTGTTCCGCCACCAGACGCTGCACACGGGCGAGCGGCCCCTCAAGTGCGGCGCGTGCGGCAAGAGCTTCGCGCTGCAGGCCGACCTCAACCGTCACGCCATCATCCACACGGAGCAGCGGCCCTACGCCTGCCAGGTCACACACTCACACACACACACAGTCTCACACACACACAGTCTCACACACACACACAGTCTCACACACACACAGTCACACACACACAGTCACACACACACAGTCACACACACACAGTCACACACACACACTCACAGTCACACACACACTCACAGTCACACACACACTCACAGTCACACACACTCACAATCACACACACTCACAGCCACACACACACACAGGCACACACACACACACAGGCACACACACACACACAGGCACACACAGTCACACACACACAGTCACACACACACACAGTCACACACACACACAGTCACACACACACACAGTCACACACACACACAGTCACACACACACACAGTCACACACACACACAGTCACACACACAGTCACACACACACAGTCACACACACAGTCACACACACACACAGTCACACACACACACAGTCACACTCACACACAGTCACACTCACACTCAGTCACACACACTCACAGTCACACTCACTCAGTCACACACACTCACAGTCACACACACACACAGTCACACACACACACAGTCACACACACACACAGTCACACACACTCAGTTGCACACACACACAGTCACACACACTCAGTCACACACACTCAGTCACACACACACACACACAGTCACACACAGTTGCACACCTGCACAGTTGCACGCTCATTCTCCCACTCGGCTTTCTCATTGATCAGAAGAGATCGCTTCGCTGTCGCTCTGTCTGTCTGCCTGCCTCCGTGTCTCTCTCCATCTCTCTCCATTTCTCTCCATCTCTCCATCTCTCCCTTTCTCCGGCTCTCTCCATTTCTCCGGCTCTCCTCTCCCCCATCATCTCTCCGTCCCCTCCCCGTGTCTCTCTGCACGTGTGCAGGAGTGCGGCAAGGCGTTCCGTTGGTCCCAGAACCTGGTGCACCATCGGCGCTCGCACAGCGACGTGCGCGAGTTCCAGTGCGAGGGCTGCGGCAAGGGCTTCAAGCACCGGCGCACCCTCGTGGAGCACCAGCGGGCGTACTGCGCACACGGCGCCGGCCACAACGGTGGGGCGCAGCGCGGTGGGGACGGTGGTGACGGTGGTGACAGGGACGGTGGTGACAGGGACGGTGGTGATGGTGGCGACGGTGGTGACGGTGGTGACGTGGTGACGGTGGTGATGAGTGAGTGGAGTTTGTGTGTTCTACCCCTGTTCTGCAGAGTGTAGAACACACAAACCCCACTCAGAGTGAATGAGTGGAGTTTGTGTGTTCTACCCCTGTTCTACAGAGTGAGTGGAGTTTGTGTGTTCTACCCCTGTTCTACAGAGTGAGTGAGTGGAGTTTGTGTGATCTACCCCTGTTCTACAGAGTGAGTGGAGTTTGTGTGTTCTACCCCTGTTGAGTGGAGTTTGTGTGATCTACCCCTGTTCTACAGAGTGAGTGAGTGGAGTTTGTGTGTTCTACCCCTGTTCTACAGAGTGAATGAGTGGAGTTTGTGTGTGCTACCCCTGTTCTACAGAGTGAGTGAGTGGAGTTTGTGTGATCTACCCCTGTTCTACAGAGTGAGTGAGTGGAGTTTGTGTGTTTTACCCCTGTTCTACAGAGTGAATGAGTGGAGTTTGTGTGATCTACCCCTGTTCTACAGAGTGAGTGAGTGGAGTTTGTGTGTTCTACCCCTGTTCTACAGAGTGAATGAGTGGAGTTTGTATGATCTACCCCTGTTCTACAGAGTGAGGGAGTGGAATTTGTGTGTTCTACCCCTGTTCTACAGAGTGAATGAGTGGAGTTTGTGTGTTCTCTACCCCTGTTCTACAGAGTGAGTTAGTGGAGTTTGTGTGTTCTACCCCTGTTCTACAAAGTGAGTGGAGTTTGTGTGTTCTACTCCTATTCTACAGAGTGAGTGGAGTTTGTGTGTTCTACCCCTGTTCTACAAAGTGAGTGGAGTTTGTGTGTTCTACTCCTATTCTACAGAGTGAGTGGAGTTTGTGTGTTCTGTGGGGGTCGCTGGCCTCCGAGATCCCTCCCTCTGTACCGCTAACGGCCGGGTTAACCTCATTATTAACCTCATTACTCGCCCCCTCGCTACTAGGCGAACCGCTGTTGGGTTCTTCACCCATGGGGTGAGAGCCGTCGCTCGAGGATTCCCCTCCCCCGCGGGTCCGCGTAATAGGCATGGTTAATTACGTACGCGCACACCCACACACAGCTCTGCGCGGCACTCACTCAATACAGACCACTCACGTTAGGATCGCGCACCTGTATTATACACGTAGTGAACGTGCGCGCACACACGCATACAGCTCCACACGCGATACCCACTCTTGCGCCGCTCTGCGCAGCGCTCGCCGTCTGCTGGCCGCTTACGTTATGATCGCGCACCTGGGGTACGCCGATTACGCACGCTGCGAGCTTACGCACACACAGTACCACACGCGTTCCCACACGCTCACACTGCACGACAAGATCACGCGAGACCACGCTTCGCTATTAATGATTTATTACCTGGTAACTAATGTTCAATCAGTGAGTCGACGAGGCTGGCCTATTCCACTAAACCGGCACCTATTCCCTATTTATCGACTATTATCCTACTTCACCTCCCCACTCCCTGTTTGGCGCCCGCGGAGGTTCGCTGCTCCCTGCGCTAACAACGTACCTCGATGCGTCTCACGGACGTCCGGGTCGCTGGCTGGAGCTGCTGCTGGTCTGCTGGCCTGGAGAGAAGAGAGCGATTCCCCCTCTGCGCCCCTCTATTTATCCTCCCTACCTCAAAGGGGATGCTGCGCTGAACAATGGGCTCGCGATCCTCTGGCACGCGCACGGCGGTTCTGGGCGCTGTTGATATGCTAATCAGTGTGCTGCGTGCAAGGCGTAAATCCTAATTAATCCCTTACCCTCCCTAACAATGGGGCCTGCGCGCTCAAGCGCAATTATCCCAACCCTCCATGACTATGCGCAACAGCCCCTGTGATCCCGCTATTCATGCTGTCCCGTGCCTCCCCTGCTTGCCCCGTCGACCCGTGGGGGTGTGTGTGGGGGGAAATGCGCCTCAACCGCGGTGGCCGAATGCCCCACGCCGCGACCACACCATATTAAGGCCGGCCGCAGCGCCGCGGTGCCACGTAGCACGGGGGAGGTCATCCAATTCCCTGATCGCCGGAAACCGTGAGAATTAATCCTGATAAGGGTCTCTCGGATAAAAACCGGTCGGCCAGGCGACCTCCCCTCGGAGCTCTATGGGGGGGGGGAAATGAGTGCGGGTGTGTTCATGTGAGGTGAGGTGAGGGGGACGCGGGGTCGGCTCCGTTGCTTGGTGGCGAGGTCGGGGATTTGGTGCCTGCCGAACGGCTTCGCGGCGGCGGCATCACATAGCCCCCCGAGGTGCCAGTCCCCGTCCCGGGTTGACTGGAGCACCTCGCTTGGGCCGCGCCCACGAGGAAACGTTTCGGTGTCCGGGGGATCCGTCCGGACCTGGTGGCTGGCCTCGGGGCGGGTGGTTCCGTCCTCTGTAGCTCCTGCGGCGGTCTCCTCCTCCACTCCAGCAGCTCTCCCCGTCCTCCGGCACCTGTGGGCTGGGGCACAAACTCAGCAGCGGAAGGGTTTAGCGGCCGTCGTCCGCGCCGTCTCCGGACTGGATCGGGGCGTCTCGGGGGCCCGGCGGGGCCCATGTAGTGTGCGAGGCCCCCCAACACGAGGGGTGCGGGTACTCCGGGATTTCGGGGCCTTCGGGTGACGGGGTTCTCTCCCGCCGGGGCCGCTTTCCATGGTTTTAAGCGGCGGACATTGACCACCGTCTCTCGACCCCCCTCCCCGCCATCAATTAGTACTGTCCAGGGGGAGATCTGTCGCACCACGGTCCAGGGTCCCCGCCAGTAGGTCGTCAGTTTCCCCACCTGCCCGGCCCCGACGCGAGGGGTGTGTTGCCACACCTTAGCGCCTGTCAGGAATAAGGGGGGTTCCATGCGGGGTCGGGTGCCCTGTTCCTGCCGCCGATGCGCGGCTTCCCCTTGCGGGTATGCTAGGCCTCGGGCTTCTCGCAGGGTCTCCAACAGGTGTTCCACGGGGCGGCTTCCCTCCTCCGGCTGGGGGGAAGGGACGCCGAATAGCAGATCTGCGGGTAAACGAGACTCACGGCCGAACATCATTAAAAACGGGGTTTGTCCCGTCGACGTGTGTACGGTGGTGGCGTAGGCGAAAAGGGCATAGGGGAGGTGTTCGTCCCAATCCCGTTGATTTGCGGCCGCCATACGTTTGAGTTTCCCCGCTAAGGTCTGATTCATGCGCTCCACCATACCGTTCGCCTGGGGGTGGTACGCTGTGGTTCGGTCCTTCTGGATTCCGAACTCTCGGCACAGTGCCTGGAACAACTCGGCCTCGAACTCGCTACCCTGGTCGATGAGGACTCGTTCTGGGATCCCGTGCTTAAGTACGTAGTGTTCCACAAATGCCCGGGCCACCACCAAGGCCGTTTTATCAGGGATGGCCACTGCCACGGGGTAGCGGGTGAAATACTCTACTGCGACTAGGATATATCGGTTGCCTCGATGGGATCGCGGGAATGGCCCCTGTAGGTCGATCCCGACCAGCTGATTCGTGCGGCTGACGCGGAACGGCCTTAGGGGTACCTGGTATCGTGCCGGTTTCGGCCCGCACTGCTGACAGGCGCGGCAGCCCTGTACCCAGGCCGCCACGTCTTGTGCCAATTTGGGCCAGAGATACTGGCGACGCAGGGTCTCTCGAGTACGTCGTTCCCCATCGTGGCCCCCGAGTGGGTGGTCATGCACCAGCCGTAGCAGCTGGGGTCGCACCTGGGCAGGAACACAGATGCACCCCGGCTGGCCGGCCTCGGTTAACTCCCGTACCACTCCGTTCTGCACACACAACCGGGCATACAAACCGCTCCAGGGTCCTGGTAGGGCGCTCTTTTCCTCCCGCAGTGCCGCCTCCACCGCCGCCAGATCCGGATCTCGCTGCTGGGTCTGTCTCAGCTGCTCGTCGTTTAGGCCCGGGAAGGCGCAGCCGACGTCCTCCTGGATCCGTCCGATCGGGTCCCGAGCCGCGGGTCCCGCGCTTGCCGGGCGGTCGACGGGATCCTCAGTGCCACCTGTGAGGGTCTCTGTGGCGCACACAGCACTCTCTCTCGCTGGGGGGGGGTCAGTGGCCGCGGCCTCTCGGGGGTCCGTTGCCTGCCGGCAGCGTCCCCCCGTGAAACACGGGCAGGCTTCCTCCGCCCTCGTCTCGGCGTACACCGTGGGTCGCCTCGACAAGGCGTCCGCGTTTGCATGCGTCCGGCCAGCCCGATACTCGATTTGCAGGTTGTACTCCTGCAACTGCGCCAACCACCGGGCCATCTGCCCCCGCGGCTCCTTGAATGTAAGAAGAAACTGCAGAGCATAATGGTCAGTGCGTACGCGACATCTCCTGCCGTACAAATACGGCCGGAACTGTTTGCATGCGAAAATCACGGCGTACAACTCTTGGCGGGTCACGCAATAGTTCAGCTCGGCCCCACTCAAGGTCCGGCTGGCGTACGCGATGACTCGTTCCGTCCCATCCTGTACTTGTGACAACACCGCGCCCAGCCCGCTGCTGCTGGCGTCGGTGTCCAAAATAAAATCGGTGGTAAAATCGGGGAAAGCGAGGGTGGGGGCGTGGGTGAGGTGATCTTTGAGAGTGGTGAAGGCCGTCTGGCAGGCCCCCGTCCACTGATAGGGGTGCTTAGGGGAGGTGAGTTGGGTGAGGGGGCGTGCAATCTCGCTGAATCCCTTTACAAATCGACGATAATAGGTGGCGAGCCCCAAAAATGATCTGATCTCCGTCAGATTCCTTGGCCGTGGCCACTCCACTACGGCGCGTACCTTCTCCGGATCGGTGTGCACGCCTGCCTCGCTGACGCGATGCCCGAGGTACCCCACCTCGCGTTGTGCGATGTAACACTTACGTGGCTTGAGCTTGAGATGAGCCGCTCGCAGTCGCTGGAACACCTCTCGAAGCCTGGACCAATGCTCAGACAAAGATCTACTGAACACTATCACATCGTCCAAGTAAATCAGGCACTGTTCCCATTGCAAGCCCCGCATCACCAACTCCAGCCGCTGGAACGTCGCAGGCGCATTGGTGAGTCCGAACGGGAGTACTCGAAACTCGAATAGCCCCATCGGGGTGGTGAATGCGGTTTTCGGCCGATCCTCCTCCGCCATTTCCACCTGCCAGTACCCGGACGCGAGATCGAGGGTGGAAAAATATCGCGCTCCGGCGAGGCTGTCGAAGGTGCCGTCGATGCGGGGTATGGGGAAGGCATCGCCGAGCGTGACTGCATTTAGTTTACGGTAATCGACGCAGAACCGGGTTGACCCATCCTTTTTCGTTACTAGTACCACTGGGGCTGACCAGGGGCTCGCCGAGGGCTGAATTATGTTATCGCGAAGCATGTCCCCAACTGCCTCTTTGATTTGGGCGCGTTCGGGTGCGCCCACTCGGTACGCAGGGAGTTTGATGGGTGTCGGGCTGCACCGGTGTCAATTTGGTGCTTAACAAGATTGGTCCGACCCACGTCCGAGTCGTGTTCACTGAATACGTCGGCATACTCCCGCAGTAACTCGCGCAGCCGATCGCCCTCTCCCTCAGGTAAATCCGCCCATGGTACATGTAACGCGTCGAGCAGGGGAACGACCTCGGCTCGGGGAGTCGGGCCGACTCGCCAGGCCAGGTCCTGGTCACCCTCAGGACGACCGGGGTCTTCGGCCCAGAGTGCGAACACCGAGTCGTTAGAGTGGCGTGCGTGCAGGGGGTGTACGGTGGCTACCGGGGTTCGCCGTCGCAGTGTCGCTGGGGTATTGTGGGGGTTAAACATCCGCATAAACAATCGGTCTCCATCTGCGTTTACCAACGTGGCGGATCCCACTATCCCATACCGTTTTGCCAACTCCGGGTGAGGAGTTAGCATTACCTCTCCTGATGGTCGGAGCGCGGGGTCGGTGGGGGATGTTGCCACCGGCACCAGCATCTCGGTGAGCGGGCCGATGGTGACTGCCGTCGCCAGGATAGCGGCCACAGGTGCGAAGCGGGGGCGCGTCGGTTCTCGTCCCAAGAACGGTATCCGCTCGCCGTTGCTCTCCATGGTGGCGCATCGCTGGCGGGGTTGCACGTTGAGTCTCAGCCGTTCTAAGAGGTCGGTACCTGCGATACACTCGTGACACAACGCACTCGACACGTAGAACTCCTGGGTGCACACCTGACTGCCTATGCGGACCTCTAGGGTGGCTCTCCCCAGCAGCCCCATTCCGGCTCCGCTCGCCGTGTGCAGCGCGCGGTCCGGTGCCTGCAGGTGACGCACGTCGACCCCGATCGCGCTGCAGTGCGCTGCGCTCACGAGCGAGGCCACCGCCCCCGTGTCCAGCAGGATTCGGGTACGCACTCCATTTACCTCCCCTTCCACCAGCGACGTGGCCCCCGTGATCCCCGCCACCAGCTCCCGTAGCCAGTCGCCAGGAGTCACCGTTTCCGTGGGCGTTGTTGTTGGAACCTGTGTGGAGATCACTCGCTCGCCATTATTACCGTCTTTTTGCATCGGGACCGCTTCGAATGCACCCCCAGATGGTCCACTCTCTAGGGGGCGTTGGGGTTTAACCCCGGCGCGTTTCTAGCGCGGGCGATCTGCGGACAGTCTCTCACGAGATGCCCTCGCCGGTCACACAGGTAACACGCACGGGGGGCCGTCCCGTAGGAGCCCCCCCGTCCGTTCCCTATCCCCCCTCCGGCACGCCGCTGCCCCGACTCTGCCTCTAGTCGAGCCACTCTCCCAGTTAATCCTCCTACCTCGGCCTGGACCGTCTCTACCATTGTTTCCAGCGCAGTCATGTGTGCCCGTACTTGGGTTACCTTGTTGTCTACTTGGGTTACCCTGTCACCTACCTGGGTTACCCTGTCGCCTACCTGGGTTACCTGGCCGGAGACATCATTTATACCCAATTGTATACCGGCAACCCATCCCGGGGTTGTCTCGCGGGACACTGGAGGCTCTCTTTCCCGGCCCCTTACCGTCCTCGCGAGCTCTTGTTCCTCCTCCTCGTCTTCCGAGAGCAGGCTCGCAATGGCGCGCTCTCGTCCCAGCCCCCGGAGCTGCGCGCGTTCGCTGTGAATTCTTTCACACTTACGTGCGCGCTCGACAAGGGCGTTAAAGGGAAGACGTGGGCAGCTCATGTCTGGCTGCCACCACGCCGTGCGAGACAGGTACCGCTGGATTTTCTCGGCGGCCAGTTCCTCAATAACATCAGTTGCGTACCCCGGGCGTGCGATCTTTGTTAACTCGCGCACATCCTCGGCGTAATCACGTAGATCTTCGCCAGGTTGGCGACGGCGCGCCTCTAAGGCCGATTTTGCTTCCTCCTCGTCACGCGTGCCAAAACGCTGATCGAGTCGGCGCATCAGCTCCTCTAGCTGTGTCTGTGCGCTCGCGGGTAACGCTTCTACAAAATCGGCTGCCCGCCCATCAAGATTCATATTAAGTTGACGTACTGCCTGCGCGTCCGTCCATCCATTAATTTCCTTGGCCCCTAAGAGATTGCGGGCAAATGCCTTCCACGAAGGGGCCCCCCGGCCGGTAAATATTAGTCTTATTTTAGCGTGAAGTAACGCGGGGGTCCGTACCGCTTCCGACACCAATTTGTGGGGGTCGCTGGCCCCCGAGATCCCTCCCTCTGTACCGCTAACGGCCGGGTTAACCTCATTATTAACCTCATTACTCGCCCCCTCGCTACTAGGCGAACCGCTGTTGGGTTCTTCACCCATGGGGTGAGAGCCGTCGCTCGAGGATTCCCCTCCCCCGCGGGTCCGCGTAATAGGCATGGTTAATTACGTACGCGCACACCCACACACAGCTCTGCGCGGCACTCACTCAATACAGACCACTCACGTTAGGATCGCGCACCTGTATTATACACGTAGTGAACGTGCGCGCACACACGCATACAGCTCCACACGCGATACCCACTCTTGCGCCGCTCTGCGCAGCGCTCGCCGTCTGCTGGCCGCTTACGTTATGATCGCGCACCTGGGGTACGCCGATTACGCACGCTGCGAGCTTACGCACACACAGTACCACACGCGTTCCCACACGCTCACACTGCACGACAAGATCACGCGAGACCACGCTTCGCTATTAATGATTTATTACCTGGTAACTAATGTTCAATCAGTGAGTCGACGAGGCTGGCCTATTCCACTAAACCGGCACCTATTCCCTATTTATCGACTATTATCCTACTTCACCTCCCCACTCACTGTTTGGCGCCCGCGGAGGTTCGCTGCTCCCTGCGCTAACAACGTACCTCGATGCGTCTCACGGACGTCCGGGTCGCTGGCTGGAGCTGCTGCTGGTCTGCTGGCCTGGAGAGAAGAGAGCTATTTCCCCTCTGCGCCCCTCTATTTATCCTCCCTACCTCAAAGGGGATGCTGCGCTGAACAATGGGCTCGCGATCCTCTGGCACGCGCACGGCGGTTCTGGGCGCTGTTGATATGCTAATCAGTGTGCTGCGTGCAAGGCGTAAATCCTAATTAATCCCTTACCCTCCCTAACAATGGGGCCTGCGCGCTCAAGCGCAATTATCCCAACCCTCCATGACTATGCGCAACAGCCCCTGTGATCCCGCTATTCATGCTGTCCCGTGCCTCCCCTGCTTGCCCCGTCGACCCGTGGGGGTGTGTGTGGGGGGAAATGCGCCTCAACCGCGGTGGCCGAATGCCCCACGCCGCGACCACACCATATTAAGGCCGGCCGCGGTGCCACGTAGCACGGGGGAGGTCATCCAATTCCCTGATCGCCGGAAACCGTGAGAATTAATCCCGATAAGGGTCTCTCGGATAAAAACCGGTCGGCCAGGCGACCTCCCCTCGGAGCTCTATGGGGGGGGGGAAATGAGTGCGGGTGTGTTCATGTGAGGTGAGGTGAGGGGGACGCGGGGTCGGCTCCGTTGCTTGGTGGTGGCGAGGTCGGGGATTTGGTGCCTGCCGAACGGCTTCGCGGCGGCGGCATCACAGTTCTACCTCTGTTCTACAGAGTGAGTTAGTGGAGTTTGTGTGTTCTACCCCTGTTCTACAGAGTGAGTGAGTGGAGTTTGTGTGCTCTACCCCTGTTCTACAGAGTGAGTGAGTGGAGTTTGTGTGATCTACCCCTGTTCTACAGAGTGAGTGGAGTTTGTGTGATCTACCCCTGTTCTACAGAGTGAGTGAGTGGAGTTTGTGTTTTCTACCCCTGTTCTACAGAGTGAGTGAGTGGAGTTTGTGTGATCTACCCCTGTTCTACAGAGTGAGTGAGTGATCCCCCTGGTCTGCATGGGTTTCCCTCCGGGGTCTCCGCTCCCCTCCCATAGCTAAACCCACAGTGGAACTGGTATCGACTGCAACCACATCCCCCACTGCTCAACAATTCCCTGCAACAAACTCCTCAACATTGCCACCGCCTACTGCAAGAACACTTGACAGCACGTGCGTGCGTGTGTACGTTGAACTTCTTTCGCAGCGCCGTGCATTGTCCAACCGTGCTAATCGGAGGTGCGGGGGGAAGGAAACTAGACACATAAAGTCGTTCTAAATAAATTAGTTGTCAATGTACATGATTTGATAGTGCGTGGCTCCCGGCGGCTTCCGAATATCGGAAGGAATGAGCGTTCCAGACGGCCTCGCGACGATGCAGCGACCACCACCGTCTGGGTTCGACGGCGAACAAAAAGCCGCTGCTCCGAGGGCGACCGCGTGATGACGGTTTATGGCTCCTCGTTGAAATCGGCGGCGAGGTGTAGCGGTTCATTAGCAGCAAGCCACTTTGTGTGTGCCTGGTGCGAGCTTGTAGCGTATCCGTTTGGCAAAACCGGGAAGCCAACGTGGCTCTGCGAGCACCGGACGGACACGGTGGGATCTTGCGGTAGCCGTCACCACACGCGGCCAGAGAATATTCTTGGCTTTTTCGTTAAAGTCACGTAGAAGGGAAATAATACAATAATAAAAATAAAATAATAAAATTCTCACGACGTTTCGATTGCAACACAAGCAATCATCATCATGATGATCATGATGATGATTGCTTGATCATGATGATGATCGCTTTGTGCGTGTGACGAGTGCGACCTCGTAACGTATTTTGTGTTCGGCAACCCTCGGCCGCCCCCCTCCCCGCTTGCGTCCCTGCAGGCGACGGCGCTGTGACGCAGGCGGTGAAGCAGGAGCGGCTCGACGGGGGGGAGGCCGGCGTCGAGGTCAAGATGGAAGGTAGCCTGGGGGGGGGGGGCGGGGGCGGGGGGCGGGGGGGCAGCAGATGCTGGGTGGTGGTCACGCTCGATACCGGCGGTTGAACCGCACCGGAATTCCACCACCGCCGCTACCTCAGTCACCACGGCTACCACCACTACCACAGTTACCACCACTACCTCAGTCACCACCGCTACCACCACTACCACAGCCACCACAGTTACCGCCGCTACCACCACTACCACCGCCGCTACCACTGCCACCGCCGCTACAACAACCATTGCCGCCACCACAGCCACCGCCACCACCACTTCCGCCGTTACCGCTGCTACCACCGACACTACCGCCACCGCTGCTACCACGAAAATGATTGTGGCATCAGTCTGCCAGTAGGGGGTGGCGATGCTGCTGCTGCCGCTGCTGCCGTGTGGTCTCGCCGCATTCGGTTTAACACCGGGCACTCAACGTTCCTAACCAACGCCGCCCCCGCCTCCCCGCTCCCCCCCTCTGCCTCGACAGACCCCACGAAGACGCTCGGCCTCGAAGGGCCGCGCGGCGACGAGCCGCCCCCCCTCCCGCCGTCGTCGTCGTCGTCGCCCCCCTCCTCCTCTCCGCCGTCGTCGCACGTCCCGCCCCCCGCCGGCGCCGCCGCCGCCGGCGCCGCCGCGAAGGCTCCGCGCCGCGGCCAGGCCAAGCGCTACGCCTGCCCGCAGTGCGGCAAGGCCTTCCGCCAGTCCACCCACCTGCTGCGGCACCGCTCGCTGCACACGGGCGAGCGCCCGCTGCGCTGCGGCGAGTGCGGCAAGGGCTTCGCGCTGCCCGCCGACCTGCGGCGCCACGCCGTGGTGCACGCCCCCCAGCGGCCCAGCTACGCCTGCGACCTCTGCTCCAAGACCTTCCGCTGGCCCCACGGCATCGCCAAGCACCGCCAGACGGCGCACGCGGCCCGCGGCTCGGAGCCCTTCGGCTGCGGCACGTGCGGCAAGGGCTTCCGCTCCAAGGCCTACCTGAGCACCCACCAGACGGTGCACCGCGGCGAGAGGCCCTTCGGCTGCGACGGCTGCGGCAAGAGCTTCGGCTGGATGGCGAGCCTCCGGGCGCACGTGAACCACGTGCACCTGGGCCTGAGGCCCTTCCAGTGCGAGGAGTGCGGCAAGACCTACAAGTCCAAGCACGGGCTCCTGGAGCACCGCCAGCGGAGGCACGCCGGCGGCCTGCGGCCCCACCCCTGCGGCGCCTGCGGGAAGGCCTTCGCGACGGCCGCGGCCGTCAGCATCCACCGCAAGACGCACGCGGCGGAGCGCGAGCGGCGGCACGTGTGCGGCACGTGCGGCGCCGGCTTCTTCCAGGCGGGCACGCTCGCCAACCACGTGCGCACGCACACCGGCGAGCGGCCGTTCGCGTGCGAGATGTGCGGCGTCGCCTTCACGCGCTCGGACCACCTGCGCAAGCACGTGCACACGCACCTGGCGGGTGGCGGCGGCGGCGCCGGTGGCGGCGGCGGCGGGCGCAGGGTGCTGCTGGGCGAGGATGCCGTCGCGAGCGGCGGCGGCGGAGGTAACGCCGGGGGCGGATGCCACGTGGGTGGCGGCGGTGGCGGCAATGCCGGCGGCAACATCGGTCACATCGGTGGTGGCAACATCGTCGGTGGCAACATCGTCGGTGGCAACATTGGCCACATCGGCGGTAGCCACATCGGCGGCGGCAACATCGGCCACATTGGCGGCGGCAACATTGTTGCCGGCAACATGGGCCACATAGGCGGCGGCCACATCGGCGGCAACATCGGCCACATCAGCAGCGGTGGCGGCAACATCGGCCACATCGGTAGTAGCCACATCGGTAGTAGCCACATCGGCGGCGGTGGCGGCAACATTATCGGTGGCGGCAACATTATCGGCGGCAACATCGGCCACATCGGCGGTAGCCACATCGGCGGCGGCAACATCGGCCACGGCCACAGCCACGGCATGAGCAGCGGCAACATCGTCGGCAGCGGCGGCGGCGGCATCGGCAGCAGGAAGCTGCTGTGGTCGGGCGGCGCCGACGGTGGCGGCGGCGGCGGCGGAGTCCTGGCCTATGGCGGCGTGAAGGTGGCCGGAGGTGGCGGCGGCGTGGGCGGTTACGGCATCGGCGGGGGCATCGGCGGCATCGGCGGCGTGGGCGGCGAGGGGCTACCGCTGTGGGTGACTGCGCCCGGCATGCAGCCGTACCCGGGCCGCGCCGTCAGCGTGCTTACGGCGCCGGCGGCGCCGGCGACCGCCATGGACGTCAAACTCTCGACCGTCCTCTTCCAGGAGGGGCTGGCGGCGGTCGCGGCTGGAGTGAACGTGTTCAACTGACGCGGGGGGGGTGGAGCCGGTTCGGCACGATGAACCGGATCGGTCCGGTGAGGCCAGATTGGCCGCGGTGAGCCCGGCCGGATTTCGGCCCCGGTGACGCCGGAGCCGGTGGCGGTGGCTGGATGGTTTTGCCGGGACGAACGTGGAGGGAGCCGTGCGCGATGCGGTTTGCCACGGTGCCGATATCCGGTGATGCAACACGGTCGGTCCCGACTTGGCGTTGTGGTGCTCTCGGTTTGGCCACAAGTTTGTAAAGTTTTGGTGCCCCTAGGGGAGACCACTCGGTGGCAGCAGCAGCATCGCCACCACCCCCTCTGCTGCCACCACCTGGCAGGACCCCTCCTCGCAACGAGGTGCTGAGACTGGCCGGCGAGACCTTCCAGAGTGAAGTTGAAGAACAACGCAAGCCTCGGCAGGGAATGAGGCGGACCGCACCGCCGCCGACGGCGCCATTCAGGATCCGCCGAACAATTTTTTTTTGTATCCTGGGGGTTTGTTACCCCCCCCCCTCTCTCTCCTCCGTGTGTCGCCGTTGTTTTTGTTGTTGTACAGAAGCTTTTAATTTGTGTCTGCCACGGTTCTAAGTCTCGACGTTCGCAATTCCTCGGCGCTCTCCTTGGGGGGTTTCTGGTTCCCCCCCCCGCCCCCCGCCTATGATTTTATTCCCCTACTGTCGTCGGCTGTGAGGGATGGAGGCGTTCCCCGCTCCCCCGCCCCCCCCCCCTCGCCGACCCCCCCATTAATGCGTGGATTAACCACAGATGGAGCTGAAAGGCAGCCACAGCAATTGCCCAAGTTCTGGCGGTGTCTTGTATACAGGGACTCCTCTACGTACGAACGAGTTGGGTTCCAGAGGTCTGTTCGTAAGTCGATGTGTTCTTAAGCCTTCACTGCTGTCGAACCCAAACGTGCTGTACGGCGTGTACACTAAACATGGGAAATGGCTTTAAAAGTTGCACAATCTCCTGTAGACGCCACTGGTTCTTCACGTTCTGCAGATGTAGATGCCACTGGTTCTTCATGTTCTGCAGATGTAGATGCCACTGATTCTTTACGTTCTGCAGATGTAGATGCCACTGATTCTTAACGTTCTGTAGATGTAGATGCCACTGGTTCTTAACGTTCTGTAGATGCCACTGGTTCTTCACATTCTGCAGATGTAGATGCCACTGGTTCTTCACGTTCTGCAGATGTTGATGCCACTGGTTCTTTACGCTCTGCAGATGTAGATGTTGCTGGTTCTTCAAATTCTGCAAATATGCCACTGGTTCTTCACGTTCTGTAGTTGCCACTGGTTCTTCACGTTCTGCAGATGTAGATGCCACTGGTTCTTCACGTTCTACAGATGTAGATGCCACTGGTTCTTCACGTTCTGTAGATATAGATGCCACTGGTTCTTCACGTGTTGCAGATGTAGATGCCACTGGTTCTTCACGTTCTGCAGATGTAGATGTCACTGGTTCCTCACGTTTTGTAGATGTAGATGCCACTGGTTCTTCACGTGTTGCAGATGTAGATGCCACTGGTTCTTCACGTTCTGCAGATGTAGATGCCACTGGTTCTTCACGTGTTGCAGATGTAGATATCACTGGTTCTTTACGTTCTGCAGATGTAGATGCCACTGGTTCTTAACGTTCTGCAGATGTGGATGCCACTGGTTCTTCACGTTTTGCAGATGTAGATGCCACTGGTTCTTCACGTTCTGCAGATGTAGATGCCACTGGTTCTTCACGTTCTGCAGATGTAGATGCCACTGGTTCTTCACGTTCTGCAGATGTAGATGCCACTGGTTCTTCACGTTCTGCAAATGTAGATGCCACGGGTACTTCACGTTCTGCAGATGTAGATGCCACTGGTTCTTCACGTTCTGCAAATGGAGATGCCACTGGTTCTTCGCGTTCTGCAGATGTAGATGCCACTGGTTCTTCACGTTCTGCAAATGTAGATGCCACTGGTTCTTCACGCTCTGCAGATGTAGATGCCACTGGTTCTTCACGTTCTGGAGATGTAGATCCCACTGGTTCTTCACGCTCTGCAGATGTAGATGCCACTGGTTCTTCACGTTCTGCAGATGTAGATGTCACTGGTTCTTGACGTTCTGCAGATGTAGATGCCACGGGTACTTCACGTTCTGCAGATGTAGATGCCACTGGTTCTTCACGTTCTGCAGATGGAGATGCCACTGGTTCTTCGCGTTCTGCAGATGTAGATGCCACTGGTTCTTCACGTTCTGCAAATGTAGATGCCACTGGTTCTTCACGCTCTGCAGATGTAGATGCCACTGGTTCTTCACGCTCTGCAGATGTAGATGCCACTGGTTCTTCACGTTCTGGAGATGTAGATGCCACTGGTTCTTCACGCTCTGTAGATGTAGATGCCACTGGTTCTTCACATTCTGCAGATGTCACTAGTTCTTCACGTTCTGCAGATGTAGATGCCACTGGTTCCTCACGTTCTGCAGATGTAGATGCCACTGGTTCTTCACGTTCTGCAGATGTAGATGCCACTGGTTCTTCACGTTCTGCAGATGTAGATGCCACTGGTTCTTCACTGGTTCTTCACGTTCTGCAGATGTAGATGCCACTGGTTCTTTACGTTCTGCAGATGTAGATGCCACCACTGCCATCTATTGACCAGCGGTTGAACTTGAGACTCTCGCTCCAAACAGGCCACTGGACATATGGGACAGGTTTGTTCGTATCTATCAAAGTTCGTACGTCGAATGTTCATAAGTAGAGGAGTCCCTGTACATGTTGAGATGTGTCGAGTCGATTGAGGAGTGTTTGTATGTGCGGAAGGAAAACCTGTCGGAGCTCGGTGTAAACCCACGCGCGCGACCATCGTGTGTGAGAAGGAGCAACGCTGTATCTCCTATTGCCGCAGCCTCCCCGGCAGGGCCAGGGGGGGGGATATGGGGAAGGGGAGGGAGGGGACTTTCGCATCCCATCTGCCGGTGATCCACCAACCCCCCCCCCCCCCCCCCCCCGTGGCCATGACAGGATCTGTTGTGCGTCTCTCCGTCGGCAAGCAGCGGAGTTGCTCCCGTCTCTCGAGGTTCTTGCGAGGGCACAGCCCTCGCAAGAACTTCGCTGCGGAGGGCACAGCCCTCGCAAGAACCTCGCTGCGGAGGGCACAGCCCTCGCAAGAACCTCGCTGTGGGGGGCACAGCCCTCGCTGCGGGGGGCACAGCCCTCGCAAGAACCTCGTCGTCGGCGATTGCCTCGCGTCTCCTCCACTGCCGTGGCTTCCCGTGCTGGTGGACATCGCTCCGGCCAACATCCGGCGCAATGATGCGACGACACGGGAGTTCAGCAAGATAATGAAGAATTTGACCATGTCCCTAAAACAGGGGGGGGGTAGGGGACTTTTTCTCTTTAGGATATCTATAACATCATTCGCGGGCCATACAAAATTATCAACTTAAAAATCAGCCCGTTATATTTGGTCAAACATTTAATTAACTCGCCCCTAATGTGATGGCTGGAACTGCTTCTCTTTGGCGAGGCGTGTGGTGATGTTAGCTGGTGTTGATGATGATGTTGCTGCTACTCGCAACCGCTTTTCCAGGTTTGCTCCGAGATTTATTGAATTTCGAGTCCCGCCTGCGGTTGCCTTGGTAGGGCCACACCAAGTGATCCCGTGGGCCTCGTACGGCCCGCAGGCCGGACGTTTCCCACCCCCGATCTCAAGGACCCCCCACGCCCAAGGATAACATCCAGGGAACTGTTCTGGATGCACGGCTCGGCTCGAGCAGCCGAAGTTGAAGATGCCGCCACTAGGTGGTGTGAATCGTGGGCAGCTCTAGACATGGGCAAAACAACATAATTCAAGATCGGACGGTGGAAGTACCGAGATTCTCTCTCTTCCACGACGACCGTGGACCACGCTGTGGACCGCGCCCGTACGTACACGGCACGGCAGATGCGTGTCGACGTTTCGTCAAAAGGAAGATCGAAGAATCGCCCCGCTGCGACTGGAGAAGTCCAATCCATCGAGCACATCACCGATGAATGCTCCATCCATGCACATCCTGGCGGTGTCGCTGAAATCCGCACTGCGTCAACCACCTCGCTGGACTGAATGAGGAACCCTTTGCATTCAGTTGATCATCATTAAGCAAGAAAACAACTGTTGCTTTTGCCATACGAAAGAAAACTCCTTTTTTTTGTCGCGTTTAGTTTCTTGTCCTATCCCCTGCCACACCTCCGATGATGCGAGGTCGGCGAACGCGCACGGCGCCAGAGAGAAGTTGAGCCGCACGAATGTGCATACGGGGGTGGGGGGGGGGGGCGCTCTCGTTCCGTTGTTCGACGTGTCTCCGTTGCGGTCTCTCTAAGCCGTGTAACGCGATATATGAATGTAACGCGGCTTTGTTTTTTTTTTAATACATCCGCAAGTAATCAAACCCGACGTTTCCACGCGAGTCGATTCTTGGTGTCCCCCCGGGGCGGCGATGGTGGTGGGGGGAGTCGTCTGGCGTGCGCACGTCCGTCCCGTTGGCTTCGCGAGGCTTGGGCGGTGACGCTCAACTGATGCTCGTGGACAACTTAAAGGCAGCGGTTCTTCTTCTTCTTGGCCTGGAGCCCTGGGGGCTGCGTCGGGCATCCCCTGGGGGTGCGTGATGCCCTTTCTGGGGGGGGGGGGGGGGCGGCGATCATCGAAAATACAAATGAAGCCACGGGGCACATTAAGTAACAAGTTTGTTTTCGTAAAACCCGACGAGTTTATTAACATCGTACATTGTTAACGATTGGGAATCAAAGGGGGGGGGGGGGGGGGCAAGGCTGCCGTCAAGTTTAAGGAACCACCCACTTCAGAGTGTGCGGCCTTTTCGGCTCGAAGATTGGAAGCCACTAAAGGATCGGCCAGCGGAGTGGTGGGGAGGGGTGAGAGGCCACTCACTTTCCTGTGTCAGAGTCCCTCAGCCAGCCGTGGGAATTCCACATTCCTCTGGTGAGCCACAACCGACATCGGCACGCAGGTGAACCCGTCGATTCGACGCCACCCCCTGGCCCTGCTTGCCCCCCCCCCCCCCGATCCAGATTCGGACGTCCGGCTCGCGAGGCCGGCGGCGTCGCAGCCAGAGGTTTGGTTCCGACTCTTGATCGGCAAATCGCCCAGTGGGGAAAGCCACTGGGCCAGGGCCAGGCACTGGCACGGCTCTGATGTGTCAGTCGAAAAACCACCCGTGCTGGGCCAGGCCCAGGCACTGGCACGGCTCTGATGTGTCAGTCGAAAAACCACCCGTGCTGGGCAAGGCCCAGGCACTGGCACGGCTCTGATGTGCCAGTGCTGGGCCAGGCCCAGGCACTGGCACGGTTCTGTGTCAGTAGAAAAACCACCCGTGCTAGGCCAGGCCCAGGAACTGGCACGGTTCTGATGTGTCAGTAGAAAAACCACCCGTGCTGGGCCAGGCCCAGGCACTGGCACGGCTCTGATGTGCCAGTCGAAAAACCACCAGTGCCGTGCCGAGCCCCTTGGCACTGGCTTGGCTCCGGATTGTGCAAGTCGAGGAGGAAATAAAACACCCGTTGCCATGCCCAGGGCCAGGCACTGGATGTGCCAGCGGGAAAAAAACACCCGTGGCCGTGTCCTGGGACAACGGTGGTGGCCCAGAATCGTAACCAGAATATTGAAAACCGATGTGTCCAGGAGCGGGCACGGAGGGGGGATTGGAACGTAACGACAACAAAAAATGAACGCACGGACGTCGTTGCGCCGCGACGTTCGCCACACGACGGAGTCGGGAACTGAGGGGGTGGGGGGGGAGAATAAATTTGACAACACGGTGATTCGCAACGTTTTGGAGAAGAAAAAGTGAGGGAATAAAATGCCGCGCGCCGCCGTGCACCCACCGCGGGTTTCCGTCTGCACAACGCGGCCGGCTACGTACGGCGTGGAAGAAGTCCAGCGTCCCTACGCGTGTACGTGTGTGCCGTGGTGGCCAGGAGATGTCAACTCCCTCGCCTGGTATACAGGATGTCGTGGGTTCGATCCCGACCCTGACGATGATGCCTGCTGCTGCTGTATATTTGGAGTTTGCGTGTCTCTCTCTCCCTCCCCGTGGTCGTGTCGATTTTTCTCCAGGTCCCTCCGATTTTTCCGTCCACGTTTAGAATCAACATCACACGTTTAATGCCCACGTGATGATAAACACATTCCTGCGGAGGGAGCTGGTAGGAACGTTCGGTTGCTCGGTCAATGGCCAGGGTCAACGGCGGCGTGGTGTATTCCGCAAATATGCCTGACTGAGGGCGGGCACAAGCCGGCGTGAGTAGGTTAAACGTTGAGTTTTATAAGGGCACCACGGGGTGACCAGCCCCTCCCCACCCAGCCACTCCCCTCCCACCCCCCACCCTCCCCACCCAGCCCCCACCCTCCCCACCCAGCCCCTCCCCTCCCCACCCAGCCCCTCCCCACCCTCCCCTCCCCACCCTCCCCTCCACCCAGCCCCACCTCCCAATTTTGGATGCACGACGGACGGACACAATCCCCTGTGGGCTGGTGTAAACCAGGAGGTTCCTACCAGTAAAATATACTTTACGTACAGATGCCCTACAAGCCATGGAGTGGAAACCGGCGAGGGAGTTTGCATTGCTGCCTCCATTGAAGGCGGCCGGGAAAATCACCGATTTCGAGGTGAAATTGGACATCTGGGCAAAGTCCCCAACTCCCCTTTTACGGTGACGATTTAGCAGGTAAGGGCCCCACTGAGCTATTGTCGTCATCGTCACGTGGAGATGTATTGCCGCAGCCAAATACTCGAAATGCGTGAAGTCGATTTCAAAGTGGAAGGCAAAAACCGGGGGGACCTAGAGAAAATCCACAGGACGACCACGGAGAGAGAGACAAACGCCAAACATACAGCAGTTGGGATCAAACCCACGACCTCCCGTAGTCCAGGCGAGGTAGTTAACATCTCCTAGCCACTGTGATGAGAGACACCGCAAACTCCAAACATACAGCAGTTGGGATCAAACCCACGACCTCCCGTAGACCAGGCGAGGTAGTTAACATCTTGCCACTGTGATGATGATGAGAGAGACACGTAAACTCCAAATATACAGCAGCAGGCGTCAGCGGGTCTGGATGTAACCCACGACCTCCTGTAGACCAGGCGAGGGAGTCAACATCTTGCCCCAGTTGCACCTCGCACCAGGCCTCAAACCTCACTTTTATTACTCCTTTAAACTCCGATTTAAAGCTTTCGTGACTGCAGGGAATCATATTCTCAGCTCTTTCGGTAAAGTCGCGTAAAGGCAAAACAATAAAAATAAAACAACATTATCACGACGTTTCGATTGCAACACAAGCAATCATCATCAGGTGTGAAAACCACAGCAAGAAATTATAAGAAATTATTGCTGTGGTTTTCACACTTGATGATTGCTTGTGCTGCAATCGAAACGTGAGAATTTTATTTTTTATTAAATTTTTTCCCTTCTACGTGACTTTACCGAAAGAACCAAAAATATGAATCCTTTAAACTCGTTAACAGATAAAAAAAAACTATTTCGGGTATCCTTTTTCTAAATGTTAACCCACAACCTTTGCAACTGCAAAGGTTGCCGTGGGTTTTACTCTCCAACAGCGGTGGTTGTTGCAGTCACCGATTGCCACGTCTGGTTCACGTGACAACCTCACGAATTGGCTTGGCAATGGAGGGTTAACGACACGACATTTAGACTAAAGCCATCGAACACAAAAAAAACTTTATTTAGAATCATCTACTTTTGGTCGTTTGCAGTCTATTCTGCTCTAACGCCGTGTGTGTCGTCTTCACAACGCGAATTGGACAAGGCGCGATGGATGTAATGCGGGAACGCTGTTTTTGTACCGCGGATGTGAATTGGATCTGTCGCGCGATCCGAGTTGAACGGAACTACGTCGCGCGCCAGTCGGAACACAGCAGTGGTTGCAGGGCGGCTGCCTCGGCGTAGCATCACCACCGGCGTAGCATCACCACCATCGGCGTAGCATCATCACCACCGTCGTCGCACAAGGCGGCATTGGGATGCTGCTGGATTCTTCTTGATGCTGCTGCCTCTGTTCGGCCCGACGTGTAGCATCTCGCGGTGTTATCGAGGACCGCGCTTTTGCCCTGCACGGCAGACCCTCGATCATCCGCGTGCGGTTCATACGACTTGCGGATTAACCGCGCACCTCACAATTTGACGGTATTAGTAACAACTCGTGGATTTTCCCTTCAGCCCATTACTTAATAATTTAAAAAGCTGCCGCACATTGCAATTCTTGGGAATATTTACTACGAGTCAAACGGTGCTTCAACCCAACAAATACGTTCCGGTTAATACCAAATCCACATGATCGCCTCTACAGTACAGTAGTTGCCATATCTTTACAACAGTGGGGCGGAGTTTGATTGATGTTGATTGGCTGTGGCTCTGTCATCCAGTGGGGCAGAGTTTGATTGATGCTGATTGGCTGTGGTTCTGCTGTCATCCACTCAGTGGGCGGAGTCTTCTGATTGGTCGCCCCCGAATCGAAATTGACTTTTGCAATAAAACAAGATGGATACATTAATTGTTACAAATTGTAGTTTTGTTCATGAACCAACTCCATTTTCTAAACTCGTGATTGATTTTTGGCATAGACATCCGCGAGAAATGAACACTGTTGGATTATCCGCGGCCGTCGTTAGCGCAGACGATCGAGGGTCTGCTGCCGTTAGATTGTTTATTGTAACACGATTCTTCCCGAACGCGGGCGGAGGCCTTCAGGAACAGGGCCACTACAAGCCGCGTCTTTTCTCTCTCCAATTATTATTTTTTTTAACGAAAAATCACCCCCAGGGAAAGCGTTACCAAGAATCGAAACGTCGTTGAGCCTAGGCCTCGGCAAGGTAAAAGTTAAAAAGTAAAAACAACAAGTCTACCTTTACCCTACCCTTTACCTTACCACAATACAATCACTCTACCCTACCTTTTACCCTTACCCTATACAAATTACCCGATTACAGGGTAATTACTAGGGAACTACTACACATAAACAAGGTTTATAACGGTAAATGCTAAGCAGAGCGCTTTATTCATATAGAATACTCTAGATTATTAAAATTTTACACGCTTTCTTTTAACTCACTCTGTCGTTATTGTTGTATCCTCAAATCTTAAAACTCAATTTTTACCCACTTTCTAATGTAGTATCGACTGCAAACTTGGTATACTTAGGTCATACTGATGACAAGACTATATTCTATCATAAAATCTATATATTTTTTAACATTATTTTTTAGATGTTATGTTCGGCTTGGGTCTAATTGTCCACGCTCAACTGACGTTGGCTGTAATTGGCCACGGTCCCTTACGTTATGGCAAGCTTCGGGGCCACTTCCTGGAGTCGTGGAGTTCTGCCATTACTAGTACATTTAATAAAAGCGTGTTTTTAATAAAGTTTGTTTAAATATTACTTTTTAAATGTAGGCCACGGACTGCTCCACGGAGCTTCTAGCGGTAAACAAGGCACCGTATTTACCAGGTAATACTTCGCGCTATCTTTACCCTACTGGGTAATTCTTCCGAGCTACCTTTACCCTGTACCCTTTACCTTACCCCTTGGCATGTCGACACCTTTACCCTGTACCTTTTTACCGGTAAAAAGGGTAAATTACCTTGCCTTGCCGAGGCCTAGTTGAGCCGACGATAAAAGCAGCTTTCGCTAATTTAAACGTCCCGTCTCCCCAACTTCGACGAACGACTTAGCGGTTGGCGTCCGCCCGCCCGCCTGCCTTTCACGGCCGGCCGTATCGACCCGGGCCCTGGAACCTCGGCCCAACACAACCTTGAACACGAGTGGGCGGGGTCGGCCTCGCGTCCACTAAGGGGTTGGCGGAGGGGCGACCGAGGCAGGGATCGCTCGTCCCTCGCAGCACCAGGCAGTCCGTCCGAGTCTCCACGGAGAATCTTTGCGAGGGCAACTCCCGCAGCCTTTGCTAGGCCCCCCCCGTACGTCCAACTTCTTTCCGCACCGTACGTACATACGTAGCCCGACCGCGCCAAATCCGTAGGGCCCGCGACCGTCCAGCCCATCCACGGCACGACGGACCGGGGGCCGCCTAGGCAAGCTGCAGGCCGAGTTGGCTGCGGCGACGGGGGAGCCGTCGCCTGCCCTCATCCTCCTCCTCCTGTAGGCCCCGACCCACCACGGCGTCCACGCCCGAGCTGAGGCCTCCTACGCAGGCTTCGGGCGCAAAGCGGCGGTGACGGCCAAGTTGGCCGCCACGGCGGTGGAGCCGTCGCGCTCGCTGGCCCATCGCCAACCGTGGTCAGCCTCCTCCACCTCCTCCTCCTCTTGGAGGAGACCCTGAGCGTCCGATCGTCCACGGCACGACTACGAAGGCCGCAGGCCGAGTTGGCCCCGGGGCGACGGTGGAGCCGTCATCTCTGCCCACCCTCCTCCGCCTCCTCCGCCTCGGAATGGGAGGAGCAGGAGGGGGGGGGCTACCACTACGCGTGCTGCAGGCGCAGAGCGGCGGTCGCCGCGGCGACGGCCGAGTTGGTGGCGGCGTCGCGCTTCCTGGCCCTCGCCAAGCGGCGTCTGCCCCTCCTCCTCCTGCAGTTGCTGCGGCCTCCCTCCCCCTCCTCCTCCTCCTCCCCCTCCTCCTCTCCGGCTCCGCTGCGGCGGCGGCCGCGAGTGCGCCGACTCGTGGAGCAGCGCCGAGCGGCGGCAGCCGAAGAGTTTGCCGCACTCGGAGCAGGGGAAGCGCTCGCCGGCGGGGTCGTGCGTGCGCCCGTGGCGCGCCAGGTCGCTGGCCAGCGCGAAGCCCTTGCCGCAGACGCCGCACAGCGCGTTGCGCTCGCCCGTGTGCAGGCTGCGGTGGCGCACCAGGTCCGTCGCCTGCCGGAAGCCCTTGCCGCAGTCCTGGCACAGGAACTTCTTGAGGGCCGAGCCGCGCGGCTGGGAGCGGTGGACCGCGATGCCTGGCGAGAGTGGTGGTGAGGGTGGTGGCGGAAGTGGTGGTGGGTGGTGACGGAGGTGTGGTGGTGAGGGTGGTGGTGGTGACGGCGGTGGTGGTGACGGCGGTGGTGGTGGCGGAGGTGGTGGTGGCGACGGTGGTGGTGGCGACGGTGGTGGTGGCAGTGACGGAGGTGGTGGTGGTGACGGCGACGGTGGGTGACGGAGGTGGTGGTGGTGACGGAGGTGGTGGTGGCGGAGGTGGGTGACGGGGTGGTGGCGGTGACGGAGGTGGTGACGGAGGTGGTGGTGGTGACGGCGGTGGTGGTGGCGGAGGTGGTGGTGGCGACGGTGTGGTGGCGACGGTGGTGGTGGCAGTGACGGAGGGTGGTGGTGGTGACGGCGACGGTGGTGACGGGGGTGGTGGCGGTGACGGAGGTGGTGGTGGCGGAGGTGGTGACGGGGGTGGTGGCGGTGACGAGGTAGTGGCGGTGACGGAGGTGGTGGTGGTGACGGCGACGGTGGTGACGGGGGTGGTGGCGGTGACGGAGGTGGTGGTGGTGACGGAGGTGTGACGGGGGTGGTGGCGGTGACGGTGGTGGTGGCGGGGGTGGTGGCGAGGGTGGTGACGGTGGTGGTGACGGGGGTGGTGGCGAGGGTGGTGGAGGGTGGTGGTGGTGACGGGGGTGGTGGTGAGGATGGTGGTGACGGAGGTGGTGACGGGGGTGGTGGCGAGGGTGGTGACGGTGGTGGTGACGGGGGTGGTGGCGAGGGTGGTGACGGGGGTGGTGGTGAGGATGGTGGTGACGGAGTGGTGACGGGGGTGGTGGCGAGGGTGGTGACGTGGTGGTGACGGTGGTGGTGACGGGGGTGGTGGCGAGGGTGTTAGGGTGGTGGTGGTGACGGGGGTGGGGGTGAGGATGGGTGGTGACGAGGTGGTGACGGGGGTGGTGGCGAGGGTGGTGACGGTGGTGGTGACGGGGGTGGTGCGAGGGTGGTGAGGGTGGTGGTGGTGAGCGGGGTGGTGGTGAGGATGGTGGTGACGGAGGTGGTGACGGGGGTGGTGGCGAGGGTGGTGACGGTGGTGGTGGTGACGGGGAGAGGGGAGAGATTTAGAAACGTGGAGCACAGCGAGGGACGGAGGGACGAGGGGATAAACCGTGATGTGACCCAGCAGTGTGGGGTGGGTGAGTCGGTTGTTTGTTGTAGTCGGTGTGATGGTGGTTAAACCACAGTGTGTGGTGACTTGGTGTGGTGGTGGTTAACACAGTGTGTGGTGAGTGAGTTGGTTTGGTGGTGGTTAAACACGTGTGGGTGGGTGAGTTGGTGTGGTGGTGGTTAAACACAGTGTGGGGTGGGTGAGTTGGTGTGGTGGTGGTTAAACACAGTGTGGGGTGGGTGAGTCGGTGTTGTTGTAGTCGGTGTGATGGTGGTTAAACAGTGTGGGCTGGGTGAGTTGGTGTGATGGTGGTTAAACACAGTGTGGGCTGGGTGAGTTGGTGTGATGGTGGTTAAATACAGTGTGGTGGTGGTTGTGTACAGTGTGTAGTAAACGTCGCCACTGGGAAGACAAGGCGGACGGGCGTGGTGCTGGCCACCCACCCCTCGTGTGCCGTGCCGGCCTTCATGTTAATGCTACACGGGGCACAGTAGGGGGGGCACAGGTGGTGCATCTGCCGGTCATCTCACTCAGTCGACCCACGGCATCTGCTGGGTCTGTCCCGTGACCGCCGCCTGCAGCGACACTTCACGTGACAGCCTCAAAGTGCACCTAGCTTGGAACGGGTGCCGTCAGAGAATGGCGGATGTTGGTAAAGGTGTGGCGTGTGAATGATTGCATGGGGAGCGGTGGCGGAGCGGTTAGC
>NC_083849.1:4342084-4565861 GCF_015708825.2 Lethenteron reissneri | reverse complement strand
GCACGTCGCCTATGTTGGAGGGCACGTTGAAGGTGCCCATCATCATGTAGCCACCGCTCCCGTTGCGATCGGGGTGAGGCCCCGCTCCTCCTCCCCCGCCGCCCCCTCCCGCACCCCCCGGGCCCCCCCCTGACCCCCCCCCACCGCCGCCACGCTGGGGGCCGCCAGCGCCGGCAGCAGACGCCGAGGACTGCGCCCCGCCGGGCCCCTCGGCCGGAGGGCGGGAGGGCGGAGGTGCCCGCTCCACCAGGTGGATCACCTTGCCGTGGACGTCTGCAGGGGGTGGTGGATGGGGAGTGGGGGGGGCGAGGGGAGGGGGCGAGGGGGGGTTACATAGCCAAGGTGACGCAACAAACCTGGCTCCACGCTGTGGGATGCGAGTGACGTCACCATCGCCGTGGGAGCCTTTTTAGCCCAGGTCTACCAATCAGGTACTCAACATCGGTCGACCAATCGGGTTTAAGGACGTGGGGGTACGGTGGAGGGGGGGGGGGCACTCGCACAGATCAAAAAGCAGTTCAAATCGAGAGGATTTACGAAAACTAAACTAAACTTTTTATTCTACCAGGTAAGGCCCACTGAGCGACACAGCTCTTGTTCAGAAGCGACCAGGCCGTCACAAATCACCGCTCAACAAAGTGGCTTATCACGTGGAAATTCACAGCCGCAGCCAAATATTCTGAAGGCACCTCACAATTCTAATTGTGGAGGGAAAAACTGGAGGAGCTGGAGAAAATCCACGCGACCACGAGGAGAAAGATAATACACGTAAACTCCAAATACACAACAGGCGTCGTCAGGGTCGGGATCGAACCCATGACCCTCCTGTAGACCAGGCGAGGGCGTTAACATCTCTCAGCCACCGTGCATAGCTCCAGTGGCTTCCCAATAATCGGAAGGAGCGCGGCGAACGGTGGCGACTTGTGGCCACCAACCGATGCGTACGGGCAGGCTGGACGCCAGGCGGGGGGTGATGGGGGGGGGGGGGACAACCCACCATACTCCTTCAGCTTCTTGTCATCCTGCAGCACTCTGCCTTGGTAGATGAGCCTCTGTTTGTCGCTGGCAATGGCCACAGACGTCGCGATCCTCTCCTTGAACTCCTTCACTGTGATCTGCAGACGCCGGCGGGTGTGGGGGGAGGGGATGGCAAGGCAGCTCAGCCGCACGGCCACAGGTTGCAATCCGCGCTTATCCACGAGAGAAGGTTTAGTTGGGTTAAATCGCGTAGATATAAATACGTCATGAAACCCACCACCACCTGACACAGACAATTGTAAGTTGTATCACGTAAACATAAACGTGGCCAAATAGTTACTAGTTCAGCACTAACTGGTGTGTGTGTGTGTGTGTTGGAGAGTAAACCAACACTAGAATATTTTGATTTGAAGCTTTCGTGACTGCAGGAATTCACTCTTTGGTTCTTTCGGTAAAGTCACGTAGGTAGAAATAAAACAAAATAAACCACGACGCTTCGGACGCAACACAAGCGCCCGTGTTCAGGTGAAAATCGCAATGTCTGCTACGAGCAGCACCATGTCTGCTGCCTTGTGAAGAGAAGCTGTTACTAGCAAGAGTTTATATCAGCTTTTGAGAACTTATATAAACTCTTGCTGGCTCGAGAGGCACGGCGTGCGATGTATTGACATCGCATGCACCACGTATATGTGGGTGCAGTACCGGCCCAAGAGGGGCTCGGTGAGCACTGATTGACGGTGCTGGATGGCACCGCACTCTGCGTGCTGGATGGCACCGCGCTCTGCGTGCAGTGCCGACCCCTACAGGGTAGGGTGTGAGAGTGCGGGCCACGGGAATGGGGCTACTAAAGGGCCATGGCACTCTGGTTGACCCCGAAGGACACGTGACCGGTAAAGTCTTCACAGGGTCCCCCAGGAGGGGGCTAGGGGTGGTCACGTGTTGGGTGGAGAAGCTACGAGAGTTTCTAGAAGGTGGTCGTGTCCAAGGGCAGAGCCAGCCACGACCAGTGAGGATACAAGCTGGGTCCCCAGAGGGAACGGGGTTCGGCGTTGTTGTCGTCATCTTGAAGCTCTACGTCCTACGTCCGAGAAGTCACCAACACGTAGACCTGGACCCAAACCGGGGTCCTGTCCGTTGTAGCTACTCCCAGTGTGATTAGCGTAGTTAGCCTGGTGATCCACCACTATAATGTGTAGCTAGCCTGGTAGTCCACCACCATAATGTGTAGCGAGCCTGGTGGTCCACCACTATAATGTGTAGTTAGCCTGGTGGCGATGTTTACACACCGCTCCAGGTACTTATTTGAGGCCAAGTCGACCTAGGGGAGGCCTAGGATCGTTTCTAGTGTTGGCCGTGAGCGGGAATCGAACTCGGGTTGCCGGGTTTGTAGTGCGGCGTAGCGCTAACCGCGACACGCTACCACCGCTGCCCACGGTTCGCGCCGAAGCAGTCGCCAATTGGCCACGTTTCGTCCACGTGACACAAACCCTTACCGACTGGCCGTGTCAGGTGGTGGTGGTGGTGGCGAAAGCTTACGACTACGACTACTACTGTGTTAAACGTTGAGGACGCTTTGTCCGAAAAGAAAAAAATTAAAGCAAAGCGAGGAATTAAATAATCTCCCGCACGTAGAGTGGGGTCTATAACGGCGGCATCTACAGTGGTGCCTCCCTTAACGATATTAAATCGGTGATAAACCATCGTTAATCAAAATTACCGTTGATCGAATATAGAAAATGCACGCTAAAGGCTTAAAAATTTGTTCGAAGTCTGTCAGAAGCTTATTTATTTATTTCACCCTAAAAGCAGAGCTTGTAATATTTAAAACACTACATTTTAATAAAAAAAACGTTATAAGAACACACGAAAGCATTAAAATTAAAATAAACATGGATAGAGCATTAAATCGGTGCATAAATAAGAGCATAAAATACAAATTGCTACCTTGGGCTAAGAACACGGATGGCTTGAGGGGTTGATGGAGAAGCTGGGGTGGGAGCAATTTTATTGAATTCTTTAACCAATTGCTTTCCTCACTTCCTTCACGTTCATTTCAGGGGGCCCATTGTTGTCAACCTTTAACTTTTAAGCAAAAAGAAACACCAAGTATTCACGAGAGCTGTTTCCACAAGCACCGCACACCATCAAACATTGAAAAGCTCGGCTAGCAGCCAGCTGCTCTCAAAACGCTCATAAGAGGGGCCCCTGCTGCCCGAGTCCACTTGGGAGCGCTCCGATTGGCTGAAAACGTTGTCGTTAAATGGGAAATTTCGTGTTAATAGAAACAATGGGGGGGGGGGGGGGGACCCGGTAGGAGGCGGATCGGCAAGCGATGGCACCGTACACCGAGGTGACCACCGCACACCGAGGTGACCACCGCACACCGAGGTGACCACCGCACTTTATTTAAATTAGCGGAATAGCGGAATGAAAGCCGGCAAGGAGGTTAGCAAAATCGGGGTGAAAACTCTCCCTGTGACACGTCTGCAAATAGTCAACGTTCTGTTCTAAGTTTGTGTCTAAAAGCGCTTCGGGGAACAACCTTTTGATGGAAAAACTAATAAGAGGCGGCTTTATTTACCCTTTCTGGCAAGAAAACAGGAGCCGTTGAGATGTTCAAACACCAAATGGATAGCAGCGCTTGTGAAGCATCAAGTCTGCATTAACCAAACACACTACTTGTGGAAAAACATGCAAACGAACGTGCTCTTACAATAATAAATGCATTGTTTTTGAAACGCGTTGATGTTGGAACACGTTAACGCCTGTTTTATTGCCAGAAAGGGTAACGCAACTCTTATTTTTCCATAAACTAAGCGAACTAAACTATTTTTATTTTACCAGGTAAGGCTCACCGAGGTATGTAGCTTTTTTCAGTAATGACCTGGCCACAAATGTATATCAGCAGCCAAATATTCTAAACGCATGACGTCGATTCAAATGTGGAGTGATAAAACTGAGAGGACCCAGAGAAAAAATCCATGTGACCACGGGGAGAGACACGCAAACTCCAAATACACAGCAGGCGCAGGGATGGGATCGAACCCAAGACCTCCTGTGTACAAGCCTAAGGAGATCACATCTCATAGCCACCGTGGCAGCCATCATTTTGATAAATGGCAAAAAGGGTCGCACAGATGTAACCTTTTTGATGGTTTTGTCCGGTTCTCTCCCATGACAGCAACAAAACCTTACACGAACGTTTGATTCAAACTGGATTACCATTACAAGCGCTATAGTGCACCCTCGCTTCCCCACCGTGACAGATGCACGGACAGACAGAGCTAATGCAAAAACACTTTCAATGTTTTTACAGAAAGCATGTAGAGCCTACACGAGGATAGGAATGGGTTAGAGGTGAGAGCCAGGGACACGGGAGAGAGGAGAGAGAGCAACACTGCAGGAGGATCTGGCACAAAGCAACCGGGAGGACTGAGCACCAACAACAACCACCACCACCACCACCACCAAAACTACCAATGAGTGCCAGGGGCAGCTAGCGAGTGCGGCAACGAAGAGCCCCCAGGACACACTTAAGTGGGCTGGGGACTTTCCACGCACGCCGCCTCGTTTCCATGCCAGGCTGAGTACAGGCTGTCCTGCAAACAACTTACTATTAATACTGGTAGGAACCCACTGGTTTCACCAGCCCACAGGGGATTATTGTGTCCGTCCGTCGTGCAGGGAGGGGCTGGGGAGGGTGGGGCTGGGTGGAGAGGGGAGGGTTGGGAGGGGCTGGGTGAGGACGGGGCTGGGTGGGGAGGGGCAGGTCAACCTGTGGTGCCCTTATAATACTCAACGTTTAACCTACTCACGCCGGCTTGTGCCCACCCTCACAGTCGGGCATATTTGCAGAATACACCACGCCGCCGTTGACCCTGGCCATTGACCGAGCAACCCAACGTTCCTATCAGCTGCCTCCGCAAGAATGTGTTGTTATTACTACGACTACGCCTGCTTACTCACGGACACCTCAACGAGTCTTGCGACTCGTTGAGGTGTGGTGTGTGCTGTGCGTGGGCTGGAAATGGGGAGCGGTGGTGGCGCAGAAGTTGGCGCTGCGAACCTGGCAGAGATCGGAGTTCCATTCCCACTCACGGCCAACAACACCAGCGACAATTATCCGAACCGGTCCTGGGCCTCCTCCCCTAGGTCGACTCGGCCTCAAATGTGTACCTGTGTAGCTGTGTGTAGCGACTGGGCGTGATGCTGGCCACCCACCCCCTCGTTTGCTGTACCGGCCTTCATAGGTGCTACTCGCCAACAGCACTTGCTCCTACAGTCTCTGTTAAGGCTACATGGGGGATCTTTGTCTTTTTGATGCAAATTGTACGTATGTTGAACCTCTTTCGCACCGTGCGTAGCCAACCGCGCAAATTGGAGGTGCGGGGGGAGGACAAACTAAAAACAAGCAGTTCTAAAGAATTTCGTTTTCAATTTTGTACAGTGGCGGTGTAGTGTAGTGTACAGGAGTAGTGTAGTGAATAGTAAGTGTAGTGTCAGCCACGAGTCTGGTTTTGGTGCTAATAAAGAAATGGCAGAGTTATATAGAAATCACACTTTGAAGCCTTGTACAACGGTTTAATGCAACAGGTCCCAGTCACTTTGCAGAACGGGGAGGGAACGCACCACTCCACGTAGAGGTGCGCCCTAGAATCGAACCCCAGGCCCCTTTCTCGCAGTGAGGCACGGATGCCACGGTGGCTAGCAGATGTTAGCTACCTCGCCTGGTATGCAGGAGGTCGTGGGTTCGATCACGACCTCGACAGTGCCTGTTGTAAATATTTGGAGTTTGCGTCTCTCTCCCCCCGTGGTCACGTTGATTTTTCTCCGGGTCCTCCAGTTTTCCCTCCACATTTGTAGTGGTGATGATGGAGACTCGGTCTTCTCTGGAGGTAAACACTTTTATTTATAACTATAATAACGGCAACACAACGTCCCTGACACAAAGGGGCACTGGCCTCTTCCACCCGATACCCTGGGGAGGTAGAGCCTCCAGGCTAGTGTCCTATCAATGGGACCACTTCCTCTATATACATCAACCCTACGGCTAGGGGACCGAGGGGAGGCGAGCTGACCTGACCCAGCCAAGGTCATCGGGTCCCGGCCACTGACCCACTCAGTCCCGGCCCTTAGAAGGACGTCGGGTGCGGGGTTCCCAGGGTCCTAGTCCAAGCTGGCTCTTCAGTCTTCAGCTTGACGACGACTGGCAAACCCGTTGAGGGGTCCGCCTTATCTACAGCTCCCAGGGTCACTCCGCCCCCCCTGGCCACGCCTACTCTCTGGAACCTTCTGAAGGGACCTGGATTATTGCGTAACCTCCGGGTTCCCTGGCCTCACGGCGTCACTTGATGCAGGCCAGACTCGCCGTTGCCCCGTGGCTGACGCTACACCAGGTAAGTAGTGGTAACCGCGTGTAACGCACAATACCCACTACACGTTTAACACGTTCCTTCCGAGTGGGCAGGTAGGAACTTGGTTGGACAGCGCATTCGTGCGCTACAGACAAATATGCACGACAGACAGACAAATAATCCCTGGTGGGCAGTGTGGTACCTGTTGTTCCTACCTGTATAAACATGCGTTTAGAGTAAGTGACAACTGCTATACTTTCCCAAATTATTATAAGCTACTTCATTGAGCTATCGTTTGTGGCAAGGGCACATCTGAAAAAGAACTAAATAGCTCAGCGTGCCTTACCTGCTAAAATAAGATTAGTTGAGAGTTTAACGCTACTACCCTGGTACGATAAAAACAACAATTCTGTTCTCCTATAACGTGGCGGTTGTAGTAGTTGCGTTCCTGAAGAACACCGTGTTATGGAAAAATCGCGTTATAATAAATCATACATAATATAGGGGGTAAAGCACAGTGTGCGACAACACCATGAGATTCGCAACACAGGGCCTTGCGCGACGACGATGATGCTACACCGAGGCAGCTGCCGTTACGACGGCTTATTCCTAAACACAGCGTGACGTAGTTCCGTTCGCTCGATCGCATTATATCCAATGCAGGAGACATAACACAGGCTGCACAAAGACCGAGGGCACGTGGTGGATAGCATCCAGATGCATCCAGCAGCATCCCAATGTCTCGTGCGATGATGCTACAGAGCCAGACGCACGGCCACTTTATTCCTACGCAAACCAACAAAGGTCTGTTCGCTCGGATCACGTCACACACATCCCCATTCACATCCACGCTATAATTTTTTTTATGTTTCCTACATTCATCGTGTTACACATCCACTGACGCGTTGTGAAAACAACAGGCGGCATTATAGGAGAATGAGAGCGCACGTTGTAATATGGAGGAGCGCCTTACCTCCTCGGGCACGGAAAAGGCCCGCGTCTGTGAGTCGAGCGTCTTGACCGTCACGTCCAGCATGGCGCCGTCCGGAGCGCCTGTCAGACGTAGAAACACAGCGCGGCCACGGTCAGACGGAGCGTCTGTCAGACGTAGAAACACAGCGCGGCCACGGTCAGACTGTCCTGATCACCCGTCAGACAAGAGATACAGCACACGCACGGTCAGAGACGGAACGCATGTCAGACAGACACAGCATGACCGCGCTCAGCCGCCCTGAGCGCCTGTCAGACAGACAGAGACAGTGCAGCCACTGTTAGAAACGGAGCCACCCCACCCCGCCCCCTCCAAAGGAACCGATCAACGTCCCACGCAGACTCCAGTCAATCTGTCGGCAGCCTCGACCACCACAACCCATGCCACCCCCACTTTGGATGAGCCTGGGACGATGATCATCCTCACTGGAGGAGTCCCTCAGCCTGTGGAGGTCAGCAAGCAGTGGTGGTATTGTACAACAAGCACTGCTAATCTTGTTATATATATATCTATCTCTTCTACTCACCGCTATGCTTAATTTTTTTTATGACAAAAACCCGGGAAAATGAGTCGAGTCGGGCAACGCAGATACCGACCTTAACATCAGATTTTTTTTATTTTTTTTACAAAAAACCTTTTTTCTTTGCTAAAAACACAGCCTGAATAGAGGCTCTCACCGGTGCCGGCTCAAGTGCCTCCGACACAGCCGGTACGAAGCTCCTCTCGAACGAGGTCGCCCTCGCATCCAGGCCTTGAACCCAGCTCCTCAACGACGATGGCTCACAGTCGGTCTCACCGACACGGCCATTATAACCACCCCACACCCCCCAGAGGCGATGCACACTCCAATCCCAACGTTTAAAACCTAGAACACCTTGGGGATTCAGTCTCGGCATCAGCGGCACGGCCATTACGAACCGACCACCACCGCCGCCGCCACCGCCACTCCACTCGCCGAGAGACACTCGGGCACGTCCACACGCTGCTGTATCATCATTAGCATTCCGTGGCAGCGGCGGTGGTGGTGGCTCGTGCACCAAGACGGCAGCATCTCGCGGCACGTGCCACCACGGTCTACCCAAGGCGGCAGCGGCGTCAACGCAAACAGCGCTGGGGATTTTGCCGACTGCTCAAAGCCCAGATTGAAAACTCATTTCTTCAAAAACTGCTCGTTGTTGTTGTGAGCGAGTGTGTGTGTGCGCAAGTGTGTGTGTGCACAAGTGTGTGTGTGTAGGTTTGTGCGCGTGTGGTGTGTGCGCGTGGTGTGTGCGCGCGTGGTGTGTTTGCGCGTGTGGTGTGTGCGCGTGGTGTGTGTGCACGTGTGGTGTGTGTGCGATGTGTGCGCGAGTGTACGTGCGTGTGGTGTGTGTGCAAGTGTTCGTGCGCGTGTGTGCGCGCGAGTGAGCTCATGAAAAGAATTGTCAAGTTCAAGGACCTGGTGCAGAACATACGCATGTGTGTATGTAGAACTTCCTTCACACCATATGTAGCCAACCGCGCCAAAATATGGAGGCGCTGGGGAAGGACAACAAACTAAACACAAAAAGCGCTCTTCCTTCCGATGCTGGGAAGCCACTGGAGCTATGCACTTTTAAATAATACAGATTGAAAACGAATTTCTTTCGAACTGCTTGTCGTGGTGTTTAGTTTTGTCGTCCTTCCCTCTCCCCTACAATCGCACCTCCGATCAGCACGGTTGCTTGGATACGTAAGGTGTGAAAGAAGTTTCAATGTACACACACGTACGATGCACGCCGAACAGAACCCGCACATCAAGGCCGCGTATCTCCCTCCCTCCTCCCACCACCACCAGCAGCGCAAGATTAAAAGCACCCCCACACACAACCTGCTCTGCGAGCGTTATAAACAATGGACCTCCTCAACCCACCCACCCAGTCACCTGAACCCAGCCAGCCACCCACACTGCCACCCATCACAATTTGAGAGCCTCCCACTCGTTTGTAGGAGGTAAGGGGAAGCTCCATCATCCACACAGCAGCACCCCCAGAGGAACCTTGGGTTGGCTCAAAGAACCACGACATACAAACATTGACGACTTGCCACTGCTCCCTTTGCAATGAGTCTACTGCAGCAGAAGCCCTCTCGACGACCACCTAACGACTAATCACTTAACAACATGCCTCCATAGGGCCAATGTGTAGCGTACAATAATGTAGTGTGAGAATAGGTTTTCCCTATTTTTCTGGCAACAAAGCAGCTGCGTTGAGAATGTTAAAACACCAAACTGAACACTTTTACAAGGAATCATGTCTGCATTAACCACAATACGTGTGGTCAGAATGCAAACAAAAAAACTCTAATATATTCATTGTCTTTGAAACGAATTGGTCCACACCAGAGACAGCTTTCTTTTGAGCCGAGTCTCAAAACGGTGTTTGACCAGAGGACGCCAAAAGGCAAACTAATAATGTCGTGTGTAGTGTATAGTGATGGCACATTGGCCATGGAGCCCAATGTGTTCGCTTACCAACCATTCTCCCCTGTTAACGACAGACTGTTGTGGGTACAGTAATATTAATGCATCAATTAACCGTGTTTCTTTTAATATTACGCATTTATGTTGTTGGCATCTTTACGTAAAAATATACCAAATAAATGAAACTGAAATAAACTGAAACTGATGTATTAATATCCATTGTTTAAATATTATAAAGTATGTTTTTGGGTGAACAAGGCGTAATCTCAATCCTATCGGAACGAATTTAGTCTTGAACGTGCTATTTCTGTCGCTCGCTTGACGACCGTCTCGCTTAACGAATTACCCTCGTTGAGAGGAGGGGGTTCTACTGCATTCCGAAGCAAACCACACGGCAGAGGCAGGAGCAGCAAGCGCCTCATCAAGTGACACGCAGGTGAGGGGAGTCTTTCCTTTGTTACGATTGCACTGGAAGGTCTGGAGAGATCCAACGTGGTACACACATAATCAAGTCCCTGGGTATGAATCGAGATTGAAAACTAATTTCTTTCGAACTGCTGTTTGTTGTCCTTCCTCCCGCACCTCCGATGAAGAAGTTCACATATAACGTGACAAGTTGGAAAAACAAAATGTTGAAAAATTGTAGCTCTTATAAATTATGGTCCTGATGATGACTGCGTTAACTTATAGCACTCATACTCAGTCTACACTCGTACATTGCTTTCACTCATGCTAAACACTTACAAATATACGACCCGATTATCGGTGAACCGAGTAATTTGCATCCCGTAGAGTGTGACGCTAAAGCTGACGGAAACTAAAACGAGAAATTATTTTCAATTTTAACAGGTCAGGCCAACTGAGCAGCAGCTCTTTTTCAGAAAAGACTTTGCCACAAATGAAAGCTCAAACTTAGTGGCTTCTCATCATCACGTGAAAATGCAGAGCACCCAAGCATTCTAAACGCGTGATGTCGATTCTGAATGTGGAGGGCAAAATCGGAGGACCCGGGGAGAAAATTCACGCGACCACGGGGAGAGAGAGAGACACGCAAACTCCAAATATACAGCAGGAGTCAGGGTTGGGATCGAACCCACGACCTCCTCCATACCAGGCCAAGGTAGTGAACGTCTCTCCCTGTGGTGGCATACATTTTTCTCCGGGCCTTCCAGTTATTTCCTCCACGTTTAGAATCGACATCGCACGTTTGGAGTATTTGGCTGCTGTAAACTTCCAGGTGTAAAGCCACTTCGCTATAATGGGCGGCCAAGTCGCTTGACCACAAAAGACCGACGTAGCTCAGCGGGACTCACACAGCCCTTTTGTCTATCCGCCGCCGCTGGATGAATTCCGCCTCGCGCCGTGCTCCTGATCCCGCCCGTGCGTTTGTTGTTCGACCATACTTCACCACGCACGCCGGGCCCGTGCGGGTTGCTCAAGGGGCCAAGTCGCAAAGGGCAGCTTGAGATATCACCCGCCACGGACGTCGGCCGTGCCCGCTAGTCGAACTCGGGTGGCCGGGTTCATTCATCGCGCAGCGAACGAACCACCCCAGCTGCTGCACTGCCGTTCCACCCCGCTGCTCTCTGTGTAACCATCATCATCATCATCCATGATCAATCAACTGCTAGATGAAGGCCTTACCAAGTCATGTATGCAGACCGTCTTTCGCACCGTACGTAAACCATCATCATCAGCCATGATAAATCCACTGCTGGACAAAGACCTCCTCAAGCCACCATCATCAGCCATTGTCAATCCACTGCTGGTCGAAGGCCTCCCCAAGCCATCAGCTATGATCCATCCACTGCTGGATGAAGGCCTCGCTTCCCAAGCCGCCGCCGCAGTAACGATTCACGCAGTAGCAGCAGCAGCCGTGCTGCACACCACGAGCGGATTCAATCGCTCCATCTCCACGGTTGGACGTGCTGTAGAACACCTCTCGGGACGCGTGTTTGAGCGATGTCCTCAGCAACCAGCACGCACTAGCGGGGGGGGGGGGGTCAAAGGTCCCCCGAGTAGCCTGTAACAGACTGGAGGGGCAAGTGCTGTTAATGAGAACCTACGAAATCCGGCAGGGCCCACGAGGGAGTGGGTGGCCATCACCACGCCCGGCCGCCTTCGTCTCCCTCGGGGCGCGATGTCACGCACCACTCCAGGTACTCATTTGAGGCCGAGTCGACCTAGGGGAGGCGCAGGTGCCAGTCCAGGCGCTTGCCACTGGGTGTTGCTGGCCGTGAGCGCGAATGGAACCCGCGTCGCCACGTTCGGAGCGGAGCGCGCAAACCGCGACACCACCGCTCCCAACAACCATCACCACCACCACCAACAACAACCCAACAACCATCACCACCACCAACCACCACTACCATCACCACTACCAACCACCATCACCACCAACAAAAACCACTACCAACAACCATCACCACCAACAACAACCGAACCACCACCACTACCAACAACAACCGAACAACAACAATCATCACCACCACCAATAACTAAACAACAGCTATCATCACCACAACCATCACCACCAACAATCATCACCACCACTACCAACAACAACCATCACCACCACCAATAACTAAACAGTCATCAACAACAACAACAACCATCACCACCACCACAACAACGCCAACAACCAACTTAACGTCACCACAGAGGCCGGCAGGCCTCGGCGAAGCGGACAGGGCCCCGAAATCTCCCGTCACGAACCGCCTCGCGCCTCGACTCGTAAATAAGCAGTCGACACCGTCACCACCACTACCAACAACAATAACAACCATCACCACCACTACCAACAACAACCATCACCACCACCAAGCCATCAAAACAACAACTCGGCGCGGGTTGCCCCACCGCGGCTAGGCCGCCTCCTGAGGCCTAGCGCAGGCTTCCTCTCTCCCGTGAGGGGCCCCCCCTCACTCACTCACCCTGCCCACTCGTCGCAACACGCGGCCCGGCGCAACTTCTCTCGTGGGCGCGGCGAGCTGCGTTATCTGCGCGAGGCACAACGACGACGATGTTGACGACGACGACGACTTCAAGTTGTCTCTCTCTCTCTCCTGACGCGTCCAGTCCGACTATTTCTTTCGCTCGCGACTCTGTGAGGCGATTTTTTTCTTCACGTCCCACCCCCTTAAAAGCCCCGCCCCCCCCCCTCGCCCCCACCCCCGCCCCCACCCCCCCCTCGCCCCCGCCCCCCCCTCGCCCCCCCTCGCCCCCCCTCGCCCCCACCCCCGCCCCCACCCCCCCTCGCCCCCGCCCCCCCCTCGCCCCCCCTCGCCCCCCTCGCCCCCACCCTCGCCCCCGCCCCCCCTCGCCACCCCCGCCCCCACCCCCGCCCCCACCCCCGCCCCCGCCCCCCCCTCGCCCCCGCCCCCCCCTCGCCCCCCCCCTCGCCCCCCCCTCGCCCCCCCCCTCGCCCCCCCCTCGCCCCCCCTCGCCCCCACCCCCGCCCCCACCCCCACTTCCCCCTCGCCCCCGCCCCCCCCTCGCCCCCGCCCCCCCCTCGCCCCCACCCCCCCCCTCGCCCCCACCCCTCGCCCCCACCCCCACCCCCGCCCCCACCCCCACCCCCCCTCGCCCCCACCCCCCCTCGCCCCCACCCCCACCCCCCCTCGCCCCCCCCTCGCCCCCACCCCCGCCCCCCCGCCCGCCCCCTCGCCCCTCCCCTCGTCCCCCACCCCCCCCCCTCGCCCCCCCTCCTCGCCCCCCCACCTACTTGCCCGCCCCCACCCCCCCTCGCCCCCACCCCCCTCTCGCCCCCCCCCCCTCGCCCCCACCCCCCTCTCGCCCCCACCCCCGCCAACCCCTCGCCCCCACCCCCACCCACCCCCCCCTCGCCCCAACCCCCCTCTCGCCCCCACCCCCCGCGCTGACGTCACCGCGCCTGACCCCCACCGTTCGTCAGGACCCCACCGCGACCGATGACGACCACTCGGGGCTGCCCGCGGCGCCTGCCGCCAAATTTATACCGCCCCGCCCCCTCCAGCCCCGCCCCTCCAGCCCCGCCCCTCCAGCTCCGCCCCGCCCATCTAGCCCCGCCCCGCCCAGCCCCGCCCAGCCCCATCTAGCCCCGCCCCGCCCCATCTAGCCCCGCCCCGCCCAGTCCCGCCCAGCCCCATCTAGCCCCGCCCCGCCCCATCTAGCCCCGTCCCGCCCCATCTAGCCCCGCCCCATCTAGCCCTGCCCCGCCCCATCTAGCCCCGCCCCATCTAGCCCCGCCCCGCCCCATTTAGCCCCGCCCCGCCCCATCTAGCCCCGCCCCATCTAGCCCCGCCCCGCCCCATCCAGCCCCGCCCCGCCCCATCTAGCCCCGCCCCGTCCAGCCCCGCCCCATCCAGCCCCGCCCCGCCCCATCCAGCCCCGCCCCGCCCCATCCAGCCCTGCCCCGCCCCATCTAGCCCCGCCCCATCTAGCCCCGCCCCGCCCCATCTAGCCCCGCCCCATCCAGCCCCGCCCCGCCCCATCCAGCCCCGCCCCGCCCCATCTAGCCCCGCCCCATCTAGCCCCGCCCCGCCCCATCTAGCCCCGCCCCGCCCCATCTAGCCCCGCCCCATCCAGCCCCGCCCCGCCCCATCTAGCCCCGCCCCGCCCCATCTAGCCCCGCCCGTCCAGCCCCGCCCCGCCGCCGCGTGCCACGGATACCGTGCAGGTTAAATGTTCCACCGAATGATCTGAATCTATTTGTGCGGCTGTTTTTTGTGTTTTGTTTTCTTCACGGGAGATCATCGATTATCCCGGCGGTTTCTCGGGGTGGGGGGAACGCCGGGGTTTTTTTTTTTAAAACATCGGGACATTACTTACAATCGATCATTATTGCACATTCTTGCGTAACATGTTTATCGGTATTGTGTGTATGTTTTTTAGCGCTTTAAATACGTTCACTATTAATGAAATTGGCATCAGTAAATGTACAAATGGACACAAAATAAATGTCCTACCGTTAAAAGTGACCGTATTTACTGTAGCGTACTTAACCACTCCAATCATCTCAATGAGACTGCATCACGGGGTGATGTTAGCAGGCGTACTACGACTACGACGCTCTTGTTTCAACACAACCGCGCAGTTTGAAGATCGCCGGACTGATGACAACGATGAATTTACATGAAGCAGCTTTTATTTAACTCAGTCTGTTGTTGTTGTATCCTCAAATCTTGTAACTCAATTTTAACCCACTTCCCAATGTGGTATCGACTGCAAACTTGGTATACTTATGTCATACTGATGACAATACTATATTCTATCATACAAAATTTTAAAAAGTATTTTTAAACATTCATTTTTCTATGTTATGTTTCGGCTTGGGTCTAATTGTCCACGCTCAACTGGCGTTGGCTGTAAATCACCACGGCCCCTTACGTTGTGGCAAGCCTCGGGGCCACTTCCTGGAGTCGTGGAGTTCTTCCATTACTAGTACGGTACATTTCATTAAAGCGTGTTTAAAATTTTTTTTTTTTAATGTTACTTATATATATTAGCGTGTATTAGTCATAAACCTGCAATAACGCGCAGTGTTTACATTGTTTCAAGTTGTATGTACGTAGTGTATACTGGACCCTACGTAATATTTGACACTGAAATCCAGCGTAGCTGCTTTTTTTGTTGGGTCAAATCTTGTAATCAAAATTTCGTCCTCTTCACATTGTCCAAGCAATTCCACATTTTGCGCACGTACTCAGATCCGGTGACAATGCATGCCTGTATCAAACTCGGCATCAGTTAATCAATTAATTCGTTACTTTAAAGCAATTTACATTTTGTATAGACGCCTTATTATCTCCATATATATAAAAGGCAAAGTTGTGAATATGTGTGTCTGTTCAAAATGTTCAGCGTACTTCCCGACATGCAACAAACTGGAAATTTGCCATGTGGGTACTTTCCAGACTGTACACCATGCAAAAATTATTAAAATACACTTGTGTGTTTTGTTTGGGGGGGGGGAGCTCAATAATGCATATAATTTTTGCACGACAAGTGAGCTGTGACGTCACATCTGTCACGTGACCCGCGCATGTGGAAGCGTAACACATTGTAGTGTAGTGATTAGCACGCTGCGCTACGAACCCCGCGACCCGAGTTCGATTCCCGCTCACGGCCACCACCAGTGATGATTATTTTAACCGGTCCTGGGCCTCCCCTAGGTCCACTCAGCCTCAAACAATTAACTGGTGTGGTGTGTGAACATCGCCACTGGGGAGACAAAGGCGGCCGGGCGTGGTGAATTAAGTCCCGGGCGAAGCCGGGGTGGTAGTAAAGCTAGTTTATATATATATATTTGTGTGAAGGTCAAAAACGCCGCGGTTCCTAAACTGTGCAATCGGCTTGCACAAAACGCAGGTGCCGCGTGTCTCAGGCGCCATGGACGGACTTCTCGACCGTGAGTTGTTAACAAGTTGTTAATAAACCGTGGTTTAACAAAAAACTGTTTTTAAAGGAGTTTATTTGTCACGCGAATGGTGCTGCCGATCGCTGGACCTTTGGATACATTTCCACATGATAAGATCAGGGTTTCTGAAACAGACCTACATAGCTCAGTGGGCCTTACCTAGTAAAATACTTTAGTTGTTGAAATTACCTGGCAAAGCGTTACGGTTACTCGAACCGGTGAGTGCTGAACGGCGGTGGTGGTGGTGGGTTAACAACACATGCATTTATATACAGTGAGGGAAAAAAGTATTTGATCCCCTGCTGATTTTGTACGTTTGCCCACTGACAAAGAAATGATCATCTTCTTGGTTCTTTCGGTAAAGTCACGTAGAAGGGAAGTAATAAAATAATACAAATAAAACATAATAAAATAAGTCTCACGACGTTTCGGCTACAACGCAAGCAGCCGTCTTCAGGTGAAGAATGAAACACTGCCAAGCTTGGAGCGTATATATATAGAGGATTATTTTATTATGTTTTATTTGTATTATTTTATTACTTCCCTTCTACGTGACTTTACCGAAAGAACCAAGAAGATGCATCCCTGCAGTCACGAAAGCTTTAAATCGAAAAAGAAATGATCAGTCTATAATTTTAATGGTAGGTTTATTTGAACAGTGAGAGACAGAATAACAACAACAAAATCCAGAAAAACGCATGTCAAAAATGTTATAAATTGATTTGCATTTTAATGAGGGAAATAAGTATTTGACCCCCTCTCAATCAGAAAGATTTCTGGCTCCCAGGTGTATTTTATACAGGTAACGAGCTGAGATTAGGAGCACACTCTTAAAGGGATTGTTCCTAATCTCAGCTTTGTTACCTGTGTAATAAAGGACTCGACCACGAAGTCTGGCTTGGTGTCCTTTATTCGGTTCTTTCTCGTAACCCACACGGCTGTCCTTCTATAAGGCTTTCCGCTCTGCACTGATACTGCTGTTAACCCCGTCACGCCAACAGCTCCTCTGTTGGTCTCCCGTTGTTCTCGTAACCTTCCAGCAGCCTCGCCGCTGTCACCCTCACGCAGCCCCCACTGGCTGCACTCGCTGCAGTTTCTCTTCTCGTCGCTCTCGTAGCCTCTCACACACAGCCTCGCCGGCTGTGTTCACCGCAGCTCCTCGACCGCCCTCTCTCCAGCAGCCCCACCGCTGTCTTCTCCCGCAGCTCCGCTGGCTGCTCCCTTAGCTGGCCACCGCTGGCCGCCGGTGCCACTCTTCCTGGCTTCGCCCAACGTGGCCTTACTCTTGTCCAGTCTCTCACTCTCTCCCCTCCTCTTCCGGTCTCATCCCTTAAGAACCTTAACCTTGCTCCCACATCACCTAACTCCACCTCTCCGTGACGTCACATCCGGGAGGTCGCCCGCGCCCGCATTACACCTGTATAAAAGACACCTGTTCACAGAAGCAATCAGTCAGATTCCAAACTCTCCACTATGGCCAAGACAAAAGAGCTCTCTAAGGATGTCAGGGACAAGATTGTAGACCTCCACAAGGCTGGAATGGGCTACAAGACCATCACCAAGCAGCTTGGTGAGAAGGTGACAACAGTTAGTGTGATTATTCGCAAATGGACCTGTTGCTCCATGCAAGATCTCACCTCGTGGAGTTGCAATGATCATGAGAACGGTGAGGAATCAGCCCAGAACTACACGGGAGGATCTTGTCAATAATCTCAAGGCAGCTGGGACCATAGTCACCAAGAAAACAGTTGGTAACACACTACGCCGTGAAGGACTGAAATCCTGCAGCGCCCGCAAGGTCCCCTGCTCAAGAAAGCACATATACATGCCCGTCTGAAGTTTGCTAATGAACATCTGAATGATTCAGAGGACAACTGGGTGAAAGTGTTGTGGTCAAATGAGACCAAAATGGAGCTCTTTGGCATCAACTCAACTCGCCGTGTTTGGAGGAGGAGGAATGCTGCCTATGACCCCAAGAACACCATTCCCACCGTCAAACATGGAGGTGGAAACATTATGCTTTGGGGGTGTTTTTCTGCTAAGAGGACAGGACAACTTCACCGCATCAAAGGGACAATGGACGGGGCCATGTACCGTCAAATCTTGGGTGAGAACCTCCTTCCCTCAGCCAGGGCATTGAAAATGGGTCGTGGATGGGTATTCCAGCATGACAATGACCCAAAACACACGGCCAAGGCAACAAAGGAGTGGCTCAAGAAGAAGTACATTAAGGTCCTGGAGTGGCCTAGCCAGTCTCCAGACCTTAATCCCATAGAAAATCTGTGGAGGGAGCTGAAGGTTCGAGTTTCCAAACGTCAGCCTCAAAACCTGAATGACTTGGAGAAGATCTGCAAAGAGGAGTGGGACAAAATCCCTCCTGAGATGCATGCAAACCTGGTGGCCAACTGCAAGAAACGTCTGACCTCTGTGATTGCCAACAAGGGTTTTGCCACCAAGTACTAAGTCATGTTTTGCAGAGGGGTCAAATACTTATTTCCCTCATTAAAATGCAAATCAATTTATAACATTTTTGACATGCGTTTTTCTGGATTTTGTTGTTGTTATTCTCTCTCACTGTTCAAATAAACCTACCATTAAAATTATAAACTGATCATTTCTTTGTCAGTGGGCAAACATACAAAATCAGCAGGGGATCAAATACTTTTTTCCCTCATTGCATCTACGCCATCTAACCCAACAAAACCTTTATTCTGCAGGAATCCATACGCTTTGGTTCTTTCGGTAAAGTCACGTAGATTGAAAAAAATATAATAAAAGAAAACACGACGTTTCGGTCGCAACACAAGTTCATTTACTTGCTAATTTCTCCAGCCCCCACCCGTCCCTGCACGCCACAAACCCCCCCCCCTCTCCCCCGTGAACTCCTACAGCCACGACTCGACAAAACTCCTTCCACCCCTTCCCCTCCTCCTGTGCCTATATAAAGCCACAACAGCAGATAATTTTCTCACCTGAAGACGGACGCTTGTGTTGCGACCAAAACGTCGTGTTTTTTTTCTATTCACATGACTTTACCGAAGGAACCAGAGAGTATGAAAACCTTTATTGTGAAAAGATGCAACCAAAAAAACTAGCCACTATATTGTGCAAACGCATCTGGGCGCTAAAACACTATACAAGTTTATACAATTATACAGGTGTAGTGTAATAGCGCCGACTGTTGCCCAGAAACGGCAACTGCGGTGGATGAGCAGTACACAAGCCGGTAAAGCAAGTACACGGCTGTGTGTCGGCAGGGCGGAGGAACTGGGGCAAGGGTCATGGAAGACCCCGTCTGGAAGCCCCTGGAACCCGCTAGTCGGTTCGAGAAGGGAGGCGCGGCCAGGGTGGAGCCAGGCCGCGTCGGGTAGCATAAAAGCAGCGGAGGGCAGGAGCTCGTGGCTGTCGGCTCCGGGAAGTGGACTCATCTCATCGTCGCCGTCGTCTTCGTCGTCTTCGCCGCTGCCATCTTGGCGAGATATTGCGCGGCCGGATAGTTGTTTGCTGTCTCGGTCTGCGCCGTCGGTGTTACACGGTGAGGGTTGTGTTAAGGCTAGGCTAGACGACTAGGGAGATCGCGAGGACGGACCTGGGAATCTGAAGGTGTTAATAAAGTAGGTGCTCCTGAAAAACCTTGTCTCCCGCTCCGCTGACACGACACATTTAAGACCGAAGCAGCAGGAGGATTCTCCACAACTCTGTGGCTGTCGCCTGATGAGGCTGGTGGCTGTTGTTGTGGTTGTTGTTGTGGTTGTTGTTGTAATTGCCAGCGAAACGTCACGGTTACTTGAATTGTAAATGCTGTAGTGTGGGTTTATTCTCCAGCACACATACACACAGACAGCGGTTAGTGCTGAACTAGTAACTAATTAGCACGTTTTGTTCACGTGACAAACCTTAACTGATTGACTGTGTCAGGTGATGGTGAGGTTTACAACACATTTAAATGATGTGACCGAACCCCCAACACAAAACAAACTCTTTTATCATGAAACCGTACACTTGAATCCAGATTGAGCCTGCTTCCTCGAGATCAACGTGAGCATCGGTACTGGCGGTGTCAAGATCGTTTTCTGTGAAGGAGGAGGCTTGTGAGGGACACTGCCACTGGGCAGTTGGAGGCAGTCGCCCTCGAGCAACAACAGTGGAGGGCAGTGGAGCGACCGTCACAACAACGAGCGGAGCGCCGGGCGGATAAAACACAGCAAGTTGACACGGTACGGGGCACAGGTGGTGCATCGGCCAATCATCTCAGTCAACCCATGGCACCTTCTGGGTCTGTCCCGAGACCTCCTGCACCTAGCCTGGTACAGTAGGGGGTACAGCTGGTGCATCTGCCAGTCATCTCAGTCAGCCAACCCATGGCACCTTCTGGGTCTGTCCCGAGACCTCCTGCACCTAGCCTGGTACAGTAGGGGGTACAGCTGGTGCATCTGCCAGTCATCACAGTTAGTCAACCCATGGCACCTGCAGGGTCTGTCCCGTGACCTCCTGCACCTAGCCTCGCACAGTAGGGGGCACAACTGGTGCATCTGCCAATCATCTCAGTCAGCCAACCCATGGCACCTGCAGGGTCTGTCCCGTGACCTCCTGCACCTAGCCTGGTACAGTAGGGGGCACAACTGGTGCATCTGTAATAAACGACTCTGTCAGGCTCTCTTGGTCTCCATTGTCGTTTATTTAGGTTCTTCGTATCACACCCCCGCTGGTCCTCGGCCGGACCCGCGCTGCCTCCGCCGCGCGCCCCGCGCACGCTCCGTGTGGCCCGCACTCGCTGGTGGCCGCTCCGCTCTCTCCGTGTGCCCCGCACACGCCGCCAGCCACACCGCTCGCTCCGTGTGCCCCGCACACTCCGCTAGTCACTCACACACTGCTAGCCCCGTCTACCCCACGCACACCGCTGGCCGACGGTGTGCGTAGGTCTTCGACCACGTGGCAGATGGCGCCGCTCCTCCCGCACTGCCCAGCGTGGCTTCCCCTGTTCTCGCTCCGTTCCAACTCCTCGATCTCTTCCGGCTCTCCCCCTATATCCTTCCCATCACGTGACCCTGACTCCTCCTTCCCGTACTGCCCCCGTCTCCGCCCCCCGTTCACCTCGTCTCCCATTGGAGCCGAGGTGAGCAGTGGCTCCTCCCACACGCCCCGCCGACCAGGCTCCGCCCCCCAATGTTACGGGCCGTGTGATTGGCGCGGAGGCCAGCAACCACCCCGTTTATGCTCACATTACATGACCCCCCCACTGATGAAAAAGCCAGCCGTCCCCGGCTGCAGCAGAACAATAATAATGCGAGCAACAACATGACGATCAGGAATCACAAGACATAACGGAGATTAGAACAACAACAATTAACAAAAGGGGAGGGACTTAGAACGAGTGCGGGTTGCCGGCCCGTCCTGCACGGGGGGCGGCCCCCGCACAGACCGTGATCTTGACAGGGTTTTAGGAGCGGCAGGACCGGAACTGATTTTTTTTCCACATTCTTTTTGCCAGAGGGAACTTCTAGCAAATTCCGGTGATGTGGTCAGTGGCACAGTGGGGCACAAGAAGCTGTTTGTCGGTGACAGACGACGGTGGTGCTGGCTAATGGCCACGTAGCGAATAACGGACGTCCCCCCCACTCTATGACTTGCAGGTTGTGGTCACCTGCCAACCTCCTCCTGATGTTAAGGGGCGCTATGCCAGATAGTGCATATAGGCAGGGGACAGGGGCGGCTCTCAGGCACCCTGATACGATTCTGCACGTGTCATTTAGGGCCGTGTCGACATGTTCACTGTGGATTGAGCGTCCCCAGGTAGAGCATGCATATGCAGCCACAGAGAAACAAAGTGTCAAGACAGTGGCGCGTGGATGGATGTGCTCCCCACTCTGAATTTGCGAGCTTTCGCAGAATCGTGTTTCGTGTGTTGATCTTGACTTTGGTATTTAAAGTGTGCTTTTTGTAGCTGAGTATAGGATCCAGTGTTACTGGAAGACTCTGCTGTTTTTTCCTGGATTGTTCTGGTTGCACGTAGTCACTTTAAGATGTTTCTTGTTCACGTTTTTGTTTGTTTGCGGTTGTAATCGATTCACGAGCCGAATGGCTCACAGGGCTATACCTCATAAATAAACTGAACAATGTTACCGCGAAGTACACCGGGTGACGATGGTGTTCGAGGCCCTGGTCACCCCAGGTGACGTTCACGTGTCACTCTGCATTCCAGTTTCTCAGGCGGAAGGCACAGATTTGGGTTTCACTCGGGTTGGGTTTGAGATGATTGTTTAGGGAGTATCTTGACATCTCGTCCATTGCCCTCTCCCGGATCTTTTCTGTGTCCTCGAAATTCGTCTGCTGTATGCTGATACAGAGGCCGTCAGCGTAGATGGACCACTGACATGTATCAGAAGTGGCTGATCGTTGGTGTAGATGTTGAATAAAAGTGGGGCGAGCCACACTGCCATTCTTTTGAGAACGCCATCGACTTTTCTGCCCGTTTAGTTCCACGTGGAAGCCTCTGTTCTCTCGGAGGCTACGAATGGTCTGGCTAGGTCTAGGTCGCCAGTTATGAGGTACAATTTGTGGATCAAGATGCGGTTCCGAACAGCGTCATATGCAGCAGGCAAATCAACAAACGCCGTGCCGGTGATCATCTTCTGTTGGTAACCATCTTCGCTGTGCTGTGTGCGGCTTAGGAGTTGGCCTGCACAGGATGGGCCGGGTCTGAAGCCCGCTTGGTCTCGTATGAGTTTGAGATCTACGCGGGGTGAAATTTGTTGCAGGATGTCCATAGAATTTTTTCAGTTTTTTTCAGTTTCATGTATTAGGTATAACCCTGTGAGCCATGCGGCTCTTGACTCGGGTGCAAGCGCGACAAAAGCATGAACAAGAAACATCTTAAAGTGACTACACGTGTAGAGGTATTACGTAACGGGGTGTGGCGAGCTGTTACGTTGGGGGTGTCTACATCAACGTCCGCAAACGGTCACCACCCTGGGGGGCTGTGTGGGAGGCTGTGGCTGGGATCCCACACAGCCCCGCCCCTCTGGGGGGGGGGGGGGTATATAAGGCGGTGAGAGAGAGAGCTCGAGGCAGTCGTTGGAGCCAGAAGAGAATGAAGAGCCAGTGAAGATTGAAGAGCGACTAGCCTAGCCCTGGGACTACTCCCCTGTCTCGCAGTTCTTATAAGAGCCGAGCAGGGCAAGCCAGGGGCGACCTCAGAGAGCGAGGTCTGGGTCCCTGTGAGGGCCAGGCTCGAGTGGCTGAGGGTCGGACCTGAGCCGAAGCTGGGCCAGGTCAGTTAGCCTCCTTTAGGATGGTCTGAGATAGAGGGGTGTAGTATGAGCTAACGAGGAGCGTTAGCTGAGGAACACATCCTCTAGTAGAATCGGGTGAAGGGGCCGTTACCCCTTCAAGTGTGAGGGTTCGCTACGTGCTGCTGTATCGTAGCTCTTGTTAATAAATAAGTGTTGCTTCCATCGACGTCTCCTGCGCTACTTACGCTCACTACACACGCAACAGAAAAATCCAGGAAAAAACAGCAAAGTCTTCCAGAAAAAAACACCGTATTTCAACGCTGTGTGCAAAAATCCCAGTGGGATGCAAGTCAAACAATAACAACCATAAGACAATTTAGATTAAAGTTATCAGGCTAACTCTGTACTACAACAAACAAATATGGCTAAACCAAAACGTTTCAAAATCACCAAAATAAAGCTATAAAAACAATGTAACAGTGATCATAGGAACTGTGATTCAAATTGCTAAGGAGGGAGATCGGTCTGTAGCTTCTTGGTGAGGTCTTTCTCTGGTTTGGGCAGAACTGACTCTTGCCTGCCTCCATACTGATGGTATCTGTTGACTCGTCAATTGCATTGAATAAGTTAAGGAGCATAATAAACGTTTTTGGGTTAGATCGCGTTATTTATAAATGTGTCATAACCCTCCACCACCCGACACGGCCAATCAGTAAAAAAGTGTCACGTTGACAAAAGACAAAATAGTTCACTACTTTAGCCCACCGGTGTGTTGAAGAGTGAATCCACAACATTTTCAATTTTGGAGTACGACGTTTCGCGTGTAATTACATCCAGCATCATCGGGCAATTTTGCCAGAATGGTGAAGCCCTCCACTTGCTCTCGGTCTTAAATAGATCCGGGAGCAAGTGCAGTGATTTGAGGCGGAGGTTATTGTAATTATATGATAGATCAGTAATCAATTCTAGATTTGAAGCTTTCGTGACTGCAAGGATTCATACTCTTTGGTTTTTTCGGTAAAGTCACGTAGGTCAAAAATAAAATAAAATAAATGAAAACAACTAAATTCAATCACGACGTTTCGGAGGTAACACAAGCTTCCTTATAGTAATAGGTTTTTACCCTTTCAACTGGTACAAAACTGACACCTTTATACAAGGGATCATGTTTGCGATAACCACAACACAAGCAGTCAAAATGCAAACAAACAGAAACAACTCTGATAATGATAATGATATGCACTGTCCTTGAAGTTGATTGGTCCACACCCAAGACAGCTTTTCTTAGAGCCTAGTCTCCATTGGTGTTGGACCAGATGACGCCAAAAGGCGTACAACTCAAAGACAGCGCACTATCAGAGTATTGAGAGCTCCGGGTAAGCATTTACACTATGAGACATCTCCTTTACCAGTGGCAAAATATAGTAATAGGGTTTTACCCTTTCAACTGGTACAAAACTGACACCTTTAAATGAGGCATCATGTTTGCAATAACCACAACACAAGCAGTCAAAATGCAAACAAAAAGAAGCTTCCTTCAAGCTTCCTTCTTCAGGTGGAGCCGTTACAGCCAAAGTCGCTGTCGTGAGTGAAGCGAGCTAATAGAGAGACGCCACTCTATCGGGTAAGAGGGGGAGGGGGGGGGGCCCAGGTGGGGGGTGGGGGGGGGGATGCTAGCCTGAAGGTAAGCCGCTTGCCAACATCTATTCATGATGCAGGAGAGGGGGGTATTGGGGTACCGTGAACGTGGAAGTTGAATTGATTAATAGGGATGCTAAGTTAAGCTGATAGATAATATTAACTAGATAGTTAGATAGATATTGGATTTCTCTTCACTTGGCTGTGACGGTCCCACCTGAAGACGGAGACTTGTGTTGCCTCTGAAACGTCGTGATTTAATTTAGTTGTTTTCATTCATTATTATTATTTGATTATTTTTTACCTACGTGACTTTACCGAAAAAAACAAAGTGAATAGAGTAGTAATCAGTCAATTGTTATGATTAATAATCAGTTGTAGATGAGTAATTAGTTGTAATGTATATTATTTAATAACTGAACCCAATTACTATAACCAATTTTGATTTAAAGCTTTCGTGACTGCAGGGATTTCATCTTCTAAGGTTCTTTCGGTAAAGTCACGGAGAAGGGAAATGATAAAATAATACATTTTAATTATTATTGTTTTATTCTTATTCTTTTATTATTTCCCTTCTACCCGACTTTACTATAACCACTCAAGTGCCGAAATGAAAGGTGACGCAAAAGCCACCGTGTTAAACAGACCAATAATCCATTGCTGAGCGGTGGCTCCTAGACATTGTACCATCTCAACTAGGATGTCGTCTACTCCTGCTACAACCCCTGTTGAAGCAGGCCTATGCCGGCTGTCAGATCATCCAAAGTACACGGGCAGGTTGAGTCTGTGGGTGGCTGCTTTTCAGGTGGTATAAAAGATCGATGTCGTTCTCCATTGTTTCTTCTTTGCAACTGTGATGCTGCCGCCACGAAGCCGTTCGGCAAGCGCCCAAATCCCCGACCTTGCCACCACCAAGCAACGGAGCCAACCCCGCGTCCCCCTCACCTCACCTCACACGAACACACCCGCACGCATTACCCCCCCCCCCCCCCCATAGAGCTCCGAGGGGAGGTCACCTGGCTGACCGGTTTTTATCCGAGAAACCCTTATCGGGGTTAACTCTCACGGTTTCCGGCGATCAGGGAATTGGATGACCTCCCCCGTGCTACGTGGCACCGCGGCGGTGCGACCAGCCTTAATATGGTGTGGTCGCGGCATGGGGCATTCGGCCACCGCGGTTGAGGCGCATTTCCCCCCACACACACCCCCACGGGTCGACGGGGCAAGCAGGGGAGGGACGGGACAGCATGAATAGCGGGACCGCAGGAGCTGTTGCGCATAGTCATGGAGGGTTGGGATAATTACACTTGAGCGCGCAGGCCCCATTGTTAGGAAGGGTAAGGGAGTAATTAGGATTTACGCCTTGCACGCCGCACACTGATTAGCATATCAACAGCGCCCGGAACCGCCGTGCGCGGGCTCGAGGTGCACGAGCCCATTGTTCAGCGCAGCATCCCCTTTGAGGTAGGGAGGATAAATAGAGGGGCGCAGAGGGGGAATCGCTCTCTTCTCTCCAGGCCAGCGGACCAGCAGCAGCTCCAGCCAGCGACCCGGACGTCCGTGAGACGCATCGAGGTACGTTGTTAGCGCAGGGAGCAGCGAACCTCCGCGGGCGCCAAACAGGGAGTGGGGAGGTGAAGTAAGATAATAGCCGATAAATAGGGAATAGGTGCCGGTTTAGGGGAATAGGCCAGCCTCGTCGACTCACTGATTCAACATTAGTACCAGGTAATAAATCATTAATAGCGAAGCGTGGTCTCGCGTGATCTTGTCGTGCAGTGTGAGCGTGTGGGAACGCGTGTGGTACTGTGTGTGCGTAAGCTCGCGGCGTGCGTAATCGGCGTACCCCAGGTGCGCGATCATAATGTAAGCGGCCAGCAGGCGGCGAGCGCTGCGCAGAGCGGCGCAAGAGTGGGTATCGCGTGTGGAGCTGTATGCGTGTGCGCGCGCACGTTCACTACGTGTATAATACAGGTGCGCGATCCTAACGTGAGTGGTCGGTATTGAGTGAGTGCCGCGCAGAGCTGTGTGTGGGTGTGCGCGTACGTAATTAACCATGCCTATTACGCGGACCCGCGGGGGAGGGGAATCCTCGAGCGACGGCTCTCACCCCATGGGTGAAGAACCCAACAGCGGTTCGCCTAGTAGCAAGGGGGCGAGTAATGAGGTTAATAATGAGGTTAACCCGACCGTTAGCGGTACAGAGGGAGGGATCTCGGGGGCCAGCGACCCCGACACAACCGCTTCCCGTTGTTGAGCAGCTGTTGTGCGACCTCGCTGGCGGTAACGTTTGACGCGGCTGGATGCGTTTCATGTTGTCACCTCCTAAGTTTTCTTATGGTCGCCCAAGCGTTCACGCTGTCGTGTGTCATATTCGCGTTCACGATCATTTCCCTCCAGGCAGTGTGTGTCGCTCGACTCCTCTGTTGTCTATTAGGTTATCTCGCAAAGTAATAGGGGATTCTGAGAAGGGGTCGAGATGGTATTCTGTCTCATAGAGAGCAGACAGCTCCGATGTTGTGCTTGACATGCCTGGATTCAGGCATGGGATTTAGGGGCCGTCCATAAATGACGTCACGCACCTGGGGGGGGGGGGGGTCAGACATTTGTGACGATGTGTGACGAGGGGGGGGGGGGGGTTTGAGAAATGTGACGTCACATCAAAATGCGCAACTTGTAATAAATATAGACAACACGTTCTACTTAATTAAATAGACTTTTTTTATAAATGCTTTCTAATGCAACATCAGAGTGCAGCGCCATATTAAATACGCACTACAATGACAATAGTTTAAAGCGATTTGAAGCATGTTTTATTTTCGGGGGGGGGGGGGCAGAGCTTTGTGACGTCATATTTGAGGGGGGGTCTGATTTTTTGTGACGTCGTGTGACGAAGGGGGGTGGGGGTCAAAAATCGTCCAAAATCGCGTGACGTCATTTATGGACGGCCCCTTTGGGGCTGCAGCCCAGGGGCCTCCAGAGATGAAGTGAAAAGTGATTTAAGTTGTGAACGCTGAATTTGTATTGTTAGCCTTGTAAAAATACTTTTATTTTTCTTAAACTTTGTTTTCTTTTTGAAAATATTACTGGGGGGCTCCCAGTACCCTGTAGCCCAGGGGCCTACACAATCTTAATCTGGTCCTGCCTGGGATGTATCTTGTGCGGCAGCCCTTATTTTCACAGCCGTCGTGAAATCGCTGTAGTGCCCGTGGGTGGGAGTGATGTCCCCTGTGAGGCTATCCAATCGGCTTTTTCAGGTTGTATCGTCTACGAAACGGAGTGTGTTAGCACTACTCACCCATTGACACGACGGTCAATGGGATAGTGTATAATAACAAATAGTATAACATTTATATGCTTAATACAATGTACAAAGTAATATATAGTATCGTAATTGTATAGTAAATATATAGCAGTGTGATACACATTAAGGTGGGTAGAATAATACATGTTATATTAAAATGTATAAGGTATAGGGTGGTATATAGCAATACAGTATATAAATTAATGTTGGGTTTGTCTATGGTAGTATATAGTACGGTGTAGACTCGTGTGATATAAGAGAATAAAGTTTATATGGAAGCATATTATATAATTTTTACGACGTAGAATTGTAATGTATTACTTACTGTTAGTAACTCAGCTTATTGTAGAGTATAGTAAGTATACTGATTATGCTATGTAGTTTATACTTTAGTTGTTTATGTAGTTTATACTTTAGTTTTTTACGTGGTTGTTTAGTAACTGCAGCTACATACTATTAACATTCCTTTCCTTTGTTAATGCTACCCCTCTTCCCCCTCCCTTTGATGCTGCTAATCCTGCATAATGCACGGGCATAATATTAATTTGAAACCCCCCCCCCCACCTCCTACGCATTTTCCATATGCTAAATTCCTCTTGATATGCAAATTATTTTGTTAAGGCGCTCTTCTTCCCACCTCCCCCCCTCCAACCCAGCTTAAATATACGCTCCAAGCTTGGTGGTGTTTCATTCTTCACCTGAGGACGGCTGCTTGCGTTGTGGCCGAAACGTCGTGAGAATTATTTTATTATGTTTTGTTTTTATTATTTTACTACTTCCCTTCGACGTGACTTTACCGAAAGAACCAAGAAGATGTGTTAGCACTGTTATTGGTGACCCCAGTTTGATACTTCGAGGGCAGCGGTCCACAACCTTTTTGGCATCAGGGACCGGTTTCGTGGAAGACAATTTTTTCACAGACCGGGGGGGGGGGGGGGGGTCATCATTGGGTCTTTCCCCCTTTTCAAAGAAGCTCATTTTGGCCTCGGGGTTAGCTTGTGGGCTTACCAACAACAAGACAATGGGGGCGGGCCACGCGCGGACCCACCGCTCACCTCCTGCTGTACGGCCCGGTTCCTAACAAGCCACGGGCCGGTACCGGTCCGCGGCCGGTACCGGTCCACGGCCTGGGAACCATGCGGTGCTGGGTGTTAGGTATGGGCTCTAGTGCTGCTTTACGGCAAATATGGCTAATTTAATTGCTTGTAAAAACCGATGTCTGGGTTGTATCTTCTCCTCCAGCGGCTGCTGTTGAATGACTTGGGGGGTTGTTTGGGCATCAGGCTACTGGACTCTGCCCATTGTTCCCTCGGGGTACCGTCATTGTTGTTGGCATCGTATCCCTCCCCCAAGCTCTGTCACGGGAGTTCAAATCCCCGACCACGAGGCTCCACTTGCGTATACAGCCATCCCGTAAAACGTTCCACTCGAAAGTACTTGACGGTGCTTCGTACAATGACGAGCTTTACTATCCAGGCTTCGCCCGAGACTTGGATTCTTGTCTTGGATTAATACGCGGCCTTCGCGGAGGGTGGGGGGGGAGGGACGTGTGACGTCAGCAGGCACACCGCGTGACGCTGCCGCATGCGGGTGACATCACAGATGTGACGTCACCACTCACTTGCCGTGCAAAATATATCCATTATTGCACCCCCCCCCAAAAATACAAAAGTCTATTTTTATACTTTTGCATTGTGTACAGTCTGGAAGCTACCCACATGCCAAATTTAAAGTGTGTTGCATGTTGGGAAGTATGCTAAACATTTCGAACAGACACATTCACAAATTTCCCTTTTATATACTGTATATATGTTACTGTGATGTTCTGGAGGCTGAGTGTGATAGTTTCGATGCTGTTCCCGTTAATGTTGGGTGTGCACTCTCAATTTTCAGGTCGGGTCTTGCAAAAACCGCACTGCCATACTGCCTACGTCTTATTCCAGCAACGGGTGCTTTTCCCCACAATTGGAACCTCATTTGCCAGTAAAAAATATGATAATTGTTTTTTTACCCTTCTATCTGGCAACAAAACTGACACCTTTTTTACAAGGAGTCATGTTTGCATAGACCACAATACCTTCAGCCATAATGCAAACAAAACACATAACTCAGATAATGTATGCACTGTCCTTGAAGTTGATTGGTCCACACCCGAGACAGCTTTCCTTAGAGCCTAGTCTCACATGGTGTTGGACCAGATGACGCCAAAAGGTGCACAACTCAAAGACAATGCACCATCAGAGTATGAGAGTGCTTTCCCCTCAATGGTTGGGTGGGGGTTATTAGGACGTTTGTCTGCTTCCTGTAAGCATACAAAGTCATACTCCTCTGATTTGACTGCCAGAACGTCAGCTTTGGCCTGTATCCATCAATATTGAGAGGATTGACAGTGCCGACTGTTTTTGTCCACGCGTTTCTTGGATAGATGCGGTTGGTTTAGGAGGGTTAATATGTTTGGCCTTCTGGGGAATACCCCTCCAGAAGTTACCAGGATGCACCACGAGGAGGCTTCTATTTTCTATGGGTGGGTGAATTGGTTGAGTGGATGGGTGAGTAGGTGAGTGGTGAGTAGGTGGGTGAGTGGGTGAATGAATAGGTGAGTGGGTTAGTAAGTGAGTAGGTGAGTGGGTGGGTGAATGGGTAGGTGAGTGGGTGAATTGGTTGAGTGGATGGGTGAGTCGGTGAGTGGGTGAGTAGGTAGGTGAGTGGGTGAGTGAGTAGGTGAGTGGGTGGGTGAGTAGGTGAGTGGGTGAATAGGTGAGTGGGTGGGTAGGTGAGTGAGTAGGTGAGTGGGTGGGTGAGTGGGTAGGTGAGTGGGTGGTTGGGTGAATTGGTTGAGTGGGTGGGTAAGTTTGGTGAGTGAGTAGGTGAGTGGGTGGTTCTGAAAAAGAGCTTGATAGCCAAGTGGGCCTTTACCTGGTAAAATAAAAATCGTCATCGTAGTTGCAGTATATCAACCAAACCACTTTAAAAATACAGGGAGCTTCAAAACATGTTTAACACTTCTGAGAATTTGCAACAACGCCACAAAAAATGTGCTGCCTCCGGGCTCTGGAGACCACCTGGAGAAGATTCCAGGCACGCGTTGACAATGATTGCGAACAAGTGGAGCCTCTGACTTTTTGAAGCGATTAACATGCATTTGTTATCACGTTACCAGTGTGTTATCCGTTCTTTTTCCATTAAAAACGATAGCCCCATATAAGTGAAGCCCCTCTATTCAGACCGTGCAGTCGATGCGTGTTCGCACGCGTAGAAGAAGATGCAATTGAACGCGTAGCAGTAATCGTAGGCGAATAACATTATTCTTCCGGCAACATTTTTGGTTCAGTAACTCAAATTGTAAATGTTGTAGTTGGGTTTACTCCCCACGACACAACCGGTGTGCGCCGACGTAGTCACTAATGTGGCCACGTTTTGTTCGTGCGACACAAACCTCACGAAATTGGGGCCGTGTCAGGTGGTCGGGTTCACGACACACACCCTGCATCTTCACGCGATGTAACCCCGACAAACCAAACCCCCTTTGTCGTGAAAAGATGAAAAATATTTGCGGAAACGCATCTCCAGGGGGCTGATGGGCCCAACGCTTTATTAGCAAAAAGAAATGGCAAAAGGTGGTTGCCCGTCGCTCACCGCCGTGCCGTAACAACGCTCCGACGGACATCACCGCCACAACGGCCGAGCCTTAAAATAAATTTTCATTGTTAAAGTTATTGGTAACAGCATGCAACAAAAAAGTCAAGTGTGAAGACGAGTTTACCATCAACACGGTCGCGCTACATCACGCGCACGCAAAGTGCTCGCCACAAATGAACCGCAACACCTCGCCAATCTCGTCGTTAAAGGCACCACCACGCGACACTCTGCTCATCCTCGCAGTAGCAGCGGCGGCAAAGGCTTCTTGGGTAACCGTCGAACAAAGATGGTGGTCGCCGCGCGGCGCTTTCGGACGCGCTGCCGCGGCCCGTCTGGAATGCTCCTTCGTCGCTTCCGTCCGATTATCAAGAAGCCGCCGGGCGCTACGGCCACGACGTTTCTTTCTTGCTTGCGTCATGGTAACGGCGACTCCGGCACTCAAGAGTCACTTCCCAAATCAACAAAAACAAGGGGGGAGGAAACCGTTTGGATGAGAAGGAGCAGCGCAGGGTGGGGGGGACGCTGAGCGGAGCTCTCCCGTAGTGAAAACGACAACGCAAACGAAGGGGGGGGGGGGCAACAAAAACTGAGCAAAAACAATTGCGCACGTCACGAGGGTGCAAAATGCGAACGAGGAATGTGAGCAGAGCGTCGGCGGACTGCCTGTGCGTGTGTGGCAGTCGCGTCGAGGAGTGGAATGCCCCGGGGTTCTCGTGAAAAATTAAAACCACCCCACCTCCACCACCCCTCGCAAAAAATGTTTTTTTTTTTCTTACTCTCTATATATATGTGCGTGTGTAAAACGTCACATCAACAAACATGTCCCGGCGATACGTTAACCCCGCCCAGCCCACCCCCGCCACGTAACCTCCAGTCGAGAAGAACGGAGGGGCACACAAAGACGACGCACCTTCCGGCGTCACCGCGTCCAGGAATTGAAAGTATCCCCGCCCCCAACAAAAAACAACCGTTAACAAAAATTTACACAAACCGTAACAACAATAACCGAACTTGATTTCCAGAACCAATATATTTACACCTGCGGCACAACCTCAACAGTGGCACCTCGGCTGTTTCACTCTACGTCTCTTCCTCCTTCTGCTCTTCGTCAAAGAGCAATAAAACAAACATCGCCGCGCAAACTCCGGCGGTCGTCATCCTCCTAGCGGTCACCGCATCATCATCGCGCGCGGTGACGGCGGCGCTTCCAGACGCGCTGCTCCCGTGGCCGTCTGGAACGCCCCTTTCTTCAGAACTGCTTGTTGCCGCTGTGTTTGGTGTTGTCGTCCTTCAACGTGCGTGCCCACACGCAGTGCGGTTGGGCGCCAACAAAGAACCGTCCACCGCGCACAGCGCGGCGGCTCGGCTACGGCGGGGTGAAGCCCCCCCCACGGCCCCCACGCTCGCTCCGCTCCCTGACTATCGGTGGGAGCGGCAATCCCAGAAAAATCTTCTGGTTGCTGCCGGCGGCGGCGGCGGCGGAAGTTGACGGGATGTTGAAGCGCACCGATCGGAGCGGCTGTTTGGTGCCGGTGCCGCCGTAGCTGGCTTTGAGGATGCTGCTGGGCGGTGCCGACGAGGTGGAGAGCCTCCCGGCGTCGTTGGCGGAACAGCGGCGCCTGACGACGACATTCCGCTCGTGCCGGGGTCCGTCGGGCGGAAGCGGAAGCGCTGGAAGCGCTGGAAGCGCTGGAAGCGCTGGAAGCGCTGGAAGCGCTGGAAGAGGAAGCAGGGGTTGTTGTTGCGGGTGCGTGGACGCACCCGCAACCGCCGACGGCTTCATGACCCTGTGGAGGTCGCGCTTGAAGTCGCGCTCCGTGGTGCTCACGATGGCGCCCCGCGAGTGGGCGTTGCTGATGAGGTTCCTCCAGTCCTCGATTACCTGCGGCGGTCGCATCGGGGGTTACGTTCAGACGCCAGGCAAAAGGGTGGGGGGGGGGGGGTTGGGGAAGGTGGGGGCCCGGGGGGGGGGGTCTGCAAAGCCAAATTCAGCTCGTTGAACTAAAACGTGAGTGGGGACTCCGCTACTTACGACTACTCAACCTACGAACTTTGAGGGATACGAACAAACCAGGTCCCTTTGTCCAGTTGCCTGTTCGGACCCAGAGTCGTAAGTTCAACAGCCACGCAACAGATGGCGGTGGTAGCATCTACATCTGTAGAACGTGAAGAACCAGTAGCATCTACATCTGTAGAACGTGAAGAACCATTGGCATCTACACCCGCAGAACGTGAAGACCCAGTGGCATTTCCATCTGCAGAACGCGAAGAAGCAGTGGCATCTACATCTGCAGAACGCGAAGAAGCAGTGGCATCTACATCTGCAGAACGTGAAGAACCAGTGGCATCTACATCTGCAGAACGTGAAGAACCATTGGCATCTACACCCGCAGAACGTGAAGACCCAGTGGCATTTCCATCTGCAGAACGCGAAGAAGCAGTGGCATCTACATCTGCAGAACGCGAAGAACCAGTGGAATCTACACCTGCAGAACGTGAAGAACCAGTGGCATCTACATCTGCAGAACATGAAGAACCAGTGGCATCTACATCTGCAGAACGTGAAGAACCAGTGGCATCTACATCTGCAGAACGTGAAGAACCAGTGGCATCTACATCTGCAGAACGTGAAGAACCGTGGAATCTACATCTGCAGAACATTAAGAACCAGTGGCATCTACATCTGCAGAACGTGAAGAACCAGTGGCATCTACACCTGCAGAACATGAAGAACCAGTGGCATCTACATCTGCAGAACGTAAAGAACCAGTGGCATCTATATCTGCAGAACGTGAAGAACCAGTGGCATTTACATCTGCAGAACGCGAAAAACCAGTGGCATCTATATCAGCAGAACGTGAAGAACCAGTGGCATCGACATCTGCAGAACGTGAAGAACCAGTGGCATCGACATCTGCAGAACGTGAAGAACCAGTGGCATCTACACATCTGCAGAACATGAAGAACCAGTGGCATTTACATCTACAGAACGTGAAGAACCAGTGGCATCTACATCTGCAAAACGTGAAGAACCAGTGGCATCTATATCAGCAGAACGTGAAGAACCAGTGGCATTTCCATCTGCAGAATGTGAAGAACCAGTGACATCTACATCTGCAGAACGTGAAGAACCATTGGCATCTACACCCGCAGAACGTGAAGACCCAGTGGCATTTCCATCTGCAGAACGTGAAGAACCAGTGACATCTACATCTGCAGAACGTGAAGAACCAGTGGCATCTACACCCGCAGAACGTGAAGAACCAGTGGCATCTACATCTGCAGAATGTGAAAAACCAGTGGCATTCACATGTGCAGAACGTGAAGAATCAGTGGTATCTACATCTGCAGACAGTAAAGAACCAGTGGCATCTACATCTGCAGAACGTGAAAAACCAGTGACATCTACATCTGTAGAAGGTGAAGAACCAGTGGCATCTACAGAACGTGAAGAACCAGTGGCATCTATATCTGCAGAACGTGAAGAACCAGTGACATCTACACCTGCAGAACATGAAGAACCAGTGGCATCTACATCTGCAGAACGTGAAGAACCAGTGGCATCTACATCTGCAGAACGTGAAGAACCAGTGGAATCTACAACTGCAGCACTTGCACCAAAGATGACAAAGATCCCCCGTATAGCTTTAACAGACTATTGGGCCAAGTGCTGTTAGCGAGTAGCACCTATGAAGGCCGGCATGGCACAAGAGGGGGTGGGTGGCTAACACCACGCCAGGCCGCCTTTGTCTCCCCAGTAATGACGTTTACTACACACCGCACCAGGTACTCATTTGAGGCAGAGTCGACACTAACATCACACACACCACGCACACACTAACATCACACACACACCAACAACAACAACCGCCATTCGCCACTAAGTGGTGGTGACGTCATCACGACGCTTGTGCCAGGTCATGTTCACCTTGAGGCCACGTAAAGTGTCAAACGCGCGCTGGCAGGAGGTCACGGGGCAGACCCAGGTGCCACAGGTCGACTGACTGAGATGACCGAGATGACTGGCTGATGCACCACCTGTGCCCCCTACTGTACCAACTTGCTGTGCTTTAGCCACCCGGCGCGCCGCTCGTTGTTGTGAGCACCGCTCCTCTGCCCTCCGTTGTTGTTGGAGGGCGACTGCCTCCAACTGCCCTATAGCGTCCTTCACGAGCCTCCTCCACAGAGGCCGATCTTGACACCGCTTGTACCAGTCATCAGCAAGACTACTCAACTCCACATCCTCCCATACCACATCACTCCATCTCTTCTCTAGCCCGTGCCGCGTCTGTTTAGCCCCCTCGATCTGGCCGAATAAAAGCTGTTTCGGCATGTGGTGGCTGGGCATGCGGGCTACAGGCCCAGCCCACACAGCCTTGCCTGCCGGAGAAGCTCACCGATGGGACTTTGTCTAGATCTTTCTAGGATTTGTGAGCTCCTCAAACAATCCAGCGTGGTTAAACCCAGGATGGATCATAGGCAGGCCAGCCTAAATGTTTCTAACTGGCAAAGATGTTTCATTAGGGGGGTCCACGTTTCGCAAGCGTAGAGAAGGGATGGAATGACTGGCCGAGAAGACCTGAAGCTTCGTGCGGAGCGACAGACCAGGTAGCTTCCACACAGCGTTACGCAACTGATGAAAAGATAATGCCGTTTGACTGATTCGGAGTGAAACCTCTGCTGTTAAACCGGAGCCGGTCATAAGCACACTGCCCAGATATGGGAAACTCTCTACTCTCTCCACAACTGCCCCATCACCAATTGAGAGTTGTGGGGGTGGAGTGTCCGATGGTACAAAATACTCTGGCAAGTGCTTAGTTTTGGTGGGGCTGATGGTAAGGCCCCACCACTTCCTAGTGGCAAGCTCCAGGTTTAGCAGCAGCGCCTCCAACTGCTCTTCTGAGTGAGCAGCGATTACCAGATCATTGGCATACATAACATGGTTGAGCAATAGGGAGCCATCCCTTGACCGCACCCGGGCATCGATCAGCCTCCCATTATATTTGTACCAGATGGAAATTCCTCCAGTACAGCTATTGAAGGCCTTACGAACTACGTAGTCAAAATAGATGTTAAATAATGTGGGAGCCAGAGGACATCCCTGTCGCACCCGAAGGTGTACAGCGAATGGCTCTGACTCCCGGCCACGTAGTTTTACCCGGGTATCATGCGAGCCCAAAGTAGCCTGGGACTTACAGCTTCCCACACCTCACCGCCACGCTCCCACGCCCCCTTCATTCTTTTGTTTAGAAGAAGAGCCACTCCCTGTTGTTTAGTAGTCTCCTGCCCCGAGTAGAGGACTGTCCATCCCTCATAGTAGCAGGAGCCAGAGCTGGTCCACCGGACCTCCTGAATGCCACAAAGATCCAGGCGGTATCGGTCCACCTCCCGATAGAGGAGTGGCAGCCTCTCCTCCGAAGTGAGCGTTCGAACATTCCACGTGGCCATCCGTAGTGGCTTTTTGTTGTTTCTGGAGGAGCCCCGAGGGTAAAGATTAAATCTCCTGGCTCCGCCAAATGGGGTTTGGCCAGGAGACGTCATAGACGCCTGTTCCCCCGGAGCCGCCGGCACAAGCTTACTAATTAGATATTTTAGACGCACACACACTGACATCACACACACACACTAATACCATACACATGCACACACACGCCAAGCACGTCTCGAGGAACTGACAACTTGCCTGGAGTGTTCGGAGGTGGCCCACGATGATGAGCGAGTACTTGGCGCGCGTGAGCGCCACATTTAGACGCTTGCGATCCGCCAGAAATCTGTTGGCGCGCACATACACGCACACACACACACAATAACAGCCGCCATTCGCCACTAGGTGGCGGTGACGTCACCACGGCGCCATTGCCAGGCCAGGTGCACTTTGAGGCTTTTGCGTGAAATGTCAAATGCCCCGTTGGCAGGAGGTCACGGGACAGACCCCCCTGCAGGTTGTGCCATGGGTTGACGGACTCAAAAAACATCTATTTTGGATGACTGGCCAATGCATGCACGCACGCACACAAGTTACCTCATCCTTTGGCTTATAAGATGGTCCGGAAAGTAAAACGCACCCCAAACGTCATGGTTATTGAAAAAATAAAACCAAAAAGTGTTTTATATATTGATATAACTATGGATGTTGAAGGGTCGGGATAAAACCCACGACCTCCTGTATACCAGGCGAGGTAGTTAACATCTCCTCGCCACCGTGATGATGATGAGAGTGCGTCTGCCTGTGCTGTTCGCGTGTCTGTGTTTAATCATTCTTACCTGATGATGGCTGCTTGTGTTGCAACAGAAATGTCGTATTCTATTATTATTTGATTTTCTACGTCACTTTACCGAAGGAACCAAAGAGCAGACCATGTTTGATTGCATGTTCACACCACAGGTGCTGTGTGATTCGTGCAGTAACGTGATTCCCTGCAATAGGTGTGTCGTCTATTTGGTGTTTGAACATCTGAACACAACTGCTGTGTTACTACCAGAAAGGGGAACACCGATTCTTGTTGTTCACACTTTGATAACTGGCCAAACAAAAAGGTACCCCACAACATACGTAGGTACAAAGACAAAGATCCTCCGTATAGCCTTAGCAGACTGTAGGGGCAAGTGCTGTTAGCGAGCAACACCACCTTTGTCTCCCCAGTGGCGATGTTAACACACCGCACCAGGTACTAATTTCAGACTGAGTCGACCTAGGGGAGGCCCAGGACCAGTTCAGAAAATCGTCACTGGTGTTGGCCGTGAGCAGGAATCGAACCCGGGTCGCCAGGTTCATAGCGCAGCGCGCTAACCGCTACACCACCGCTCCCCATGACATACGTACCCACGCACACACACACAGACGTACAACATTTGTGACCTAATCCTCGAGGATCTGCGGGTATCCTGGGGAGACGCGGCCGGCTGCGAGCCGAGAGTCCGTACCCGATTCCCCTGGCGGAGGAGCCGTGCGCGCGCACGCACGTCACCACGATGTAGTCGCGCTCCTGGCCCTGGAACCCCTCCACCGTGTTCACGTCCACGTGCCTGCGCCGGGGACAACAACACGGCGCGGAATAACGTCGCGCTGCTCGCTCCCGTGTTGCTATAACAGCCACGTGCGTTATAACGCGTTATAACGGTGCGCATACTGCGTTATAGCGCATTATAACGCATTATAACGGTGCGCATACTGCGTTATAACGCATTATACCACGTTATAACGGTGCGCATACTGCGTTATAGCGCATTATAACGCATTATGACGGTGCGCATACTGCGTTATAACGCATTATACCACGTTATAACGGTGCGCATACTGCGTTATAACGCATTATACCACGTTATAACGGTGCGCATACTGCGTTATAGCGCATTATACCACGTTATAACGGTGCGCATACTGCATTATAACGCATTATACCACGTTATAACGGTGCGCATACTGCATTATAACGCATTATACCACGTTATAACGGTGCGCATACTGCGTTATAGCGCATTATACCACGTTATAACGGTGCGCATACTGCATTATAACGCATTATACCACGTTATAACGGTGCGCATACTGCGTTATAACGCATTATACCACGTTATAACGGTGCGCATACTGCGTTATAGCGCATTATACCACGTTATAACGGTGCGCATACTGCGTTATAGCGCATTATACCACGTTATAACGGCGCGCATACTGCGTTATAACGCATTATACCACGTTATAACGGCGCGCATACTGCGTTATAGCGCATTATACCACGTTATAACGGTGCGCATACTGTGTTATAGCGCATTATACCACGTTATAACGGTGCGCATACTGCGTTATAGCGCATTATACCACGTTATAACGGTGCGCATACTGCATTATAACGCATTATACGACGTTATAACGGTGCGCATACTGCGTTATAGTGCATTATACCACGTTATAACGGTGCGCATACTGCGTTATAGCGCATTATACCACGTTATAACGGTGCGCATACTGCGTTATAGTGCATTATACCACGTTATAACGGTGTGCAAACTGTGTTATAGCACATTATACCACGTTATAACGGCGCGCATACTGCGTTATAACGCATTATACCACGTTATAACGGTGCGCATACTGCGTTATAGTGCATTATACCACGTTATAACGGTGCGCATACTGCGTTATAGTGCATTATACCACGTTATAACGGCGCGCATACTGCGTTATAACGCATTATACCACGTTATAACGGTGCGCATGCTGCGTTATAGCACATTATACCACGTTATAACGGTGCGCATACTGCGTTATAACGCATTATACCACGTTATAACGGTGCGCACTGTGTTATAGCACATTATACGTTATAACGGCGCGCATACTGCGTTATAACGCATTATACCACGTTATAACGGTGCGCATGCTGCGTTATAGCACATTATACCACGTTATAACGGTGCGAATACTGCGTTATAGCACATTATAACGCGTTATTACGGCGCGCATACTGCGTTATAGCGCACCGTTATAACGCATTATAACGGTGCGCATACTGCGTTATAGTGCATTATACCACGTTATAACGGTGCGCATACTGTGTTATAGTGCATTATACCACGTTATAACGGTGCGCATACTGCGTTATAGCGCATTATACCACGTTATAACGGTGCGCATACTGCGTTATAGCGCATTATACCACGTTATAACGGTGCGCATACTGTGTTATAGCGCATTATACCACGTTATAACGGTGCGCATACTGCGTTATAGCGCATTATACCACGTTATAACGGTGCGCATACTGCATTATAACGCATTATACGACGTTATAACGGTGCGCATACTGCGTTATAGTGCATTATACCACGTTATAACGGTGCGCATACTGCGTTATAGCGCATTATACCACGTTATAACGGTGCGCATACTGCGTTATAGTGCATTATACCACGTTATAACGGTGCGCAAACTGTGTTATAGCACATTATACCACGTTATAACGGCGCGCATACTGCGTTATAACGCATTATACCACGTTATAACGGTGCGCATACTGCGTTATAGTGCATTATACCACGTTATAACGGTGCGCATACTGCGTTATAGTGCATTATACCACGTTATAACGGCGCGCATACTGCGTTATAACGCATTATACCACGTTATAACGGTGCGCATGCTGCGTTATAGCACATTATACCACGTTATAACGGTGCGCATACTGCGTTATAACGCATTATACCACGTTATAACGGTGCGCATGCTGCGTTATAGCACATTATACCACGTTATAACGGTGCGCATACTGCGTTATAACGCATTATACCACGTTATAACGGTGCGCACTGTGTTATAGCACATTATACCACGTTATAACGGCGCGCATACTGCGTTATAACGCATTATACCACGTTATAACGGTGCGCATACTGCGTTATAGCACATTATAACGCGTTATTACGGCGCGCATACTGCGTTATAGCGCACCGTTATAACGCATTATAACGGTGCGCATACTGCGTTATAGCGCACCGTTATAACGCGTTATAACGGTGCGCATACTGCATTATAACGGCGGGCGTTTCCGCTCTTAACCAGGGTCAAATTCATCTTGCCCATAGCATCGGGTAGTTAGGCTGCACTTAGTCAACAGGCCTGACGTTGATGATGAGACCCAGCAGGTCGGAGACTGGGCGCAGAATTTAATTGCACAAACGCTGCGTCAGGGTCGGGATCGAACGCACGACCTCCTGCATACCAGGCAAGGTAGTTAACATCTCCTAGCCACTGTGATGATGATGAGAGAGAGATACGCAAATTCCAAACATACAGCAGCGAGAGAGTCACAGACTCCAAATATGCAACAGCAGGCGTCATCAGGGTCCGGGAATCTAACCGGCGACCTCCTCCCGCTTACCGGGCGAGGGAGTTAACATCTCGCCGGTGGTACCTGGCCCTCCCTCCGAGGCTGTCGGCCAACATCTTCGTGACGAGGTGCTTCTGGGCCAGGTAGGGGGTGATGACTCCCAGCCAGCGATCCTCCGGACGCGACAGCATGAAGCTGATGAGATGCGCTGCCACTCGCGCCTCCACCCGGTTCACGTACGAGCTGCCGGCAGGGGCGAGGAGGTGGACGAGGTGGTGGTGGAGGAGGTGGAGGTGGGTGAGGAGGTGGATGAGGTGGTGGTGGGTGAGGAGGTGGACGAGGTGGTGGTGGAGGAGGAGGTGGGTGAGGAGGTGGATGAGGTGGTGGTGGGTGAGGAGGTGGACGAGGTGGTGGTGGACGAGGAGGTGGTGGTGGCAGTTGAGGAGGTGGATGAGGTGGTGGACGATGAGGAGGTTGACGAGGAGGAGGTGGTGGGTGAGGAGGTGGATGAGGTGGTGGTGGACGAGGAGGAGGTGGGTGAGGAGGTGGATGAGGTGGTGGTGGACGAGGAGGAGGTGGTGGTGGCGGGTGAGGAGGTGGTGGGTGAGATGGACGAGGTGGTGGTGGACGAGGTGGACGAGGAGGTGGTGGTGGGTGAGGAGGTGGATGAGGTGGTGGTGGACGAGGAGGAGGTGGTGGTGGCGGGTGAGGAGGTGGACGAGGGAATGGGCAGCGAGGTGGTGGTGGACGACGAAGTGGAGGTGGTGGGCGAGGAGGTGAAGGTGGACGACGAGGAGGTGGATGAGGAGGTGGTGGATGACGAGGTGGTGGACGAGGTGGTGTATGACGAGGTGGAGGTGGGCGAGGTGGATGAGGTGATGGTGGGCGAGGTGGATGAGGCGGATGACGAGGTGGAGGTGGGCGAGGAGGTGGACAGTGGGAGAAGCGAGAGGAGTGAAGGGGAGTCGTGGGGAGGTGGAGAGAGGGAAACAGACAAGGAGGACTTCCATTGATTGTGACCAGGTGAGACCTCACTGAACTATGAGCCCTGGCCTGACCCTAGCCCAACGAAGTGCCTCATCGTCATCAACGCGTGGAGATTATAGCGGCAGCCAAACACTCTCAACGCGTGGTGGTGACGTTAATCATGAATGTGGAGGGGGAATAACCGAAGGAGCAGGAGAAAAATTCACGTGACCATGGAGAGAGAGAGAGACGCAGACTCCAACTATACAGCAGAAGGCGTCGTCAGGGTCAGGCTCGAACCCACGACCTCCTGTGTAGCAGCCGAGGGAGATAATATCTCCTACCCACCGCAAGTTGCGACCACTACAAGACACGTGGTGGTGGTGGTGCTGGTGGTGGTGCTGATGGTGGTGGTGGTGCTGATGGTGGTGGTGGTGCTGGTGCTGGTGGTGGTGCTGGTGGTGCTCGTGGTGGTGGTGCTGGTGGTGGTGGTGCTGGTGGTGGTGCTGGTTTGACAGCAGAGGTCTCAGTCCGAATCAGTCGAGCGGCATTATCTTTCCATCAGTTGTGTAACACTGTGTAGAAGCTACCTGGTCTGTCGCTCCGCATGAAGCTTCAGTTCTTCTCGGCCACAGTCATTCCCTCCCTTTTTCTACGCTTGCGAAACGTGGACCCCCCTAATGGAGCATCTTCGCCTGTTAGAAACATTTAGGCTGGCCTGCCTACGATCCATCCTGGGTTTAACCAGGCTGAATAGTGTGAAGAGCTCACAAATCCTTGAAAGATCTGGTCAAAGTCCCATCGGTGAGCTCCTCCGGCAGGTAAGGCTGCGTTGGCTGGGCCATATAGCCCGCATGCCAAGTCACCGCATGCCTAAACAGCTTTTGTTCGGCCGGATCGAGGGGGCTAAACAGGCGCGGCACGGGCTAGAGAAGAGATGGGGTGATGTGGTACAGGAGGACGTGGAGCTGAGTGGACTTGCCGATGACTGGTACCAGCGGTGTCAAGATCAGGAAGATCGTGAAGGACGCTACTGGGCAGTTGGAGGCAGTCGCCCTCCAACAACAATAGAGGGCGGAGGAGCGACGCTCACAACAACGAGCGGAGCGCGGGTGGCTAAAGCACAGCAAGCTGGCACAGTAGGGGGCACAGGTGGTGCATCGGCCAGTCGTCTCAGTCAGTCGACCCACGGCACCTGCTGGGTCTGCCCCGTGACCTCCTGCCAGCGGGCGTTTGACACTTCACGTGACCTCAAGGTGCACATGGCCTGGCACAAGCGTCGTGGTGACGTCACCGCCACTTAGTGGCGAATGGCGGTTGTTGTTGTTATTGGTGGTGCTGGTCCTGCTGTTGGTGGTGGTGCTGCTGGTGGTGGTGCTGATGGTGGTGGTGCTGGTGGTGTTGCTGCTGGTGGTGCTGGTGGTGGTGCTGGTGGTGGTGGTGCTGGTGGTGGTGCTGGTGGTGGTAGTGCTAGTGATGCTAGTGGTGCTGGTGGTGGTGGTGGTGCTGGTGGTGGTGCTGCTGATGCTGGTGGTGGTGGTGCTGGTGATGCTGGTGATGATGGTGATGCTAGTGGTGCTGGTGGTGGTGGTGGTGCTGGTGGCGGTGCTGGACTCACTCTCCCTGCTTCTCCTCCTGGCTGTCCGCGATGTCGAATACGAGGTAGGGCTGGAACGTGGAGCCATTGCAGCGTCTCTCCGCCGTGACTCTGCAGCGACAAGAGGAGCGGCCACCCAGTTCACACCCCGCCCCTGCCGGTCCCTGTTGGTGGTGAGGTCTAAGTGTAGTAGTTTACCACGGTCCCTGTTGGTGGTGAGGTCTAAGTGTAGTAGTTTACCATGGTCCCTGTTGGTGGTGAGGTCTAAGTGTAGTAGTTTACCACAGTCCCTGTTGGTGGTGAGGTCTAAGTGTAGTAGTTTACCACGGTCCCTGTTGGTGGTGAGGTCTAAGTGTAGTAGTTTACCACGGTCCCTGTTGGTGGTGAGGTCTAAGTGTAGTAGTTTACCACGGTCCCTGTTGGTGGTGAGGTCTAAGTGTAGTAGTTTACCACGGTCCCTGTTGGTGGTGAGGTCTAAGTGTAGTAGTTTACCACGGTCCCTGTTGGTGGTGAGGTCTAAGTGTAGTAGTTTACCACGGTCCCTGTTGGTGGTGAGGTCTAAGTGTAGTAGTTTACCACGGTCCCTGTTGCTGGTGAGGTCTAAGTGTAGTAGTTTACCACGGTCCCTGTTGCTGGTGAGGTCTAAGTGTAGTAGTTTACCACGGTCCCTGTTGGTGGTGAGGTCTAAGTGTAGTAGTTTACCATGGTCCCTGTTGGTGGTGAGGTCTAAGTGTAGTAGTTTACCACGGTCCCTGTTGCTGGTGAGGTCTAAGTGTAGTAGTTTACCATGGTCCCTGTTGGTGGTGAGGTCTAAGTGTAGTAGTTTACCACGGTCCCTGTTGCTGGTGAGGTCTAAGTGTAGTAGTTTACCACGGTACCTGTTGGTGGTGAGCTCTCCGCGGTAGACGTAGGAGGCAGGGAACGCGGCAATGTCGGGGTGCATGCGGTACTGCATGCTCAGCAGCATCACCGGACCCAGCCAATTGCCTTTGCCACGGAGCGACGCCGATGCCGGAGTGGCGGCACCGCGCACGCACTCGTAGAGACGCTCCATCAACGACTGCCCATAGCCCAGCTCCTGCGCTCTCTGGCAGGGATGGTGGGGGGGGGGTGGTGGGCGGTACGAGGGGGGGGGGGCACGGGGGGGGGAGGGGAGGAGGGAGAAGGAAGGGGAGGAGGTGTGGGGGAAAGGGGCGTAGAGGAGCGCGGAGAAGGAGGGGGGAGGGGGATGTGGAGGAGGAGAGTGGGAGGAGGTGAGGAGAGGGGAGGGGGTCAGAGGAGGGGTGTGAGTGGAGCAGGGAGAGTGTGAGTGGTCGGTGAGTGGTCGAACAGGCGGGTGAGCAAGTGGGCGAGTAAGTGAGTGGGTGAGTGAGCGTGTGGGCGAGCAAGCCAGTGAGCGGGCGAGCAAGTGGATGAGTGGGCGAGTGGTGAGTGGGTGAGTGAGTGTGCGGACGAGCAAGCCAGTGAGCGGGTGAGCAAGTGGGCGAGTGGGTGAGTGGGCGAGTGAGTGTGCGGGCGAGTGAGCGTGCGGGCGAGCAAGCCGGTGAGCGGGTAAGCAAGTGGGTGAGTGGGCGAGGGGGCGAGTGGGTGAGTGAGCGTGCGGGCGAGCAAGTGGGTGAGTGGGCGAGTGGCTGAGTGGGTGAGCGAGCGAGCGGGCGGGCGGAGTGCCGTACTTTGCTCAGCACGGTGGGTGGCAGCTGCTCTGGGTCCCCCACCAGCACCAGCTTGCTGGAGTGGTGCATGAGAGGGACCAGGGAATCCATCTCGCACGCCTGGCCAGCCTGTCGTCGCACAAAGACAAAAGATCCACACCGCTGTACGTAGGGCCTTCACGAGCGGCCAGGGCAAGTGCCGCGAGTGAGCGGTGTCGCAGCGGCTGTGCAGGCCGGCGCTGTGGCACACGGCAGGAATCGAGATTTGGGTTGCCGGGTTCGTAGCGCGGCGTGCTAACCGCTGCGCCGCCGCTCCCCACAACGACGCGCAAAGACGGAGAACCCTCGGTGTAGCCTCAACAGACCGTCGGGGCAAGTGCTGTTGGCGAGCAGTGGCTACGAAGGCCGGCACGGCACACGAGGGGGTGGGTGGCAGGCACCATGCCCAGCCGCCTTTGTCTCCCCAGTGGCGATGTTTAACATACACCATGCCAGGTACTTATTTGAGGCCGAGTCTACCTAGGGGAGGTCCAGGACTGAATCAGATAATCGGCGCAGAACACACAAACTCCACTCTAAAACGAATTAGTTTTTTTTTATATTACCAGCTAATCGTTATTTTTCAGAAGCGGCCTGGCTACCACAAATGATAGCTCAAATAAGTGGCTCATCATCATCATCGTCGTCATCATCACGTGGACATTTATAGCAGCAGCCAAACACTCTGAACGCGTGGTGGTGACGTTGATTCTAAATGTGGAGGGAAAAACCGGAGGACCTGGAGAAAATTTGACACGACCACTATAGGGAGAGACACACGCAAACTCCAAATATACAGCAGCAGGCAACGTCAGGGTCGGGATTGACCCCACGCCCTCCCGTATACCAGGCGAGGTAGTTAACATCTCTTAGCCACCGTGATGATGATGATGATGAGAGAGAGACACCGCAAATTACAAATATACAGCAGGTGCCAGGGTCAGCATCGAACCCACGACCTCCTGCATACCAGGCGAGGTAGTCAACATCTCATAGCCGGGGGGATTGGGGATGGGTTGTCCCCACCTCGTCGACAATGACGCACGCGAACGATGACTCCCTGAAGCCACGCATCGCCGTTTCCAGAATCTGCATGCCGCTGGTGCTGAGCGTGCAGCAGATGATGTTCGACTCGACGATCAACTTCTTCTGCACAATCCACTTCTGGCTTCGCATCTGTTCACCACGGGGGGAGAGGGGCAGGGGAGGGAGGGGGGCAGGGAGAATTAATATCAGCCCAAATAATCGAAATGATCGAATACAGAGACTCTTCTACTTACGAACGAGTTGGGTTCCAGAGGTCTGTGTTCTTAGGTCTTCACTGCCGTCGATTCCAAACGTGTTGCACGGAGTGTACACTAAACACGGAGATTGGCTTTAAAATTTGTATAATCTCCAGCAGATGTAGATGCCAGTGGTTCTTCATGTTCTGCAGATGTAGACGTCACTGGTTCTTCACGTTCTGCAGATGTAGGTGCCACTGGTTCTTCACGTTCTGCTGATGTAGATGCCACTGGTTTTTCACTTTCTGCAGATGTAGGTGCCACTGGTTCTTAACGTTTTGCAGATGCAGGTGCCACTGGTTCTTCACGTTTTGCAGATGCAGGTGCCACTGGTTCTTCACGTTTTGCAGATGCAGGTGCCACTGGTTCTTCACGTTTTGCAGATGTAAATGCCACTGGTTCTTCACGTTTTGCAGATGTAAATGCCACCGGTTCTTCACGTTCTGCAGATGTAGATGCCACTGGTTCTTCACGTTCTGCAGATGTAGATGTCACTGGTTCTTCACGTTCTGCAGATATAGATGCCACCGGTTCTTCACGTTCTGCAGATGTAGATGCCACTGGTTCTTCACGTTCTGCAGATGTAGATGTCACTGGTTCTTCACGTTCTGCAGATATAGATGCCACTGGTTCTTCACGTTCTGCAGATATAGATGCCACTGGTTCTTCACGTTCTGCAGATGTAGATACCACTGGTTTTTCACGTTCTGCAGATGTAGATGCCACTGGTTTTTCACGTTCTGCAGATGTAGATGCCACTGGTTTTTCACGTTCTGCAGATGTAGATGCCACTGGTTCTTCACGTTCTGCAGATGTAGATGCCACTGGTTCTTCACGTTCTACAGATGTAGATGCCACTGGTTCTTCACGTTCTGCAGATGTAGATGCCACTGGTTTTTCACGTTCTGCAGATGTAGATGCCACTGGTTTTCACGTTCTGCAGATGTAGATGCCACTGGTTCTTCACGTTCTGCAGATGTAGATGCCACTGGTTTTTCACGTTCTGCATATGTAGATGCCACTGGTTCTTCACGTTCTGCAGATGTCGATGCCACTGGTTCTTCACGTTCTACAGATGTAGGTATCCCTGGTTCTTCACGTTCTGCAGATATAGATGCCACTGGTTCTTCATGTTCTGCAGATGTAGATGCCACTGGTTCTTCACGTTCTGCAAATGTAGATGCCACTGGTTCTTCACGTTCGGCAGATGTAGATGCACCGGTTCTTCACGTTCAGCAGATGTAGATGCCACTGGTTCTTCACGTTCTGCAGATGTAGATGCCACTGGTCTTAAAGTTCTGCAGTTTATGCAGATGCCACTGGTTCTTCACGTTCTGCAGATGTAGATGCCACTGGTTCTTCACGTTCTGCAGATGTAGATGCCACTGGTTCTTCACGTTCTGCAGATGTAGATGCCACTGGTTCTTCACGTTCTGCAGATGTAGATGCCACTGGTTCTTCACGTTCTGCAGATGTAGATGCCACTGGTTCTTCACGTTCTTGCAGATGTAGATGCCACTGGTTCTTCACGTTCTGCAGATGTAGATGCCACTGGTTCTTCACGTTCAGCAGATGTAGATGCCACTGGTTCTTCACGGTTCTGCAGATGTAGATGCCACTGGTTCTTCACGTTCTGCAGAATGTAGATGCCACTGGTTCTTCACGTTCTGCAAATGTAGATGCCACTGGTTCTTCACGTTCATGCAGATGTAGATGCCACTGGTTCTTCACGTTCTGCAGATGTAGATGCCACTGGTTCTTCACGTTCTGCAGATGTAGATGCCACTGGTTCTTCACGTTCTGCAGATGTAGATGCCACTTTTTGCAGAGGTAGATGCCTGGTTCACGTTCTGCAGATGTAGATGCCACTGGTTCGTCACGTCAGCAGATGTAGATGCCACTGGTTCTTCACGTTCATGCAGATGTAGATGCCACTGGTTCTTCACGTTCAGCAGATGTAGATGCCACTGGTTATTCACGTTCAGCAATGTAGATGCCACTGGTTCTTCACGTTCTGCAGATGTAGATGCCACTGGTTCTTCACGTTCTGCAATGTAGATGCCACTGGTTCTTCACGTTCTGCAGATGTAGATGCCACTGGTTCTTCACGTTCTGCAGATGTAGATGCCACTGGTTCTTCACGTTCTGCAGATGTAGATGCCACTGGTTCTTCACGTTCTGCAGATGTAGATGCCACGGTTCTTCACGTTCTGCAGATGTAGATGCCACTGGTTCTTCACGTTCTAGCAGATGTAGATGCCACTGGTTCTTCACGTCTGCAGATTAGATGCCACTGGTTCTTCACGTTCATGCAGATGTAGATGCCACTGGTTCTTCACGTTCTGCAATATGTAGATGCCACTGGTTCTTCACGTTCTAGCAGATGTAGATGCCACTGGTTATTCACGTTCTGCAGATGTAGATGCCACTGGTTCTTCACGTTCTGCAGATGTAGATGCCACTGGTTATTCACGTTCTGCAGAGTAGGATGCCACTGGTTCTTCACGTTCAGCAGATGTAGATGCAACTGGTTCTTCACGTTCTGCAGATGTAGATGCCAGCTGGTTCTTCACAGTTCTGCAAATGTAGATGCCACTGGTTTCTTCACGTTCTACAATGTAGATGCCACTGGTTCATTCACATTCTAGCATATGTAGATGCCACTGGTTCTTCACGTTCTGCTAGATGTAGATGCCACTGGTTCTTCACGTTCTGCAGATGTAGATGCCACTGGTTCTTCAGCGTTCTGCTAGATGTAGATGCACTGGTCTCTTCACGTTTCTACAGATATAGATGCCACTGGTTCCTTCACGTTCTGCAGATGTAGATGCACTGGTTATTCACGTTCTGCAGATGTAGATGCCACTGGTTCTTCACTTTCTGCAGATGTAGATGCCACTGGTTCTTCACGTTCTGCAGATGTAGATGCCACTGGTTCTTCACGTTCTGCAGATGTAGATGCCGCTGGTTCTTCACATTCTGCAAATGTAGATGCCACTGGTTCTTCACGTTCTACATATGTAGATGCCACTGGTTCTTCACATTCTACATATGTAGATGCCACTGGTTCTTCACGTTTTGCAGATGTAGATGCCACTGGTTCTTCACGTTCTGCAGATGTAGATGCCACTGGTTCTTCACGTTCAGCAAATGTAATGCCACTGGTTCTTCACGTTCAGCAGATGTAGATGCCACTGGTTCTTCACGTTCTGCAGATGTAGATGCCACTGGTTCTTCACGTTCTGCAAATGTAGATGCCACTGGTTCTTCACGTTCAGCAGATGTAGATGCCACTGGTTCTTCACGTTCTGCAGATGTAGATGGCACTGGTTCTTCACGTTCTGCAGATGTAGATGCCATCTGGTTCCTCACGTTCTCAATGTAGATTGCCACTGGTTCTTCACGTTCAGCAGATGTAGATGCCACTGGTTCTTCACGTTCAGCAGATGTAGATGCCGCTGGTTCTTCACGTTCTGCAGATGTAGATGCCACTGGTTCTTCACGTTCAGCAAATGTAGATGTCACTGGATATTCACGTTCTGCAGATGTAGATGCCACTGGTTCTTCACGTTCTGCAGATGTAGATGCCACTGGTTATTCACGTTCTGCAGATGTAGATGCCACTGGTTCTTCACGTTCTGCAGATGTAGATGCCACTGGTTCTTCACGTTCTGCAGATGTAGATGCCACTGGTTCTTCACGTTCTGCAGATGTAGATGCAACTGGTTCTTCACGTTCTGCAGATGTAGATGCCGCTGGTTCTTCACATTCTGCAAATGTAGATGCCACTGGTTCTTCACGTTCTACATATGTAGATGCCACTGGTTCTTCACATTCTACATATGTAGATGCCACTGGTTCTTCATGTTCTGTAGATGTAGATGCCACTGGTTCTTCACGTTCTGCAGATGTAGATGCCACTGGTTCTTCGCGTTCTGTAGATGTAGATGCCACTGGTTCTTCACGTTTTACAGATATAGATGCCACTGGCTCTTCACGTTCTGCAGATGTAGATGCCACTGGTTCTTCACGTTCGGCAGATGTAGATGCCACTGGTTCTTCGCATTCTGTAGATGTAGATGCCACTGGTTCTTCACGTTTTGCAGATGTAGATGCCACTGGTTTTTCACGTTCTGGAGATGTAGATGCCACTGGTTCTTCACGTTCTGTAGATGTAGATGCCACTGGTTTTTCACGTTCTGTAGATGTAGATGCCACTGGTTCTTCACGTTCTGCAGATATAGATGCCACTGGTTCTTCACATTCTGTAGATGTAGATGCCGTGGTTGAACTTACGACTCTCGGTCAGAACAGGCAACTCGACATACGGACACAGGTGTGTTCGTATCTCTCAAAGTTCGTAAGTCGAATGTTCGAAAGTAGAGGAGTCCCTGTAATCAATATAATCTCAACGCAAAATGCTGGCGAGGTTTCCAAGTCAGGGGGTGCCCCCACTCCCCTCCCCCCCCCACTGGGGATGGGGGAGGGGGGCACTGCCAAATGCATTTGGTGCCACAGTACCGCACTTCATAGGCAGTGCTGCTGCTGCTACTACTCGCTACTAAAGCCACGTTCACCAAGAGTCTGTTAAAGGCTATATGGGGAGGGATATTTGTGAGTGTGTACCTGTGTGGGTGTGTGTGTGTCTACACATGTGTGGGTGTGTGTTTGAGTGTGTGTCTACACGTGTGTGGGGTGTGTGTGTACGTGTGCTTGAGTGTGTGTACGTGTGTGGGTGTGGGTGTGTGTGTGTACCTGTGTGGTGGTGTGTTTGTGGGGAGCGGTAGTGCAGCGGTTAGCGCGCTGCGCTATGAACCTGGCGACCCGGGTTCGATTCCTGCTCACGGCTTACACCAGTGACGATTATCTGAACCGGTCCTGGGCCTCCCCTAGGTCGACTCAGCCTTAAATGAGTACCTGGTGCGGTGTGTAAACATCGTCACTAGGGAGACAAAGGCGGTCGGGCGTGGTGCTGGCCACCCACCCCCTCGTGTACCGTTCTGGCCTTCATAGTTGCTCGCTAACAGCACTTGCCCCTACAGTCTGTTAAGGCTATACGGGGGATCTTTGATCTTTGGTGGTGTGTTTGAGTGTGTGTACGTGTGTGGGTGTGTGTGTGTACGAGTTGGCACAGCAGGGGGCACAGGTGGTGCATCAGCCAGCCATCTCAGCCATCTCAGTCAGTCGACCCGTGGCATCTGGGTCTGCCCCGTGACCTCCTGCCAGCGGGCGTTCGACACTTCACGTGGCCTCAAGGTGCACATAGCCTGGCACAAGCGTCGTGGTGACGTCACCGCCACTTAGTGGCGAATGGCGGTTGTTGTTGTTGTGAGTACGAGAGTGTGTGTGTGTCTGTGGGTGGTCAGTGTGTGTGTCTGTGTGTGCGTGTGTCTGTGTGTGTGCGTGTGTGCGTCTGTGTGTGTGTGGGGAGCGGTAGTGTAGCGGTTAGCGCTACGCTGCACTACGAACGCGGCAACCCGAGTTCTATTGCTGCTCACGACCAACACCGGTGACGATTATCTAAACCGGTCCCGGGCCTCCCTTAGATCGACTCAGCTTTAAATGAGCACCTGGCGCGCACGGTGTGTAGTAAACATCGCCACTGGGGAGACAAAGGCGGCCGGGTGTGGTGCTGGCCACCCACCCCCTCGTGTGCCACAGCGCCGGCAGCCTTCACAGGCGGTGCTGCTCGCTAACAGCACTTGCCCCAACAGTCCGTTGAGGCTACACGGGGGAGCTTTGTCTGTGTATGTGTGTGAGGTGTTCGCTAACGGCACTTGCCCCAACAGTCCGTTGAGGCTACACGGAGGGGTTCTTCGTCTTTGCGCGTCGTTGTGGGGAGCGGCGGCGCAGCGGTTAGCGCGCTGTGCTACGAACCCGGCAGCCCAAATCCGCATCCCGCCATGTGCCACAGCGCCGTTGAGGCTTAAGGGGGGGGGGGGGTCTTTGTGTTTATAAATGAACACGCTACCCTGGGACGCGTGTTGAAATTACCTCCTTGATTGTGTGGTTCAGAATCTCCCGATCCCTGGCCAGGTCATTCAGAAGCTTGCACTGTTGTTGATACTGCACACGCAGAGACACGGAGCAAGGGCGAGAGGGGTGGGCACAGGGTGTGAGACACAGGGAGAGAGTGAGAGTGAGACGCAGGGAGTTGGTGAGTGAGAGTGAGTGAGTGAGTGCGAGTGAGTGTGAGTGAGTGAGTGTGAGTGAGTGCGAGTGAGTGAGTGTGAGTGAGTGCGAGTGAGTGAGTGTTAGTGAGTGAGTGTGAGTGAGTGCGAGTGAGTGTGAGTGAGTGCGAGTGAGTGTGAGTGAGTCAGTTCGAGTGAGTGAGTGTTAGTGAGTGAGTGTGAGTGAGTGTGAGTGAGTGTGAGTGAGTGTGAGTGTGAGTGAGTGAGTGCGAGTGAGTGTGAGTGAGTGTGAGTGAGTGAGAGTGAGTGAGTGAGTGTGAGTGAGTGTGAGTGAGTGAGTGCGAGTGAGTGTGAGTGAGAGTGAATGAGTGTGAGTGAGTGTGAGTGTGTGAGTGAGTGAATGTGAGTGAGTGAATGTGAGTGAGTGAGTGAGTGTGAGTGAGTGAATGTGAGTGAGTGAGTGTGAGTGCCACCTGCTCCAACTTCATGGGTAGCTCCAAGCGTAGCCGACTCAGCGTCCGCGTTGTTTCATCGATTCGCTTGTCCAGGTGAATCTTCCCCTCCTGTGCATCGGCCTGCTGCTTCCCTACAGACCAACATACGCACAGGGACATGCACACACGCACACACAGGCACACACACACAGGCACACACACACACGCACATACCCAAGTACATGTACGCACGCACAGGCACACACACACGCACTTATGCACACAACAACAACAACAACAACCGCCATTCGCCACTAAGTGGCGGTGACGTCACCACGATGCTTGTGCCAGGCCAAGTGCACCTTGAGGCCACGTGAAGTGTCGAAAGCCCGCTGGCAGGAGGTCACGGGGCAGACCCAGGTGCCACGGGTCGACTGACCGAGATGACCGAGATGACTGGCTGATGCACCACCTGTGCCCCCTACTGTGCCGACTTGCTGTGCTTTAGCCACCCGGCGCTCCGCTCGTTGTTGTGAGCGTCGCTCCTCCGCCCTCCGTTGTTGTTGGAGGGCGACTGCCTCCAACTGCCCAGTAGCGTCCTTCACGAGCCTCCTCCACTGAGGCCGATCTTGACACCGCTGGTACCAGTCATCGGCAAGTCCACTCAGCTCCACGTCCTCCTGTACCACATCACTCCATCTCTTCTCCAGCCCGTGCCGCGCCCGTCTAGCCCCCTCGATCCGGCCGAACAAAAGCTGTTTAGGCATGCGGTGGCTGGGCATGCGGGCTACATGACCCAGCCAACGCAGCCTTGCCTGCCGGAGGAGCTCACTGATGGGACTTTGGCCAGATCTTTCAAGGATTTGTGAGCTCCTCACATAATCCAGCCTGGTTAAACCCAGGATGGATCGTAGGCAGGCCAGCCTAAATGTTTCCAACCGGCGAAGATGCTCCACCAGGGGGGTCCACGTCTCGCAAGCGTAGAGAAGTGAGGGAATGACCGTGGCCGAGAAGACCTGAAGCTTCGTGCGGAGCGACAGACCAGGTAGCTTCCACACAGCGTTACGCAACCGATGAAAAGATATTGCCGCTCGACTGATTCGGAGTGAGACCTCTGCTGATAGACTGGAGCCGGTCATAAGCACACTGCCCAGGTATGGGAAACTCTCCACTCTCTCCACAACTGCCCCATCACCAATTGGGAGTTGTGGGGGTGGAGTGTCCGATGGTACAAAATACCCAGGCAGGTGCTTAGTTTTGGTGGGGCTGATGGTAAGGCCCCACCTCTTAGTGGCACGCTCCAGTCTCAGCAGCAGCGTCTCCAACTCCTCTTCTGAATGAGCAGCTATTACCAAATCATCGGCATACATAACGTGGTTGACCAATAGGGAGCCATCCCTTGATCGCACCCGGGCGTCGATCAGCCTCCCATTATATCTGTACTTATGCACACACACACACAGGCACACACACACACGCACTTACGTACGCGTACGCACGCACACAGACACACACGCATGCACGCGTACGCGCACGCACGCACGCGTACGCACACACACGCATACACACACATGCAGACACACGCACACACGCGTACGCGCACACACGACACCCCATTACCACACTGGCACCGCCACGTGCACACACCGTCACATACGATGCCCGCCCGCCCGCCCTCCTGCCACACGTACTCATGCGGTGCTGCAGCTGGTTGTCCAGGCTGAACTTGATGACCTTTTCGGAGATGCTCCTCTCGGCTCCGAGCCGGACCAGGTTGATGTCTCCGCAGTTTCCTGCGACGCGTGGCACAGACGTCGCAAGGATGAACTCCCTCGGCGTGGAGCGGCCATCGCCCCCGGCTCACCAAGAGAAGGCAGCAGAGCCGCAAGGGGCTGAATCTCCACGCTTACCGGGTAGCGTTTGTGTGCGTGTTAGTGAGTGCGCGAGTCTGTGCGTACGTGTGTGTGAATGTGTACGTGTGTGTATGTGAGTGTGTGAATGTGCGTGTATTTGAGTGTGTGTACGTGTGTATGTGTGTGTGTGTATGTATGCGTGTGTGAATGTGTACGTGTGTGTGAGTGTGTGAATGTGTGTGTACGTGTGTGTATGTGAGTGTGTGAATGTGTACGTGTGTGTAAGTATGCGTGTGTGAATGTGTACGTGTGTATATGTGAGTGTGTGAATGTATGTGTACGTGTGTGCATGCGAGTGTGTGAATGTATGTGTACGTGTGTGCATGTACATGTGTGTATGTATGTGTGTGTGTACGTGTGTGTATGAATCATTCAGACTGGCCTGCCTACCATCCAGTGCCGGATGAAGTTAGTGGCCTATGTTACAAAGGGGCCTTAAATTAATTAATAAAAAAACCGTAAATAGAAAAAAAACAATTTTTTACTTGCAGAGTAAAACTATTGTATTTTTGTCATTTGCAATACAGGCAGATAAAAACGACAAATCGCTCACCTTAAACACCCAGTCGTTGCTAAAAGTTGAAGGCAGTATAGTACCATAGCAAGAGCCAGTGCAGAATCACCGAACCGGAATTGAAAGCTTGAAATCGTTTAGCGCGGAGCCCTTGAAAGTGCGGAGCCCGTAGCGTATGTAGCTACTTGTGCTACTAGGATAATCCGGCACTGCAACCATCCATCACATGGCTTGAACCAGGCTGGATTGTGTGAGGAGTAGGCCTCGGCAGAGTAAGGTAAAAGATAAAAAGCAACGAGCCTACCTTTACCCTACCTTTTACCCTTACTCCATACAAATGACCCAATCACAGGGTAATTACTAGGGAACTACTACACATGAAGAAGGTTTGTAACAGGTAAATGCTGGGTAGAGCACTTTATTCTTATAGAACACTCTCGATGATTCCAATTTTACACGCTTGTTGTTGTCGTATCCTCAAATCTTGTAACTAAATTTTAACCCACTTCCCAATGTCGTATCGATTACAAACTTGGTATACTTATGTCACTGATGACAATACTATATTCTATCATAAAAAAGAATATTTACATTCTTTTTTATATGTTATGTTTCGGCTTGGGTCTAATTGTCCACGGTCAACTCACGTTGGCTGTAAATCACCACGGTCGCTTACGTTGTGGCAAGCCTCGGGGCCACTTCCTGGAGTCGTGGAGTTCTTCCATTACTAGTACGGTACATTTCATTAAAGCGTGTTTTTTTAAAAAGTTGTTTTAAAATATTACTTATTAAATGGAGGCCACGGACTGCGCCACGGACTGCGCCACGGAGCTTAAAGCGGTAAACAAGGTACCGTATTTACCCTACCCTTTACCTTACCCCCTTGGCATGTCGACACCTTTACCCTTCCACCCGGTAAAAAGGGTAGATTACCTTACCTTGCCGAGGCCTAGTTAGGAGCTCACAAATCCTTGAAATATCTGGACAAAGTCCCATCGGTGAGCTCCATCAGCAGGCAAGGCTGCGTTGGCTGGGTCATGTAGCCCGCATGCCCAGCCACCGCATGCCTAAACAGGTTTTGTTTGGCCGGATAGAGGGGGCTAAACGGGCACGCTAACTTGCTCACTCACACACTCTCACACTCACTCACTCGCTCGCTCACACACACACACGCAGCTACGTACCCCGTGGTGCCGCCTTGTTCTGTACCAGGTCCTTGAACTTAATGATGATTCTCTTCATGAGGTCGTCCACCGTGCCGTTGCTCGGAGCGCACAGCAGGATCCGCATCGGGCGTGGTGCCCGCAGCCCGGAGGTCGGTGGCGGTGCCAACTGCTCCTGGCCCTGCGGGTTGGAACGGCACCACCGATTGTTGCTCACCCCCCTCGTCATCATCACCGCCCACTCACCCACCCACCTCACCATCGCTCACCCACCCCTTCATCATCAGTCACGCCTTCGTCATTATCATCACGCACTCACCTCACCATCATCATCAATCACCCACCAAATTTCCCGCCAACACTACCAGTCGCGGAACTCCGCACAAAGCTAAGAAAACAAAAGCGTGATGAACGAAACTTAAATTATTCAGCATCCCTCACCTCGGCAAGCAGCAGGCGGCACAGGATGCCCATGATGGTGGAGGACTTGCCGGTGCCAGGAGGGCCATGCACCAGGCAGATGTGCGGCTGCTGCTGTTGCTGGCGCTGCTGCTGCTGGTGCCCCGCATTGCACCCGAGCACCATGTTGCAGACGGCGGCGATGGCCATCAGCTGCCCGCTGTTGTACTCCTCCTGACAAGAGGGCACAGCGGCCACAACCTCCCCGTTAGTCGCGCTGGGCTACGCACGGCGGTGCCAAACGAAGGTCAATGAACAGCCACAACAACGACGACCGCCATTCGCCACAAAGTGGCGGTGACGTCACCACGGCGCCTGTGCCAGGCTGTGCACATTGAGGCCACGTGAAGTGTCGAACGCCCGCTGGCAGGAGGTCAAGGGGCAGACCCAGGTGCCGTGGGTCGACTGACTGAGGCGACTGGCTGATGCACCAGCTCTACCCCCTACTGTGCCAACTCGCTATGTTTTAGCCACCCGGCGCTCCGCTCGTTGTTGTGAGCGTCGCTCCTCCGCCCTCTGTTGTTGCTGGAGGGCGACTGCTTCCAACTGCCCAGCAGCGTCCTTCACGAGACTCCTCCACAGAGGCCGATCTTGACACCGCTGGTACCAGTCATCGGCAAGTCCACTCAGCTCCACATTCTCCTGTACCACATCACTCCAACTCTTCTCTAGCCCGTGCCGCGCCCGTTTAGCCCCCTCGATCCGGCCGAACAAAAGCCGTTTAGGCATGCGGTGGCTGGGCATGCAGGTTACGTGACCCAGCCAACGCAGCCTTGCCTGCCGGAGGTGTTCACCGATGGGACTTTGTCCAGATCTTTCAACGTACGTACACATGCACACACTCGCACAGAGCATCTCCGATTGTCCACGGTTGGCTACGCAGGGTGCGAAAGAAGCTCAGCGTACACACAAACACCGCAGCCACTCACATCTCACCATCGGATCTATATTTTTTTATTTCACCAGGTAAGGGCCAACAGAGCTGTTGTAGGCCTTCGTCAGAAGTGACCTGGCCACCAGAAATGAGAGCGCTTCATCAATAACGCTCACAGATTCAGACTAAGGCACACCCCTATGACTCGAATACTCCAACACACTCAATGCTCACAGAGGCAGACCAAGGCACCGGTGGTCGTGTACGCGTGAAAAAAACAACCCCCTACCTCCTCGCGGTGCCGGACGGGCAACGCTGTTGTGGACAGTGCTGTGGGGGGGGAGGGCCAATTCCGATTGGCCTCTCCCCTCATAGCGTCTGTGACCACCACAGTGGCTAAATGGGGGCTCTGGATGGGTGCGAAGGGCTGGTAAGCCCTCCTTCAATAAATTACCACGAAACCACGACTAAAATATCTAACTAATAAGCTTGTGCCGGAGGCCCTGGGTGGCCAGGCGTCTATGACGTCTCCTGGCCAAACCCCATCTGGCGGAGCCAGGAGATTGAATCTTTACCCTCGGGGCTCCTCCAGAAACAACGACAAGCCACTACGGATGGCCACGTGGAATGTACGAATGCTCACTGCGGAGAAGAGGCTGCCACTCCTCTGTCGGGAGCTGGACCGGTACCGCCTGGATCTCTGTGGTATTCAGGAGGTCCGGTGGACCAGCTCTGGCTCCTGTCACCATGAGGGGTGGACAGTCCTATACTCAGGGCAGGAGACTGCCAAACAACAAGGTCTTCTTCTGAACGAGCGTGGCGGTGAGGTGTGGGAAGCTGTAAGCCCCAGGCTACTTTGGGCTTGCCTTCCCATCAACCGGAGGCGAGAACTGGTGGTCGTGGTTACTTATGCCCCCACCGAAGACTAACATCCGTGGAGGGATGCAGGCAAGGCCGATGAGTCAGATGCCTTCTATGACCACCTGTCACAGGTGCTGGCTAAAGTGGCCCCTTGCGATAGAGTCATCTTGTTGGGTGACTTCAATGCCCGAGTTGGTCATGATGCTAGCACCTAGTCTGGAGTTATTGGAAGGCATGGGCCAGATCAGCTCAATAACAACAGTAGGAGGCTCCTAGATTTTTGTGCAGCCCATGGGCTTGTAATTACCAACACGCTGTTCCGGCATCGGCACATCCACACAACATCATGGATGTATGCCGGGTCCAAGCAAGAACATCTGTTGGACTACATAGTGACGGATCAGCGGATGCGAGCCCATGTCCTTGACACCAGGACCTACCGTGGAGCTGATCTGCCCTCTGACCATCGACGAGTCATCTGTAAGATGCGCCTGCCATTCTTCCACTCCGGTGGTGGGTGTACACCCAAGACCCCATTCCAACCTAAGGTGGCCTGGTCTCAGAAGATGAATTTCATCATCGCTTGCGGCTGGGGTTGGCATCGTCCCCCACTCCTGATGTCGAGGGTAAATGGGCGAGATTTAGGACTGTGACTCATGCAGCTGCAATGGCTGCTTTGGCTACGCGGTCCAGACCTCCCTAGAGACCCTGGCTGACAGAGGAGGTGTTCAGGATGGTTGAGAAAAAGCGACAGGCCCACTCTAACCGTCTACAGCATCCCACGTCAGAGAATGAGGAGGCTTACCGCAGCCTTCGCTCGGAGGTTCGGAGAGCAGTGAGGCGCTGCAAGGATGGGTGGTGGTCGCGGATTGCTGAGGAGATGGAGTCTGCCTCAGTGGTCCACGATCACAAATCCCTATTTAACCCCATCAAAAAAGTAACCTGCAGCGCCACACCTATTACCATCATTAGGGGGAAAAACTGTGATCCAATCTCAGACCGCCAGGAACAGGTTTGCAGATTTGCTGAGCATTTCTGTGAGGTCCTGGGGGAGGGGAAATCCCTCAGCCAGGAAAACATCGTGACACAAAGTGGGGATGACCCTGCTGAGGCTGCGGTGCCCCAAATATTGGAAGAAGTCACACCCTGTGAGTGGCTGGCTGAGGTGCCATCTGTTGAGGAAGTACTTAAGGCGATCCAGAGTCTGAGACCAGGAAAGGAAACGGGCAGAGATGATCTCCCAAGCGAAATGCTGAAGGAGGGAGGCGTTTGTGCACAGACTGCCCTACATGACGTCATAACAACAGTCTGGGCCACTGGACGGGTTCCGCAGGATTGGAAGGATGCCGTGGTGGTCGCCCTCTGTGGAAGCTGCCTGGTCTGTCGCTCCGCACGAAGCTTCAGGTCTTCTCGGCCACAGTCATTCCCTCCCTTCTCTACGCTTGCGAGGCGTGAACCCCCCTAATGGAACATCCTTGCCGGTTAGGCTGGCCTGCCTACGATCCATCCTGGGTTTAACCAGGCTGGATTGTGTGAGGAGCTCACAAGTCCTTGAAAGATCTGGGCAAAGTCCCATCGGTGAGCTCCTCCGGCAGGCAAGGCTGCGTTGGCTGGGTCATGTAGCCCGCATGCCCAGCCACCGCATGCCTCGGCGTCTTTTGTTCGGCCGGATAGAGGGGGCTAGACGGGTACGGCACGGGTTAGAGAGGAGATGGAGTGATGTGGTACAGGAGAACGTGGATCTGAGTGGACCTGCCGATGACTGGTACCAGCGGTGTCAAGATCGGCCTCTGTGAAGGAGGCTCGTGAAGGACGCTACTGGGCAGTTGGAGGCAGTCGCCCTCCAACAACAACGGAGGGCGGAGGAGTGACGCTCACAACAACGAGCGGAGCGCCGGGTGGCTAAAGCACAGCAAGTTGGCACAGTAGGGGGCACAGGTGGTGCATCAGCCAGTCATCTCAGTCATCTCAGTCAGTCGACTCGTGGCATCTGGGTCTGCCCCGTGACCTCCTGCCAGCGGGCGTTGGACACTTCACGTGGCCTCATGGTGCAAATGGCCTGGCACAAGCGTCGTGGTGACGTCACCGCCACTTAGTGGCGAATGGCGGTTGTTGTTGTTGTTGTGTGCGTGTGCGAGCGTGTGTGTGTGTGTGAGTGTGTGAGCGTGTGTGTGCGTGTGAGCGCATGTGTGCATGCGTGTGAGCGCGTGTGTGCGTGCATGTGAGCGCGTGTGTGCGAGCGTGTGTGTGTGCGTGTGTCCGTGTGTGTGTGTCCGTGCGTGTGCGCGTGTATGCATGCGCGCCGCTCACCCCGGGCCTCGGCAAGCCTCCGGTGGCCTCTGCGAGCGGCGTCATGAAGACCGCCGGCCGGGGCGCCAGCAACGCCGCGGCCAGCGGGCTGCGGGGCAGCGCCAGCAGCGCCCAGTAGCGGCGCTCCGCCGTCACGACCGCGCCGGCGGCCTCGCAGCGAACCTCCCGCTCCAGCAGCGCCGACAGCGGCCCCACCGTCTGCACCGACACCGAGAAGCGGACGTCGGCGGCGCCGTGGGGTCCGCGCCGAGCCGGGTCGTGCGTCACGGCGGAGCCTGCGGGGGAGGGGCGGGGGGGCGACGGTGGCGGCGTTTGTGACGACTATGATGATGATGACCACAATGATAATGACGACGACGACAACCATGACGACGATGACGTTAACGACGACGACGAGCCGCTACGTTGAGCTGCTACGATTCGCGATAGCCGGGGGGGGGGGGGGGGGGGGTCGGTTCTGAAGGGCTACACAGCTCAGCGGGCCTTACCTGGTACAATAAAAATAGTTTAGCTTCGTCTATGCATCTCTATGTGTCTCTATGGGGATCTATGTGTCTCTATGGGTCTCTATGTGTCTCTATGGGTCTCTATGTGTCTATATGGGTCTCTATGTGTCTATATGGGTCTCTATGTGTCTCTATGCACTTATAGAGTATTTGCTTGCTGCTATGAATGTCCACAGCGACCACGTGAACAGAGAGAGACACACAAACTCCAAATATACAGAGCAGCAGGCATCGTCAGGCTCAGGGTCGAACCCACGACCTCCTGTAGACCAGGCGAGGTAGTTAACATTTTACAGCCACCGTGATGATGAGAGACACACAAACTCCAAATATACAGCAGCAGCAGGCATCATCAGGGTCGGGATCAAAGCCCCTGCACACCGGGCGAGGTAGTCGACGTCTCCTAGCCACCGGCGGCGCTCTCGCCGGCGCTGCCAACGGCGCTGCTCTCACCAATGCCCTGCTGGGTGATGCGGCACACGTAACCCAGGTACGGCACCTCCCCGACTCCGGCTCCCGACTCCGGCTCCGGCTGTGGGCAGCCACAAGATGAGGACGTCGCCAAGCCCCAACGGAGGAGAGGCTGCAGCGGCCGCGGCCGGAAGGATCCCTGCGCAGAGAAAAAAAGTGTCTCACCGAGGGTCTCACGAAGGGTCGGTGGTGGAGCAGTCAGCGCCACGCTGCGCTAAGAACCCGGCGACCCGATTTAGATTCCCGCTCACAGCCAACACCGGTGATAGCAATTATCTGCATCGGTCCTGGGCCTCCTCCCCTAGGTCGGCTCAGCCTCAAATGATTCACCAGTGCGGTGTGTGGTAAACATTGCCACTGGGGAGACAAAGGCGGCCGGGCGTGGTGCTGGCCACCCACCCCCTCGTGTGCCGTGCCGGCCTTCATTGGTGCTGCTAATCGCTAACAGCACTTGCCCCGACAGTCAGGCTATACGGGGGATCTTTGCCTTTGTGCGAGTGAATGAGAGAGTGAGAGAGTGTGAGTGAGTGACAGTGTGTACGTGCGTGTTAACATGAGATAGTGCGTGTTAACATGAGTGAGTGCGTGCGAGTGAGAATGAGTGACAGTGCGTGAGTGACTCTGCGAGTGTCAACGTGAGTGGCTGTGTGAGTGAGTGACTGAGTGTGAGTTTGAGTGCATGTGACCATGAGTGAGTGTGTGAGCAAGTGAGAGAGAGAGAGAGTGTGCGACTGCATGAGAGTGAGTGTCAGTGTGTGAGTGCCAGTGTGTGAGCAAGTGAGTGAGTGTGTGGGTGAGTGAGCGGGTGGGTGAGTGAGCGGGTGGGTGAGCGGGTGGGTGAGTGAGCGGGTGGGTGAGTGAGCGGGTGGGTGAGTGAGCGGGTGGGTGAGTGAGCGGGTGGGTGAGTGAGCGGGTGTGTGAGTGAGTGTGTGAGTGAGTGTGTGAGTGCCAGTGTGTGAGCAAGTGAGTGAGTGTGTGAGTGAGTGGGCGGGTGTGTGAACGAGTGAGTGTGTGAGTAAGTGAGCGAGTGTGCCAGTGTGTGAGTGTGTGAGCAAGTGAGTGAGTGTGTGAGCGAGTGAGTGGGCGGGTGTGTGAGTGAGTGAGTGTGTGAGTAAGTGAGCGAGTGTGCGAGTCTGTGAACGAGCAAGTGTGTGTGTGTCAGCGAGTGAGTGAGTGCGTGTGAATGGGTGCTTGATAGCGTGAGCGAGTGAGCGAGTAAGTGACTGCGTGACTGTATGAGTGAGCGAGTGTGTGAGTGACAGTGTGAGTGACAGTGTGAGCGAGTGAGTGCGTGATAGAATGAGTGAGCGAGTGTGTGAGCGTGTGAGTGAGTGTGTGACTGAGTCTGTGAGTGTGTGAGTGAGCGAGTGTGTGCGTGTGTGAGTGACAGTGTGAATGAGTGAGTGAGCGAGCGAGCGAGTCCGTGTGTGAGCGAGTGAGTGACAGTGTGAGCGAGTGAGCGAGCGAGTTACGTTCAAACTCTCCGCACGACAGCCCTTGCCGGTTCGATGAGCACTTGAGCCGCATCCGGAACGCCGGGCGATTGCGGCGCCGCTCCTCTGCCATGTCCGATGCCAGCTGAACAAAAATACAAAGATCCCCCGGGTAGCCTTCACATACCGTTAGGGGCAAGTGCTCTTAGCGAGTAGCAGCACCTATGAAGGCCGGCACTGTGGCACACGAGGGGGTGGGTGGCCAGCACCACGCCCGGCCTGCCACCCTTTGATAATAATAAAGGTTATTTTGGTTTCAATCGCGAGAATATAAATGTGTCGTTAAGCCTCCACCACCTGACACAGCCACTCACCCTCACCTAACCCACCCTCTCACCTGCCCCCCCCTCTCACCTGCCCCCCACCCTCACCTGCCACCCCCTTCAACTGCCCCCACCCCCACCCTCACCTGCCCCCACCCTCACCTGCCCCCCCCCCCTCACCTGCCCCCACCCTCACCTGCCCCCCACCCTCACCTGCCCCCACCCTCACCTGCCCCCGCCTCTCACCTGCCCCCACCCTCACCTGCCACCCCCTTCAACTGCCCCCACCCCCACCCTCACCTGCCCCCCACCCTCACCTGCCCCCCCCCTCCCCTGCCCCCACCCTCACCTGCCCCCACCCTCACCTGCCCCCGCCTCTCACCTGCCCCCACCCTCACCTGCCACCCCCTTCAACTGCCCCCACCCCCACCCTCACCTGCCCCCACCCTCACCTGCCCCCGCCTCTCACCTGCCCCCACCCTCACCTGCCACCCCCTTCAACTGCCCCCACCCCCACCCTCACCTGCCCCCACCCTCACCTGCCCCCACCCTCACCTGCCCCCACCCTCACCTGCCCCCCACCCTCACCTGCCCCCACCCTCACCTGCCCCCGCCTCTCACCTGCCCCCACCCTCACCTGCCACCCCCTTCAACTGCCCCCACCCCCACCCTCACCTGCCCCCACCCTCACCTGCCCCCGCCTCTCACCTGCCCCCACCCTCACCTGCCACCCCCTTCAACTGCCCCCACCCCCACCCTCACCTGCCCCCACCCTCACCTGCCCCCCCCCCTCACCTGCCCCCACCCTCACCTGACCCCCACCCTCACCTGCCCCCACCCTCACCTGCCCCCGCCTCTCACCTGCCCCCACCCTCACCTGCCACCCCCTTCAACTGCCCCCACCCCCACCCTCACCTGCCCCCCCCCCCTCACCTGCCCCCACCCTCACCTGACCCCCACCCCCTCACCTGTTCCCACGACTCGAGCAGCAGCAGCGGCAGGAAGACCTGCACGTAGGCCTCGTGCGACGGGAAGTGCAGCGGGACGCTGAACCGCGGCTCCGAGCCGCAAAGGCCGCTGGGAGGGCCGCCCACCCCTCTCTGCAGGGCCTGCACCTCCCAGCGCAGCACCTGGGCGGGGTGCACGCGGTGGCGACCAGATGTTAACTACCTCGCCTGGTACGCGGGAGGCCGTGGGTTCGATCCCGATCCGCTGACGACGCCTGCTGTGTATTTGGAGTTTGCGTGTCTCTCTCTCTCATGATCATCACGGTGGTTGGGAGATGTTAACTACCTCGCCTGGTACGCGGGAGGCCGTGGGTTCGATCCCGATCCCCTGACGACGCCTGCTGTAAGTTTAGAGTTTGCGTGTCTCTATCTCCGTGGTTGCGTGGATTTTTCTCCGGGTTTCTCCGGTTTTTCCCTCGATGTTTAGAATCGACATCATGCGTTTAGAGTGTACGTACGCATGTGTGCTGAACTTCTGTCCAGCGTACGTAGCCAACCGTGCTCACCAGAGGTGCTCTAAATGTGCACGTGATAAGCAACTTCGTTGGGCTATCATCTGCGATGGCCTGTGGCTGAAAAAATAACTACACAGCTCAGTGGGCCTTACCTGGTGAAATAAAAACACAAGTTCCATTTTAGTTGAGGATGCAGTTTGGGCGAGTGGGGGTCGCTCAAAGACAAAGGTCCCCTGTATAGCCTTAACAGACTGTTGGGGCAAGTGCTGTTAGCGAGTAGCAGCACCTATGAAGGCCGGCACGGCACACGAGGAGGTGGGTGGCCAGCACCACGCCCGGCTGCATTTGTATCCCCAGCGGCGATGTTTACTATAACAAAGCTACACCAGGTGCTCATTTGAGGCTGAGTCCACCTAGGGGAGGAGGCCCAGGACCGGTGCAGATAATCATCATCGGTGTTGGTGGCCGTGAGCGGGAATCGAACTCGGGTCGCGCGGTACGTAGCGCAGCGCTAACAGCTGCACCACTACCGCTCCCCACAAAATATCGTCACACAGACAACTCGCTCGCATCCTGCGGAACACGCGGAGAACCAGACAAACTCCACGAAGAAAGTCGCCCGAGTTGGGAGTTCGAACCCGGGGTCCTTTTCGCGCTCATCACACAAATGAACGACAGTACCTCGGCTGTTGATCGCGTCAAGCAGCTATAAACCACTGCCATCACGCGGCACTCCGGTCATCCTTGCAGCCGCAGCCGCAGCGGCGGCGGCTTTTGGCTCACCATCATCATCGTGCGCTGCTTTCAGACGCGCCGCTTCTGCGGCCGTCTGGAACGCTCTTCCCCTTCCGATGTTAGGAAGACGCTGGGAGCTACGCTGCACTTTTAAATAATCGTCCAGATTGACAAAGTCATTTCTTTAGAACTGCTTCTTGTTGTGTTTGTTGTGTTTAGTGTTGTTGTCCTTCCTCCCACGCACCTCCGATTAGCGCGGTTGGCTACGTACGGTGGTGCGAAAGAAGTTCAACATTCAAACACTGCCCATAGACTCAGCACTGCCCATAGACTCAACACTGCCCATAGACTCAACACTGCCCATAGACTCAACACTGCCCATAGACTCAACACTGCACCATAGACTCAACACTGCCCATAGACTCAACACTGCCCATAGACTCAACACTGCCCATAGACTCAACACTGCCCATAGACTCAACACTGCACCATAGACTCAACACTACCCACAGACTCAACACTGCACCTCCGATTAGCACGGTTGGCTACGTACGGTGCGAAAGAAGTTCCCCACACACGAGGACGATTTGATTGTTTGCGTCCCACTGCGGTGCAATAGGGCCGCTCCTGTGGGCCGCCAACTCCTCTCTGGGTGCGCCCATCCCTGCTAGAGACCCCACCCAGTCATGTCGGGGGGCGCCGCGCTGGCTAGGAGATGTTAACTACCTCGTCTGGTCTACAGGAGGTCGTGGGTTTGATCCCGACCCTTCAGCATCCATATTTCTATAAATATATAAAACATTATTTTTCCAATAACCATGAAGTTTGGGGTGCGTTTCACTTTGCAGAGCACACGAGTGACCACCAAGTCACACTGCCGCCCATATTCAAGTGTCGGTCAGGATGGCGTGAGAGGGGAGAGAGGAGAGGGGAGAGAGGAGAGGGGAGTAGGGAGCCGTCACCTGGTTGATAAAGAACAGCGGTTCTGTGATGGCGCCGAAGTCGACTCCCCCGTGGGGGTCACGGCCCCGGGCGACGCTCTGCTCCAGGGCTCGCGTCTCCACCACCGCGGCGCTCCTCACCGCCGGCGCCGCGCCACCCACCTCCATCCCCGCCGCCGCTGCCTCCGACAAAACGCCGGCCGCCGACAAAGCGCCGGCCGGGCAAAACCTCCCCCGGCTGTCGTCTATCAGCGACAGGATGCCATCCAGCGGCGACAATCCGCCGCCCGGCGCCGCCGACGGAGGCCTCTGCGCCGGCGCGGCGCCGACTCTGGCCCCGGTGGGCGCCGGCGGCTGCGCGACCGCCGCCTTGGCGATGTCGCCGGTGAGCAGGGCGTTGCGCGACGGGCCCGGCCTGGCGAACACCCTGGCCGTCGCCTGGGCGCGCGGTCCGGCGTCGCCGGGCGGCGCCGTCCCGAGCCGGCGCTCGTCGGCGCCGCCGGCGCCTTCTGGCGCTTCGTCCACCTCCATGGGGACGACGTCATCGCCGCCGGGGTCGTCTTCGTCGACGTCCATGTCGACGGGGTCGCGCTGGGTGAGGTTCAGGAGGTCGCCGTCGTTCCACTCCCCGTCATCGCCCCACCACCGCCACCCCGGCTCGGCCCCGCCGCGCTCTACGAGCTCGGAGGAGCTGGTGGCGTCGGTGGCGGAGGCGGAGCCACTCGCGTTATCTTTGGCGGCCGTCGTGGCCGCTACCGCCGCTACCGCCGCCGCGAATGTTCCCGGCTTGAAGTGAACGCCGGGTGGCAAGTCGCCGAGGACGGCCGGCAGGCCGCTCCGCCGCTCCGCCGTCGCCTCCTCACCCGCCTCGTCGTCCGAGAAGCGGAACTCGTCGCGGTCGCTCATGTAGTGCTCCTCCTGGCTCTGCTGCGGGATGGGCGGCGACTGCGACAGCCGGAAGAAGTTCTCGTCCTCCAACTCGTCGCCGCCTCTGGCGCCGCCGTCGTTCCGCCAGGCGGCGGCGGAAAGCGGCGGCGCCGGCGGCACGCCGCCCGCCGCGCGGTCCTCCTCCTTCTCGCGGTGCACCCTCGCCGCTCTCTCGGCGCCGGCACCGCCCCCGGCACGTCCCCTCCCGTGCGTGCTCCCGCCGCCGCCGCCCAGCTGCTGGGCGCGCCGGCGCGTCTCCTGGCAGGCGAGCATGTACGTGTTGCCACGCAGCTTCGCCAGCGGCTTGGGCGAGATCAGCTTGGCCTTCCTGGGCGCCTTGGCCACTCCGCTGCAGCGCAAGCGCTGCACGCGCGCCAGGCTGGTCTGGGAGAGGTCAGGGGCCGTGCGCGTCGTCATTTTGAACCCCGGCCGGCGAGCCGCCGCGGGCGGGAGCGTCGGCATGGCCGACGAGCCGCGGCCAGCTCCATCGACCCTTCCGGCCCGGGGAGCCGCCGGCCGCCTTCCCCCTCCCGTCCTCCTTGCTACTCGGCCGAGGAGCCGGCGCCACCGTCGGCTTCGCGGCCGGCGCCACCGGCACCACCGGCCACCACCGGCGGTTTCTCCGCCGGCATCGCCGGCGGTTTCTCCGCCGGCATCGCCGGCGGTTTCTCCGCCGGCATCGCCGGCGGTTTCTCCGCCGGCATCGCCGGCGGTTTCTCCGCCGGCAACGCCGGCGGTTTCTCCGCCGGCATCGCCGGCGGTTTCTCCGCCGGCATCGCCGGCGGTTTTCTCCGCCGGCATCGCCGGCGGTTTTCTCCGCCGGCCTCGCCGGCGGTTTCTCCGCCGGCCTCGCCGGCGGTTTCTTCGCCGGCCTCGCCGGCGGTTTCTTCGCCGGCCTCGCCGGCCGTTTCTCCGCCGGCCGTTTCTCCGCCGGCCGTTTCTCCGCCGGCCGTTTCTCCGCCGGCCGTTTCTCCGCCGGCCGTTTCTCCGCCGGCCTCGCCGGCGGTTTCTCCGCCGGCCGTTTCTCCGCCGGCTTTGCCGGCGGTTTCTCCGCCGGCACTGCCGGCGGTTTCTCCGCCGGCATTGCCGGCGGTTTCTCCGCCGGCACGGCCGGCGGTTTCTCCGCCGGCATTGCCGGCGGTTTCTCCGCCGGCTCTGCCGGCGGTTTCGCCGCCGGCACTGCCGGGGGTTTATCCGCCGGCTTAGCCGGTGGTTTATCCGCCGGCTCAGCCGGCGGTTTCTCCGCCGGCATTGCCGGCGGTTTCTCCGCCGGAATTCCCGGCAGTTTCTCCGCCGGCATTGCCGGCGGTTTCTCCGCCGGCATTGCCGGCGGTTTCTCCGCCGGAATTCCCGGCGGTTTCGCTGCCAGCGTCGCCGTCGGCTTCTCCGCCTTCGGCTTCTCCGCCAGCACCACCGTCGGCGTCACCGTCCTGTCCTTGGCGGCGCCGGACGCCGGACGCCGCTCGTCGAAGTACTTGGAGATCTTGGCAGCGGGCCCTTCGTGGCGAGACGCGCCGGTATTGGCCGCGCCGGCGCCGCCATCGGCCGCCCTCTTCCTGTCCGGCAACCTGGCGGCACCGCTCGGTCGATGGGAGATGACGCCAGAGGTGACCGGCGCTTCTCGCTTGGGGACTTTGACGGTGACAGCGGCGCCGGGGGACCGCACGTGGCTCCCAAGAGTCGGAGCGGCGGTCTGGAACGGGGCGCCGTCGCTCGGCGCAGCGACCGGGCTGACCCCCCTCTCCTCCTTCTTGACCTTTGCCTCCTCCTTCTTGACCTTTGCCGCCTCTTCCTTGATCCCTTCCACCTCCTCCTACATCCACCACCTCCTCGCTGTCGCCCCTCTTCCCCTCCCCCTTCTCCTCCCGCTTGGCCACGAGGCTCTGGGAGTGCCTCAACTCGTCCAGCTCAAAGTCGTAGAGCTGCGTGTTCAGATCGTCGTCGTCGTCGTCCAGGTACTGCGAGAAGTCCAAGCCGTCGTCCAGCTCGTTGTCCGGGTCCAAGGAGCGCCGGTCCAGCGGCTCCAGCGGCTCCAGCGGCTCCAGCGGCTCGCTCTTCACCGCCGGTGCCATTCCTCTGCCGTCGCGCTGGTGGCCGAGCGGCGGCGTACGACCGCCCTCGCCGGGCCGGCGCCCGCCTCGTCGCTCCTCCGCGGCCGCCGACGTCACCTTCTCGCCGGCTCGTTTGCCGTCTCGCCGGCTGCCGAGCACCTCCGTGCAGGCGTCCTCGCCTGTCGAGTCGGTGTCGGTGATGAGGATGATGTCGTCGCACTCTCTCTCCGCGCCGGTGCCTCCGCGGGGAAGGAACTTGTTCTGGGTGAGGGGGACGTCGTCGCCGTCGCCGTCGTCGTCGTCATCGCCGCCCTCCGAGCCGATCATCTCGATGTCGTAGCTGTCGCCACCGTCCCAGGCTGCGCCCGGCGGCGCCGGTGGCGCGCGCTCCACGGCTCTCCGCTCGCCGGCGGCCGGCACGGAGGCGCCGGCGCCGCCCGTCCGTCGCGTCCCCGCCTCCTCCCCATCTTCGTCGGCCCCTTCGCGCCATGCGCCGGTGCGGCCCGGGACTTGGGGCGGCCCCAAACCGCCGGCGCCGAGCGCGTCGGCTCCCGCCGCCCTGTCCGTTTCATCGGTCGACTTCCCCGAGAACCACGGCTTCAGGTTGGGCAGCTTCCTCTCCTGCTGCTGCTGCTGGCGCCGCTGCAGCTTGGCGGAGCTCGGGCGCGGCGCGAGCAGCATCTCGGTGCGCTGGGCCCGGTGAACTCGCAGCTTCGCCACGACGTCGGTGAGACAGCCGAGCAGGCGGTCGCGACGCTCCAGGCACAGGGGCCACGCTCCGGCGCCGGCTCCGGCGCCGGAACCGCCGGCGACGCGCATGCACATGTTGATGTCGTCCAGGAACGGCTGGCAGGCGGCGCGCAGTCCCAGGCGACAGCCGTCGCGCAGCAGCGTGCGCACCAGCTGGAGGCAGGCCCGGCGAGCCGCGTCGACGCTTGCCGACGCCGACGCCGGCCGCCCCGGCGGCGCCGCCGGCGGCGCCGCCGCCACCGCCATCGCCGCGGCGGAGACGAAGGCGCGGAGCCAACGGCCCGAACTGCACCACACCAGGTGCATGTAGCCGCGCTTGTAGTGCAGCTGCACGACGGCCGCGAGCGTCAGCAGGAAGAGGGCGGCCAAGGGGTCGTCGTCGGGGTCGTCGTGGAGACGACGCCACGGCGACGGGGCGGGCGGCATCGTCGCCGCGGAAGACGCCTGCGTCGCCTTCTCCAGCAGGTAGTGCATCACCTCGCTCACGTAGCCCATGCCGAACTCGTTGAGGTCCATGACGGAGCGGGCGAACGGCAGCAGCCACAGGAACGTGGAGTGGTGGCGGCGCAGCGAGCGGCCCTCCTCGGTGGCCAGCACGTGCCGCAGCGAGGCCATGTCCGACAGCACCGAGTCGTCGCCGGGAGGAGGAGCAACGGGGGAGGAACGTGCCGGCGGTGGCGCCGCCGGCGTGAAGGGGTTCAGGCGCTGCGGGTCAAGAGGTGAAACGCTCACGGGCAAGCGCGCACAGGAGGAGAGCAACAGTGGGCCTGACTAACTAGAATATAAAGATAGTTTAGTTGAGATTTATTCATAGTGACTTCCTTACCTTTCCTATGCAGGAGAATGTAATTGGTTTCCACGAATCCGGCCATTCAGCGAGTAAAGGAGATACACGTTAAGGGCTTAATTCGTCCCAATAGAATCGAAAAGTAACCCTACACTACAATACACACTACACTACTTCACACTACACTAATATACGCCACTACACACTACACTATATTATACACTACTACTATACACTACACTACACACTGCTGGCATTAACGAATTGAATGAATGGGGTTAGACACCGCTGAGCTGCTGTGTAGTTTTTTACACGCTTTTATTTAACTCACTCGGTCTGTTTATTGCTGTTGTCGTATCCTCAAATCTTGTAACTCCATTTTAGCCTACTTCCCAATGGGGTATCGACTGCAAACTTGGAATACTTATGTCATACTGATGACAATACTATATTCTATCATTAAAATTAAATCTAAAAAGTATTTTTAAACATTCTTTTTTATATGTTATGTTTTGGCTTGGGTCTAATTGTCCACGCTCAACTGACGTTGGCTGTAAATCAACACGGTCCCTTACGTTATGGCAAGCTTATGAGTACGGGACATTTCATTAAAGTGTTTTTAAAAAAAAAGTTTTTTTCAATATTACTTATTTCAGAAGCTGTCGCAAATGATGGCAGCTCAACCAAATGACTTATCATCACCATCATCATCATCACGTGGACATTCATATGAGCAGACACAACTCATTGCACACAAAGTGAACCCCAATATCTCGCTGATCTCGTCAAAGAGCGTAAACCGTGATCACGTTAACTCGCAGCAGCGGCTTCGGGCTGACCCCGAACAAAGACGGTGGCCACCGCATCGCGCGCTTGCTGAATACGCCCGCTTCTGCGGCCGTCTGGAACGCTCTTCCCTCCGATATTAGGGTGCTATGCTGCACTTTGAAATCATCATCTAGATAAGCAAACTAATTTCTTGAGAACTGCTTTTAGTGTTTAGTTTGTTGTCCTTCCCCCGAAACCTCTGATGAGCACAGTTGGTTACGAATGGTGCAAAAGCCGTTCAACATACATATTTTCCCGCGCGCCGCTGTGGTTGCAGAAAATGTCGGCTCCGTCTGCAGGCGCATAATGGAGAGCTCCGGCGCGCGCCGATGACGCGGGCTGCGCTGTGTGGAGATCTCTGGCCACGTGGTGTCCGCGCTTCCCGCCAATTGGTGGCGGACCCTCAAAAATGGCGCCAACTTCAAAACTTTTGGCGCGAAGCGCCTTCTGGCGGGATCCCTCCAGCCGCGCTCCCTCCTCCAACCCCGCAGCCGTCCCTCCGCCCGCTGGAACGGAGATTTCCGCCAAAATCGCAGCGGCGGCGAGCAGCAACTCCGCCAGGCGGGAGTGTGCGTCCTGTAGGCTGGTGTCGGAGGCAAGCGGAGCATCGGCCATCGCCGCGAAGTGCTGCATCGGCGGCAACTCCTCGTCCTCTCCTCCCGAGGTTGGTGTCTCCGGTACGCCGTCGTCTCCCCGATCTTGCTCGTGGGTACGGGTAGTCTTCCTTGTGTCCATTCTTCTTGAAGACAGGTTTACTTCTGACGCCAGTTGTAAAGTAGTAACTCGGCGGGAGACGACTTCACGGGTAGCACACTCTTTTATTTCACCAACTTATAGTTACACGGGTGACTAACACCCACTTAGTTACACGGGTGACTAACACCCACTCAGCTACACGGGTGACTAACACCCACTTAGCTACTCGGGTGACTAACACCCACTCAGCTACACGGGTGACTAACACCCACTTAGCTACTCGGGTGACTAACACCCACTCAGCTACATTGACACGGGCTCTTACGCCCCGTAGCCTTCCGGAACACACCCGGCCGGGGTGTCCGTCTCGGCTCTGGGTACCACCGTCCCGACCCACACGGGCGTCGGACTACGGGTCCCCCAGTCTCGGCTCCGAGCCACACAGGGCCCCGGTCCTGACAAGGACGGCGGGACTAGGGGTCTCGGGCCACTACCTCCTCCACTCCGTCTTCGGTCTTCAACTGGTTAACAACAACCTCGAGTGCTCTCGCGCGTCCCCCTTTATGCACCTCCTGCGGACGTCGCTGAGAGCACCCATCCTATTTGACCAATCACTGCGCGCTGGCTACGATCCTCTTTTCCCACCTTGTGTCAGCGCGCCTCACCACCGGCGCGCGCGTCCATACCACGCCCACATCGCGTGCCCAACCCCGCGCCCCGTGATCCATCACTGTCGGCGCACGTCAACACCACCACTACATCACCCCCTACCACATAGCTCGCAGCCGACCCGGCTGCTATAAAAATATACAACACCCCCTCCCCACCATGTGTGCCCCGTAACACAACAACAACAACATAACAACACAACACAACACGAACACAGCAATCCGCAAAAATCAGCAAATGCCACACCAACAGCAAGAACAATATGTACAATCCGGCGAGTGGCAACAATAAATGTGTATGCAGAAAGAAAAAAAAAGTTGTATTTTTATTATTATTATTATTTTTTCTTTTCTCTCCGACTCGTGCAGCGTCCCAATCTTTCCGAGCGTCTCTTGAACGGGACATTACCCCGGCAGAGGGGGAACACGGCGGCGAGGTCGGGTTTGAAGAAAAAAAAAAATCTTTTTTTCATGAAAAGTGTTGTGTCCTAGCCCGAGTCCGCCTTGGCGGTCCGTCGTACGGCACCAGACGCGGTTGACCGTCCGGTGGTGCCGGCAGTTCAGGAAGGCATGGGCCAGGCATCGGGGCTCCGCGCGTGCCGCGGGGTTCCGGTTCCCGACGGTCAACAGCCGTCAGGTCCGAGACACCTGGGGGTGGGTCAGGTGGAGACACGTGAGGATCAGCCTGCGAACCATCCCTCCCCGAGTCGACGGTCACATCACACGCTCGGTCGTTACGGCACAAAACGGGGTCACGCGGCGCCGCGTAGGGTTTCAGTCGGGAGGGGTGCACGTACCAACGGCGTTTTCCCCATTTAATCTGTATACTCTGGGGTCGTGCAACCCGCACAATTTCCACCGGTCCCCTCCATGGTCTCAACAATTTGGGGGATGTAGCTAACGGTGCATGTGGACAATGCAGCCAGGCCTTATCGCCTGGTTCCCAATCGTGTGTATGCACCCTCCGTCCATGCAATCGCTCGTTCGCGATCTGCCGAGACCGCGAATTCAATCTCGCAACCTCTCGCGCTTCAGCCAATTTGGCGATATTAAACTTGATATGGTCTGCCAATTTAGATTTTGCACGCGGCTGGGAAATCCCCAGTTGGACGTCCATGGCCGGATCGGCCTCCCGCCCATACATAAGAAAAAATGGAGAAAACCCCGTCGCCGCATGAGGGGCCATTCGATAGGCCGCTAGTACCCCCGGTACCTGTAAGTCCCAATCCACCTGGTCGTCGCAGACCTGTTGGCACAGCATAGACGTAATCGTCCTGTTCAGACGTTCAACCATACCGTCAGTCTGCGGGTGGTACGGGGAGGTACGTACTTTCTTTGTACCCAACAGGTCGCACACCTCGCGCAACAAAACGCTCGAAAAATGTTTCCCTTGGTCCGTCAGCAAGCGATCGGGGGCGCCTTTGTCCAAAACATAACCTTGGACAAAGGCGTCCGCCACTGCCGCAGCCGACTGGTTGACGAGTGGCCATGCCATGGGCCAGCGGGTGAAGTACTCTACGCCAACCAGCAGGAACTTATTTCCCCGAGGTGTAGCGGGAAAGGGCCCCAAGATGTCTAACGCGACCAATTCGTTTGTGCGCGAAACCTGAATGGATTGCAGCGGTGGATTAGCCGCTATTGGTGGCGGTTTTCTTTGGGCGCACCCTACACATCCCTTAAGAATGTTCGCCACGTCGTTGCCCATCCCCGGCCAATAGTAGTCTCGCTGAATGAGGGCGAGCGTTTTGTGAAACCCCAGATGCATGAGTCGTTCATGAGCAGCCAGGACGACCCTACCCCGCATAGCAAACGGCACCACGAGCGCGTGACGCCGGGACATGTTGTCCCACTTCATCAAGAGGCCCTGTCTGCACACCCAGGAACCGACCCGCGTTTCCCCTCCCTCGGGATCGTCAACCTTCCGACGTAGCGTGAGTAGGGAGCTGTCGGCCATTTGCAGACGGCCCCACTCGATGAGAGGCAACGCTAACAGCGAGTCCCTCCCCGTGGGAGCGTCGACCCCCGTAGTATCCGTGGCGGCGAGCACAACTTCCGCGGGGACAGCGACAGAGGGTTTACACCACGCCGATCCTAACAGACATGCGCATTCCGTACGCGGCGGCAACCGCGACAATGCATCCGCATTCGAGTGGCGCAATCCCTTGCGGTAAATCGTCGTGAATTGGTAGTCCTGAAGGACCTCCAACCATCGGGACAATTGGCCGGATGGCTGCGCCACCCGCATAGCGTATTGGAGAGCCGCATGGTCCGTGCGAACCGTAAAATGACGGCCGTAAAGATACGGCCTGAATTGCTGTATAAAAAACACAATCGCCAGCAATTCACGACGTGTCACGCAGTAGCGTTGTTCCGCGGGGGACAGAACCCTGCTACCGTAGGCGACCACCCATTCGACCCCCCCGACCACCTGTGAGAGCACTCCCCCGATACCCGTGTTACTGGCATCCGTGTCGAGCACAAACGGTTGCGTGAAATCGGGGTAACACAAGGGGGGAGCCTGCACCAAGGCGTCACGAAGGGAGCAGAACGCGGCCTCCTCTTCCGGCCCCCAGTGAAACCGCACCCCTTTAGCCGTCAAAGCGTGCAGGGGCCTGGCTATGGTGGCAAACTGCTTGACAAAACGACGGTAATAGGAGGAGAATCCTATGAAGCTGCGGACTTCAGTGACAGAGGTTGGCGTTGGCCATGAGCTGACGCAGTGCGTCTTAGCAGGGTCTGTCGAGATCCCTGAACGACTAACGATATAGCCCAAATACCTGACCGATTCCCGAAGCAGAAAACATTTAGCCGGTTTAAATTTAAGCTTAGCGGAACGCATCCTGAGGAACACCGCTCTCAGTCGCTGGAGGTGCTCCTCAAAAGTCCGGCTGAAAACGATGATATCATCGAGGTAAATCAAACAGGTGTCCCATTGGAGGCCTGACAAAACCAATTCCATGAGCCTCTGGAACGTGGAGGGAGCGGAATGTAAGCCCATGGACAATCGGTTGAATTCAAATAGGCCTCCCGGTGTCCGGAAAGCGGTTTTTGGTTTCGATTCGTCATCGAGGGGCAATTGCCAAAATCCCGAAAGCAAATCGAGCGTCGAAAAAAACTGTGCTCCCGCCAAGGCATCCAGCGACTCATCCATCCTGGGGAGCGGATACGCATCGGCCATTGAGATTTTGTTTAGGCGGCGGAAATCGACACAGAACCGCAAGGACCCGTCCTGTTTTTTAACCAGGACGATAGGAGCACCCCACGGACTGGAAGAGGGCGAAATGATGTCGGCCGCCAACATGTCATTAACCGCCGACTGCACATGCTCCTTCTCGGCTGGACTGAACCGGAAGGGATTCTGTCGAATAGGGGCCGCATCCCCAGTAACTATGTGGTGGCGCAACAGGTCTGTGCAGCCAATATCGTACTTGTGCCTGCTAAACACGTCAGCGAACTCGAGTAGCAAGCCCCTCAATGCACCCAACTGCACACTGGACAAGTTACTGGACCCGGCACACAACGAGTCCAACCACTCTGTCCCCTCCTCACTTTGAGGATGCGTATCGAATCGGCGTGAGCAACGAGCTGTTCCTCGACGGGTAGCGGCGCGGCGCGAGCCAGCACCGTTCCCTGCGTAATCACGGCCGGCCGCGACCCCGTATTCAGGACCATAACGAACGGCTCACTGTCCCCCCTCACCATGGTCTGGGCCACCGCTAAGTCGAGGCCCCCTTTAGCTCTGTTAGACGGCCCCAGCAGAACTCCCTGTGCCCCCGCATCTACCCCGAGGGGTTTTCTCAACCGAAGGGGTACCAACATTTGCGATCCCGGGGGCACCCGTACAGTCTGGGTTGCCAGCGCCTGCACCGTCGCACAAACCGTGCGTATCTTAGTAGGACTCGTCAAAAACGCAACCCGCCGTCCCGATGGAAGCTCAATGCAGGCCTGATCTATGAGAATTTTGATGGGCATTTTAGACAAAGTCCATGCCTAGTAAACAAAGAACGGCCAGCGATGATGATACAAAAATAGGACCCGCCAATTTTATATCGCCAATACAAATAGTCGCCCGAATCTGGCCGATGATTCCCAAGGATCCCCCGTTCGCCGCGTAAAATGGTACGTCCACCGGCAGAAGGGGTCGACATTGGACGGGAAGAATGTTATAAATAAGGTCCGAAATGATAGTGGCCGACGCACCCGTGTCCACAAGCACCCGGACCTCAACCCCGTCAATAAACCCCGTTACCACGGACGACCCGGCCGACGCAGCCAATGTCCTGTGGGCCAATTCGGACCATTCGACTGCTTTCGGGCCATGTACGGACCCCTCTCGCCGAACCGAACCCCCGGTGTCCATACGCGGTCCCCCCACCGCTAAGCGGCGACCCGAACGTGCCGTGTATGTGGACCGAACGTGTGAGGTGCCGCGACTTGCCGGGTTCAGCTGGGATGTCTTGTGGCCCTGGTCGTCGTCCGGACGTGGTCCCGTGTTGCGCTGACGCGGGGCCCGGCACCCGGACGCGACGTGGCCCCGAAGGCCGCAGTTGTAGCAGACGACGAGGGACGTCGTAGGTTTCGGTTGCTCCAGCTTGCGGGATGAACGTGTGGGCGAACGACCTCCCGTTCTCCACTCCCCCGGTCTCGAAACGGCGAAGGCCTCCTCCCGAGCCACAGCAGGCTGAGGTCCGATGACCGTGGCGGCCGGTGCCCCGTTCCCCGCCGATGCGCAGACGACCGTCGGCTTGCGCTTGAGGACTTCGTAAGCGTGAATACTTGTGGCAATCCCCAGGAAGCAGATGTCCATTTCGTCCGCCGTATTGATGGGAACTCCCAAGTCGTGAGCCAACGCCAGCAGCTGCTCCGTCACCATGGCGTCCTTCCCCTCCTTGCCCATGCGGGGAAAAGCTGAGTCCGCCAGGGCGAGCAGCGCCGTGCGATAGGCGAGCGTTGTTTCTCCAACCACCTTTGGCCGATCGTAGAAATGGTGGTGACAGGTCGAGGGTGGCCCGAACACCTTAGCCATCAGGTGTAGCGCGGCCTGGAGCGTTGAGCGGGACGACCTCGGGGCAGATGTGAAGGCTGCAAGCGCGTCGTCGTCGAGCATCGCTGGCAGCGCGCGCAGGGCAGTGGTGTCGGACCACCCCGACATTTCTTGATGTGCGAGGAACCTTCGCTGGAAGGCTCCCCAGTCGCCCCCGTCTGCCTTGAACGCCGATAGCGCGGGCAATCGTTGCTGGAGGACTCGGTCGTCGTCGTCGGAACGATTTTCCCGCGCGCCGCTGTGGTTGCAGAAAATGTCGTCTCCGTCTGCAGGCGCATAATGGAGAGCTCCTGCGCGCGCCGATGACGCGGGCTGCGCTGTGTGGAGATCTCTGGCCACGTGGTGTCCGCGCTTCCCGCCAATTGGTGGCGGACCCTCAAAAATGGCGCCAACTTCAAAACTTTTGGCGCGAAGCGCCTTCTGGCGGGATCCCTCCAGCCGCGCTCCCTCCTCCAACCCCGCAGCCGTCCCTCCGCCCGCTGGAACGGAGATTTCCGCCAAAATCGCAGCGGCGGCGAGCAGCAACTCCGCCAGGCGGGAGTGTGCGTCCTGTAGGCTGGTGTCGGAGGCAAGCGGAGCATCGGCCATCGCCGCGAAGTGCTGCATCGGCGGCAACTCCTCGTCCTCTCCTCCCGAGGTTGGTGTCTCCGGTACGCCGTCGTCTCCCCGATCTTGCTCGTGGGTACGGGTAGTCTTCCTTGTGTCCATTCTTCTTGAAGACAGGTTTACTTCTGACGCCAGTTGTAAAGTAGTAACTCGGCGGGAGACGACTTCACGGGTAGCACACTCTTTTATTTCACCAACTTATAGTTACACGGGTGACTAACACCCACTTAGTTACACGGGTGACTAACACCCACTCAGCTACTCGAGTGACTAACACCCACTCAGCTACACGGGTGACTAACACCCACTTAGCTACTCGGGTGACTAACACCCACTCAGCTACACGGGTGACTAACACCCACTTAGCTACTCGGGTGACTAACACCCACTCAGCTACATTGACACGGGCTCTTACGCCCCGTAGCCTTCCGGAACACACCCGGCCGGGGTGTCCGTCTCGGCTCTGGGTACCACCGTCCCGACCCACACGGGCGTCGGACTACGGGTCCCCCAGTCTCGGCTCCGAGCCACACAGGGCCCCGGTCCTGACAAGGACGGCGGGACTAGGGGTCTCGGGCCACTACCTCCTCCACTCCGTCTTCGGTCTTCAACTGGTTAACAACAACCTCGAGTGCTCTCGCGCGTCCCCCTTTATGCACCTCCTGCGGACGTCGCTGAGAGCACCCATCCTATTTGACCAATCACTGCGCGCTGGCTACGATCCTCTTTTCCCACCTTGTGTCAGCGCGCCTTACCACCGGCGCGCGCGTCCATACCACGCCCACATCGCGTGCCCAACCCCGCGCCCCGTGATCCATCACTGTCGGCGCACGTCAACACCACCACTACACATACACACGACACTACACACACTGCACTATACACTACACCACCATACTAAATTGACAACTCATTTCTTTAGAACTGCTTTTTTCTGTAGAGTTGTATTGCCCTTCCCCCCCACACCTCCGATAAGCCACGGTTGGCTGCGTACGGTGTGAATAAAAAGGTTCAGAGCACGTTGCGTACGCACGCAGACACACGTACCTTTGTGCGGAACATGATGTCGGACTGGTAAACAATCTGACTGCACGACAACCCGTCGTCATCGCCCGGGTTGTGTTTTATCTTTCTTTGGCTAAGGGGGGGAGGGGGGGAGACGAACAACAGAAATCCATAATACAGTTTTTTGGGCTAGATCTCGTAAATATATATAAGTGACGCGATCAAAGCCAAGGAAAAAAAAAACCTGCATTATGGATGATATTGGTCGCGAAAGTCTACGCGTTAAATTGAACAACGGAATATTAATCGACGACGACGACGTGAACACTCGACACGGGGACCTCGTGAACACGGAGCAATCACTGAGCGTTGTTGCGCACAATGTAGGAGACAACGTTCAATGGCAGCTCAGTGGAATTCTGCACAGCAAAGTAACATCATTAGCGAGATGCAGCATCTGCAACATGAGGTCGCCCTCGTCACACGAGCACATAAAGTGGAACCATAGAACACACAAACTCCACTCACTCACTCTGTAGAACAGGGGTAGAACACACAAACTCCACTCACTCTGTAGAACAGGGCTAGAACACACAAACTCCACTCACTCACTCTGTAGAACAGGGGTAGATCACACAAACTCCACTCACTCACTCTGTAGAACAGGGGTAGAACACACAAACTCCACTCACTCTGTAGAACAGGGGTAGAACACGCAAACTCCACTCACTCACTCTGTAGAACAGGGGTAGAACACACAAACTCCAATCACTCACTCTGCAAAACAGGGGTAGAACACACAAATTCCACTCACTCACTCTGTAGAACAGGGGTAGAACACACAAACTCCACTCACTCACTCTGTAGAACAGGGGTAGAACACACAAACTCCACTCACTCACTCTGCAGAACAGGGGTAGAACACACAAACTCCACTCACTCTCTCTGCAGAACAGGAGTAGAACACACAAACTCCACTCACTCTGTATAACAGGGGTAGAACACACAAACTCCACTCACTCACTCTGCAGAACAGGGGTAGAACACACAAACTCCACTCACTCTCTCTGTAGAACAGGAGTAGAACACACAAACTCCACTCACTCTGTATAACAGGGGTAGAACACACAAACTCCACTCACTCACTCTGTAGAACAGGGGTAGAACACACAAACTCCACTCACTCTCTCTGCAGAACAGGAGTAGAACACACAAACTCCACTCACTCTGTATAACAGGGGTAGAACACACAAACTCCACTCACTCTGTATAACAGGGGTAGAACACACAAACTCCACTCACTCACTCTGCAGAACAGCGGTAGAACACACAAACTCCACTCACTCACTCTGCAGAACAGCGGTAGAACACACAAACTCCACTCACTCACTCTGTATAACAGGGGTAGAACACATAAACTCCACTCACTCTCCTGTAGAACAGGAGTAGATCACACAAACTCCACTCACTCTGTAGAACAGCGGTAGAACACACAAACTCCACTCACTCACTCTGTAGAACAGGGGTAGAACACACAAACTCCACTCACTCTCTCTGTAGAACAGGAGTAGATCACACAAACTCCACTCACTCTGTAGAACAGCGGTAGAACACACAAACTCCACTCACTCACTCTGTATAACAGGGGTAGAACACACAAACTCCACTCACTCACTCTGCAGAACAGCGGTAGATCACACAAACTCCACTCACTCTCTCTGCAGAACAGGGGTAGAACACAAACTCCACATGCTCTCAGCATCAAGACCGTCATGCCGGTTATTGTTGTTGTTGTCCTGGTTGTTGTTTTCTTTACCAGTGTGCCAGGCGCACGGCGTCCACCTCGTGCTGGTAGCTGGCGCTAGAGGTGACTTTGTGGAACACCTGGATGGGGTCCATGGAGTGGCCGCCCCACACCTTGGAGCCCAGCCGGTCGAGCAACAGCATGAGGCACTGCAGCGCCGGCCAGAACGCGCTGATGTTGCTCGCAGTACCATCTTCACATCCGCGGTGGCCGTGGTGGCGACAACAGCAGCAGCAGCAGCAGCAGCAACAGCAGCAGCAGCGGGAGCAACAGCAGCAGCAGCGGGAGCAACAGCAGCAGCAGCAGCGGGAGCAACAGCAGCAGCAACAGCAGCAGCAACAGCAGCAGCAACAGCAGCAGAAGCAACAGCAGCAGCAACAGCAACAACAACAGCAGCATTAACAGCAGTGACAGCAGCAACAGCAGCAACAGCAGCAGCAGCAGGGTCGTGAGCAAGCTCCTCCACAACGCCGCTCGTCGTCGCTTGAAGCCACACGCCCAAGCACAACCCTGGACCGGTGCGCTCTTGTAAACCTTGGGACGACGCGAGTTCACCAAGCCCCCAAACGGAGTTCAAGACAACTCAAAACACCTCCTAACACGGAGGCACGGAGGAGTTAGCAGCAGCGCCTTTGAAGGCCGGCACGGCACTTGAGGGTAAGGTGGGTTTCCCAGCACCATGCCCGGCTCCCAGATGCAAAGACACAGACAGACAGAAACACAGACAGACACACGGACAGACAGACACACAGAAACACAGACAGACAGAAACACAGACAGACACACGGACAGACACACACACAGACACACAAACACACACACAGACATGAGAGAGAGAGAATTCCAGCATGTAGTGAAGTCGTCTCACCGGTGGGAGACATTTCTAGCGTGTGCATGATGGCCTGCACCAGGTCGGCCTTGCGGTCCACTCCCAGCAGCAAACTCTCCATGGCCTGCTCCTCCAGGAGACTCAGCAACATGCACACACCTGGAAACAACAACAACACACCTTAGGCCAACAGCAGCAACACTTGGGTAGAGAACAACAACAACACCATGGGTGCCACAAAACTGCCGTGGCCCCCTCTGCGCGGTGGGCAGCGGGGTGAGACGTTACCCAGCCAGTAGCTCTTGTGGTTGGTCGGGTCGAAGAGATGGCGCGGCAGCAGCATCAGCGCCAGCGACGAGTTTCCGCCGCCGCCGCCGTCTACTTCGGCGGCGGCCTCCAGGGCGGCGCTGTAGAGGTCGGGGTTGATGAACGGGTTGATGTCGACCACGCGCAGTAGGCAGCCGATCACCTCCGCCAGGTCGTAGTAGTCGTCCCGGCTGATGCGCCCCATTTCACGCGCCGTCAGCAGAGCCCACTTGCGCACCTGGCGGTGGTGGCGGTGTGTCCGCGTGTGTGACAGCGTGTGTGTCGGCACAATAGGGGGCACAGGTGGTGCATCAGCCAGTCATCTCGGTCATCTCAGTCAGTCGACCCGTGGCACCTGGGTCTGCCCCGTGAGCTCCTGCCAGCGGGCGTTCGACACCTCACGTGGCCTCAAGGTGCACATGGCCTGGCACAAGCGTCGTGGTGACGTCACCGCCACTTAGTGGTGAATGGCGGTTGTTGCTGTATGTGTGTGTGTAACAGAATGTCCGTGTGTGTGACAGTATGTCCGTGTGTGCGTGTGGCGGTGTGTCTGTGTGTCCGTGTGTGCGTGGCGTTGCGGTGGCAGTGGTGGTCGTGATGGTGGCAATGGTGGCGATGGTGGCAGTGGTGGTAGTGATGGCACTGGTGATGGTGACAATGGTGATGGCGAAGATTGGGGTGGTGGTGGTAGTGATGTGGGGAGTGTTTGTGCAGTGGTTAGCACGCTGCGCTACGAACTCGGCCACCCGAGTTCGATTCCCGCTTACGGCCAACACCAGTGACGATTATCTGAACCGATCCTGGGCCTCCTCTAGGTCAACTCAGCCTCAAATGAGTACCTGGTATGGTGTGTAGTAAACGTCACCACTGGAGAGACAAAGGTGGCCCCTAGCGTGGCGCTGGTCACCCACCCCCTCATGTCCCGTGCCGTTCTTCATAGGTGCTTGCTAGGAGCACTTGCCCCAATAGTCTGTTAAGGCTATACAGGGGGATCTTTGTCTTTGAGCGATCCCCACTCACCCAGAAGGGACCAGGATTCAATTCCCGATCAGGGAGCATTTCTGCGTGGAGTTTTGCCTCTTCTACCTCCGTTCTATAAAAGGACAGTAAAACCTTGGATTGCGAGTAACTTGGTCTGCAAGACGAGCAAATAAAAAAAAATGTACTTGATAAATGAGCGAGGTCTTGCAATACGAGTAGTATGTAGACGCTTTGTCTGCCGAGCGTCACGTGATCACAACTGAGCCGATGGTTCTTCTCTCTCTCTCGCTGCAGGATTGTGGGTAATCTTCTCCCATGCTCGGTCTCAGTCGGCGTGCCTCACTCGTATAAATAGTGAACTATTTGTCTTTTGTCAACATGACATTTTTTACTGATTGGCCGTGTGGGGTGGTGGAGGGTTACGACACATTTATAAATAATATAGCCCCCGCTCTCGGGATATTTTACCAGGTAAAGTCCTACTGCTCTGTGCAGCTTCTTTTTTAGAAGCCCTCAACCTAACATTCACAAACGATAGCAGCTCAACAAACTGGCAGCTTATCATCATCATGACAACGTGGAAATGCAAAGCAGCAGCCGAAAAGTCGTAATCCGCACGACGTCGATTCTAAATGCGGATTTGTTGAAACAATTGAACACGTAACGCTATCGCGACCAATATTATCGACCAATTCGAGTACTGGGTTTACTCTGCAACACACAACTGGTTAGTGCTGTACTAGTGTAGTGGTGATACGCGCTGGGGTAGAGATTGTGTGCCAGCGCGTAGTGATTGGCTGTGTGTGTTGGTGACGCGCGCTGACGGTGAAGGATCAGGGGTCAGCGTGGGGTCGGGGGTTATGACGCAGTGATTGGCTGGGTATCGGTGACGTGCGCTGACAGCGATGGGATCCTGGGGCAAGCGCGCGGGGATTGGTCAACTAAGGGGGATGCTCACGTCGAGGTCCGCATACGCTCCGTCTCCCGAGAGCGGGGGCTATATAAGGTGGTGCGCACAGGCGCAAAGGGAGTTGGTGACCAGCGAAGACTGAAGACGGAGGAGGAAGAGATAGGGCCCTGCGGCACCTAGTCCCGCTGTCCTTGTAAGGGCCGGGGCTCTGTGTGACCCAGAGGCGGGACCCTGGGACCCGGGGCCGAACGTCCGTGTGAGGGCCGGCCCTCGGGACCCAGAGGTTGTGACCCACGCCCAAGCTGGGGTGGGCCTGGAGGCTCCACGGACGTTACGGGGCTGGAGTGCAGTGTGAGCATGCAGTGTGAGCATGCAGCGTGAGCCATAGTAACTACACGTGTCAAGTGGAGTGTGTAGTGGGAAAGGTAGTGACCACACGTGTCAAGTGAAGTGTGTGTAGTGTGAGGAATAGTGACCACACGTTGTATCGTGACAAGTCAAGGTTTAATAAAAAGTGTGCTACCCGTCAAGAGGTTTCCTGCCGTCATTCCGATACTTCACTAGTATAAACAATACACCACACTATAATTGTTAACGCAGTAGTGGGTTTACTCTACAACACACAACTGGTTAGTGCTATATTAGTGTAATGGGTTCCGGAGACACTTGTAGATGTAACTTCTTTATTACGATTCAACACTCCAACTCTCCAACAGTCCTGATACTCTGTTACAGCCTAGGTACACAGCCTAGGTACATAGCCTAGATACACTACTCTGGCTACGCTCTGGAACTCGCCTCACAAGGTCGTAGAGTCGGGAGTTCCAGAGTCCCACCACTGGCTCTCACAGCATCCCAGGGTCCTCCGATGGCTGGTCTTGGGTCTTGGGTCTTGAGCTACGACTGGCCCTGATCGTCCAGGGAGCTCCGCTTTTATGCCCAGTCCCCAACGAGGGGTGGGGCCGTGTGCGCCCCCAGATATCCCACAGAGCACACACAGCCCCCCCCTTTGGCGGCGCCAAGGGAATTAAGCGCCTGGGAACTCAACGCCTGACGCCAAGAGGCTTAAGCGTCTGACCCGCCTGAGAACCCACCGCCTGGTGCCAAGAGGCTTTAGCGCCTGGCCCACCCAGGGTCCCAGAGCCCCCAGCAGCCCCTCCCTTCTTATGTCACTACATTACCCCCCTCTACGTAGCCTCCAACCGTCCCGGCTGTCAATAATTAGAAAGTTTAAATTAATGAAAGGGAGAGAGAGAAAAAAAATACGCGAGCCTCAACAGGAAAAGAAAAGAGAACAATAAAGCAACCATAAATACCATAACCAACCTGTACAACTTTACACTATATACAAGCATCAATCAACAAAAAGGTGAAGCAATGACATGTGAACAAACGACCCGCGGCACACCTAGCCCTCCTCGGGATCCGCATAGAAAACGGGGAATTAACAACAACAAATATACAGATTCCGACGCGTTGGATGCACAACCAACACCGGTAATCGAACCGAAATCACACAATCACCGCATGGATGGCAGGGATCCACACCACCCTGCCATCCTCCCATCCGTCAGGTGGTGAGAAGGCGAAGACCAACATGTCTATCACCCCTCTACACACACTTATCCGGACGTCTGTCTACGTCCCGGGTCGAGAAGTCGTACTTCAGGGCCGACCCATGTACTGGGCAAAGAAGTCGCACTTCAGGGCTGCTCCAGTATCTACATTTTAAAATATATATATAAAATTGACATGACACAAACAAAATAAATCTGCCTGCTCCTGTCCATAAATGGTGGCCGCACGCACGAACCGCATCTCCAAAAGGCATTCCGTGCTTGCGTCCCAGCAGCCCTCAATGAGGACCACCACCGACATTACATGTCAACCGTTAGCACCCCCCGCCTTTCCAACATGGCGCCTCCATCCTAAAACTGCGCACGTCGGCCATATCGGGGGGGAATTTTTGTGTTACCACCCCACCGCCTTTCCGACGCGGCATCACAACCAGTAGCACGCGTCGGCCAAATCGGGGGGCTTCAACCCAGTCTCTCTCCAAGACTCGCATCGCAGCATATAGCTGTACCGACCGAGCTGAGACCCAATCTCTCTCCAAGACTCGCATCGCAGCATATAGCTGTACCGACCGAGCGGAGACCCAATCTCTCTCCATGACTCGCATCGCAGCATATAGCTGTACCGACCGAGCTGAGACGACCCAATCTCTCTCCAAGACTCGCATCGCAGCATATAGCTGTACCGACCGAGCTGAGACGACCCATCGTTCACTCCCTGCACAACATGCACCCTAACAACTGAGGGATACAGTCCCAACGTAACGGGACAACTACACCTGAACACCACGAATCTCCAGCCCACTGTTTCAATGCGCCTCGGAGTGTTTCAATCTCCGGGCCGTCAGGGCGAGCCTACTGCTCCAGACGCACCACGGAGGGTCTCAACCTCCGGGCCGTCAGGTCAAGCCGTCAGCTATTCCATGACGGGACCACACTCTCCGAGCCCTGTGAGTGCACAGCCCACTAGGCTAGACATGCCACGGAGTGTTTCAATCTCCGGGCTGTCAGGTCAAGCCGTCAGCCATAGCATAACGGGACCACACTCTCCGAGCCATGTGAGCACACAGCCCCCGAGGCTAGACATGCCACGAAGTGTCTCTATCTCCGGGCTGTCAGGTCAAGCCGTCAGCCATAGCATGACGGGAGAACAACTCTCGTGTTAGACACGCAACACCCGCTGGGCCATCCTGGTCAGGATCTGCACCCCAAGATATTTGAGAGCCAGCATGACAATTCCAAATCCTTGGCAGCATGTCACCATCTCAAGATAAATGCCCCATACAGTATATACATCGTTAACAATGACAGCACAAGCTATACATTAACAATCACGAACACAGCTCAATACAAACCATACATTAAATTTCGATTTAAAGCTTTCGTGACTGCAGGGATTCATCTTCTTGGTTCTTTCGGTAAAGTCACGTAAAGTCCCTTCTACGTGACTTTACCGAAAGAACCAAGAAGATGAAACCATACATTGTTAACAATCACAAGCAAAGTTTCGTACATACATTGACAACACTCACGAGCGAAGCTCCACACAGTTTACCCAACAACAGTCACGACTCCCCGACGACAACGAAGAAAATATCAACAAAAAAATCATTAATCCGGAGCGCGTAAATGTACGAAGTGTCAGGGGCCTGGTCTCCCGACCTCCAACCTTTGGCCAGAGCAGCAAAGGCGGCGACCAGCATGTCGGTCGATGTGCCGGCCCCGGCGCCGGTTACAGTAAGAATGGTGCCCTCACTGTCCGGTCGCAGCGCTGATGACACGGTATGCTAGGTTGAAGCCAGCTGTCGTCCGGCAGTGAAGGTCGCAGCGCTGATGACGCGGCATTGCTAGGTTGCAAACAGCTGTCACCCGGCGGTGAGGGACGCAGCGCTGATGACGCGGCGTTGCTAAGTTGGACAGCGCTGAGCCCAGAAGTGACGTCGCTCCCAGCGGTCATTGCTCCCCCGGCAGAAGTGACGACACACCCTGATATATTTGTGCCGGGAACGACTGCCATCTTTGTGTTGGAGCCGGCGGAATGGCGGGGCCGCTGCGCCGCCTCTCTCCCTCCTGTCTCCGCCTGTGAGCGACGCATGTCGTCCAGGATGGAGACGGTGGCGTGGAGCAGCTCAGTGAGGCGAAGCAGCGCCTCCTCCATCGCTGCTCCCGACGCTCGAGAGGGGACGGTCGGCAGAGCAGACAGCTGTTCAGCCGGCGGTGCAGCGTCGCTGTCGGCCGGCGTTGGCCGCCCCATCGCTGCTTGTTCCTCGACATCGCCGTCAGGACTGAAGGTACCTCTTACCTCTTGTCTCCATTGCCACTTCTGACGCCAAATGTAATGGGTTCCGGAGACACTTGTAGATGTAACTTCTTTGTTACGATTCAACACTCCAACTCTCCAACAGTCCTGATACTCTGTTACAGCCTAGGTACACAGCCTAGGTACACAGCCTAGATACACTACTCTGGCTACGCTCTGGAACTCGCCTCACAAGGTCGTAGAGTCGGGAGTTCCAGAGTCCCACCACTGGCTCTCACAGCATCCCAGGGTCCTCCGATGGCTGGTCTTGGGTCTTGGGTCTTGAGCTACGACTGGCCCTGATCGTCCAGGGAGCTCCACTTTTATGCCCAGTCCCCAACGAGGGGTGGGGCCGTGTGCGCCCCCAGATATCCCACAGAGCACACACAGCCCCCCCCTTTGGCGGCGCCAAGGGGATTAAGCGCCTGGGAACTTAACGCCTGATGCCAAGAGGCTTAAGCGTCTGACCCGCCTGAGAACCCACCGCCTGGTGCCAAGATGCTTAAGCGCCTGGCCCACCCAGGGTCCCAGAGCCCCCAGCAGCCCCTCCCTTCTTATGTCACTACACTAGTATAAACAACACACCACACTATAATTGTTAACGTAGTAGTGGGTTTATTCTGCAACACAACCGGTTAGTGCTGCACTAGTGTTGAGGAGTGGAGTGCTGACGTCAGGTCACACTCGCCTCGGGGGGAATGCCGTCAAGGAAAAGTGACGTCATGCCACCCGGGGTATTTGAGGGGAGACCCGTTATGTAGACGGGATCTTCGCGGTGAGCCAGAGGAGTGAGTGTTAGGGGAGTAGGGGGTTCCGGGATAGAGGGTAGAGAGCCAGGCTAAAGGGCTGCTTTATCCGGCTGGCCGAGTTGGATGAACCCTCGGTCAGTGCTGTGGGAAGAGCCCGATAGCCTGGTAGGGTGTAGGGAACTCCCAGTACCCTTCCCCTGGGGAGATTAGTTAATAACTGTGTTAACCCCTTCCCCCGAGTTAGGCGCAAGCCCTTAAATAAAGAGTTGGCGTAGAGCCCCTACACGACTGGCTTCCGTACGAGCGGAAATGTAAAATCCAGCGCGAAACGGAAGACCATGGCTGGCATACCTCTGGTGGGGGAGGACGAAGCTGTGGGTGGCTTGGCGGAGACCCCGGAGTTCGAGACGCGCCCCGGACAGGTGGCCCGGGCTGGAGCCGGAGGAGGCGGCGACGGGGGAACCGCGGTGCCGCCAGCTGACGTCTGGCGCGTCATGGCAGCCCAGTTGGAGCTGCTCCAGCGGTCGGTGGCTCAGCTCACCGTCGTGCTGGCGTAGTGGGAGCGTGCACACGTCGCGGGCGGGGGGACGCGCGATTGTCATGATTTGGCTGACGCCGCGCCTCCCGCCGCAACTCAGGCTCCCGCCATTTTCGCACTGGCTGCGCTGAAGCAGGGCGCCACCATTTTTTCTGCGACGCCGCTGGCGGGCGCAATTTTTCATGCGTTGCCGGAGTCGGGAGCAATGGTTTATACGATGCCGCAAGTCATAAAAAGCGTCATGGCGGCGCCCATGAGCGCCGCCGCTCCATACGTCGCCGCGGATGTCGCAGCGGGCTCCCCGCGGGCCAGGGCGATGGGGCGGCTGCGTCGGCTACTCCCTGTCGCGCCGTTTGTGGCTAAGGGTGGGGACTGGGCGGACTTCCAGGCCCGCTTCGTGGTGGCCTACCAATATGTGCGCTGGCCGGAGGAGGAGGCCCTACTAGGGCTGCCCACATGCTTGGACGCTAGGGCCTTGCAGACCTTCTTGGGTATTCCACCAGCGCTGAAGTCCACGCTGCAGTCCGCCTTTGATCAGATGGCTGAGGTTTATGAGCCACTATCTGCGGCGTGACTCAAGTTTACGGCGCGCCGGCGGGAGAAGGGGGAGTCGCCTCTCGCGTTTCGCTGCTCCCTCCTTGCGCTGGCTCGGGCCGCATACCCCGACGTGGAGGGGGCCGTGATAGACTCCCTGGCGTTGGACAGGCTGCTGGATCTCGCGGGGGAGTTAGGAGTCGCTTTGTCCATCGCGGCAGAGTCCAAAATTACGTCGTTGGCCGTCGTCCAGAACATTCAAACTCAACTGGTGCTGCGGCGCCCTCCGGCGATGGCAGCGTGCGCGGGTGCTCCGGCACCGGCGGATGTGGTGGCGGCCCGGGAAGCGGCGACCTACGATCGCCGCAGGGTCGGCGGATCTGCTCGCCGGACAGGGGCGGGGTGAGCGGCTCCTTCCCATTCGCAAGTCCGGGGATGGGTGACTTGCTTCCGTTGTGGTCAGCTGGGCCACTTCGAGAGGGGGTGCAACAACGCCCACGGGATCTACACCAAGGCCTCTCCTCCCGCAGACGTCCCTCCAGCGGCGGGACCTCCCGGGCACCAAACAAGTCACGACGCATCCATTGTTCGGCCGCTCCCTTCACCTCAGGCATCTCGCGGGGTTAGGGTCCATCTTCACGGGCCCATCTCTGGGGGGTCCGACTCGGGTGCTGTGACGACTGGCTGGCCCAGACGGACTCGCCAGTGGCGGGCCCTGGCGCATCGCATGGTGGCCGCTGCTGCCGGGTCTTCGTCCGTGCTGGGGCGCGTGCAGGGGGTCGAGGTACGGCGCCATTTCCACACTGGGTGCGCCGCGGGAGATGGCCGCCATGTTTATGGCGACGCAGTCAGCGGCGGCCATGTTGGCCGAGGGGCCGCAAATGGCCGCCATTTCGGCTGTGACGTCGCAAGCGGCGGCCATTGTTGCTGCAACGCCGCAAGTCGGTGCCATGGACGCCGCTCTTCATCGCCGGCGCAGCCGCGGTTCCATTGCGCGTCGCACCTGCGGATCTGGCCGCCGGCGATGACGCTGCTCCGCACCACGGACCACGCAGCGCCCGCTGGGGGGCTCCAAGTACGTCCGCGGATGTCATCCTCTCCGCGCCGCCAGATTGGGTAGCGGCCGCCGCCGCCGTTGGTGCCGCCGCGGCCCCGCACATCGCCACGCCGCCGGAGGTTGCCGTGACTGCTACCGCGGCTCTGCACCTCGCCGCGCCGGCGGGGTGGGCCGCAGGGGCCGCCGCAGCCCCGAATCATACCGCCGCGCCTACGGCGTGGCCCGAAGGGGCCGCGGGGGCTGCCGCAGCCACGCACGCTGACGCCGCGCCTCCGCCGTCGCCGTGTGCGCTGGGCCGGTTGCTGGCGATACCGCGGCCTCGTACCTCGCCGTGGCTGCGGGGTGGGCAGCGGGCGCCACCGCGGCTCCGTACACCGCCGCAGACAGGTGGGTCGCGGGCGCTGTGACGCCTCCACACCTCGAAGCGTCTACGGCGTGGCCCACGGGGGCCGCAACGCCACCGCACCTTGCCGCGTCTCCGTTGTGGCCTACGAGTGCCGCAACGCAGCCCACACTCGCCGCGTCTCCGGTGTGGCCTACAAGTGCCGCAACGCAGCCGCCCATCGCCACGTCTGCGGGGTGGCCCGCGGGTGCCGCAGGGGCTTCGACACCTCGCCGCACCGCACGGCCAAGGACTGCGCCGGTTGCACCCACGTCGCACTGTTAGTCGCAAAGGTGGGCGACTGGTTGGCCTTCCAGGACCGGTTCGACGCGATGTATATGTCGGTCGGCTGGCCCATGGAGGAGGCATTGCGGGCCCTTCCGACCCGTTTGGATGAGAGGGCGCTGCAGGCTTTCAAGTCAATCCCACCAGTCGATAAGTCTACGCTTCTGGCGGCGTATATTCAGATGGCCAACGTCTTCGAGCCACCGTCCAGTGCGTGCCTGAAGTTCTCGCTACGGCGGCGGGAGGAGGGGGAACTGCCATTGGCCTTCCGCTGTTCGCTCCTGGCCTGGCACAGGCCGCATACCCTGACCTGGAGGGCAGAGCACTGGACTCGATGGCCCTGGAACGGCTACTTGACCTGGCACGGGAGCTGGGGATCGCTTTGTCGATCAACAACGATCGCCAGATCACGTCCTTGGCGGTGGCCGAGAACATTCAGACACACCTCTCCCTCCGCCAACAGCCCTAGATGGCGCGGGGGTCCCGGCACCAGAGGGGAGAGCCGTCTCTCAGGGAGTGGACACCCTCGCAGCCCTGGCAAATCCTGAGCATCGCGGGAGGGATGCGGGTCGCCGTCCGGAGCAGCGGGGGCGGCCGGGACCTTCCCATCCGCAGGACGCTGCCACTGTGGCCTGCGTCCGCTGTGGCCAGCAGGGCCACATTGAGCGGGGCTGCCAGAATGCCCCGGGAGCCTTCAACAAGCTGCCTCCGGCCCCTCCCGGTCCCTCGTCAGCATCGGGCCCCAAACCCCAGACGAGTCGCGACGTATCACCCGCACGGCCGCTCCCCTCACCTCATGCATCTAGTGGGGCTAGGGCCCATCGTCATGGGGTTGTCCTTGAGGGGTCGGGTGCACCATCGTTGTCACCCGCTGGGTGGTTGGACATGCTTGTGCACCGGATGGAGGCGGTGGCTGCTGGCTCCTCAGCGGTGGCGGGATGCGTGCAAGGGGTGGAAGTTCACTTTTTGGTGGATACGGGTGCATCTGCCACTATTATTTCGGAGGCCATCCTCGAGCTACTACCCCGCAGCGTGGGTCCATTAAGGCCGGTTCATGGGGTTTGTGTCGCCGCGAACGGCGGCAATTTAGACATCTTGGGCCACGTTATAGCATCGGTTCGGGTTGACGAGATTGAGTTGGCCGGGCCTATTTTGGTCTCCAAGACCTTGGCATTCCCATGCCTCTTGGGGACCGACTTTTCGTCTAGAATGCCCATTCGAATTCTCGTTGACCAGGTATGTGTGTAAATGCCGTCAGGAAGGCGGTTCTTTTCGACTCTAAACTTGCTCTCCGGCTTCTGGCAGTTGCAACTGGACGAGACCTCTAGACCCAAGACAGCGTTCCGCACGCCCCAGGGGTTGTTCGAATTCAATCGGCTTAATATGGGTCTTCATCCGGCCCCAGCCACCTTCCAGCGTCAAGGAGATGGTCTTGGTGGACGACGTCATTGTTTTTGGCCGTACAGTTTGACGAGCACTTGCAACGCCTTGAGTCTGTGTTCGTCAAAGTGCGTGCTGCGGACTTTAAATTTAACCCCAGAAATGCCATTTGCTACAACCATCGATGAAGTATTTGGGACACATTGTTAGTACGTCAGGTGTCGCCACTGAATGCGGAGAAAACAACTTGTGTCTGGACGTGGCCGACTCCCACATCTGTCGCGGAGGTGTGTAGCTTCGTCGGCTTCACATCGTACTATCGTCGGTTTGTTCGCGATTTTGCGACAATTGCGAAGCCGCTGCATGCACTCTCCGCCAAAGGCCAAAGGTTTCACTGGGGCGCGGAGGAGGACGCTGCTTTTGCGGTGCTTCGCACGGCCTTGGCAGATGCGCCGCCCTTGGGGTACCCGGATTTTTCTAAACCATTCCTTCGACACCGATACCAGTGACATGGGCATTGGAGCAGTCCTGGCCCAGGTGGTCGACGGGGTTGAGAGGGTGGTGGCATACGGAAGTCGTGTTCGGTCCCCGACGGAGCAGCGATAGTGTCACCCGGAGGGAAGTGCTGCCCATAATGTTTTGTTCCGTTATATAGGCCTTACTTGTACGGCAGATGGTTCACGGTCCGAACCGACCATGCGGCCCTACAATATTTGCTGATGATTATCCAGTGGCCCAGTTGGTCGCTTCGGCCAAGGCGGCCACCCCTCCAGGTGCGGCGTTGCCTGCGGATGTCGGCCTAGGACTCCCCAGAGAGCTATGGTCCAGCTTGCAGATGGAGGATTCCTCTCTGTGTTGGGCGTAAGGCCCGGAGCTCAGCTTCGTTGGCGGCCCCGGCGATCACCGTGCATGACCGTCTCTTCATGCGTTGGGATGCTACTGTGTGGTTGTGCCCACTAGCCTGCGTGGAAAATTAACCCGAGCCATTCACAAGAAGTTTATGCACCCTGGCTACCACAAGACCTTATTGACCCTTAAGCGGGACTATTACTGGCCGGGTGTAGAGGGTGATGTGGCGCTAATTTTCAAGGGTTGCCACGACTGTGTGCAGAGAAAGGCCCCAGTTGTCCAGGACCGGGCCCCGCTGCAGTCCATCTGGGTTTCTCGCGTTAATTTGCTTGTGGCGTTTGACATTTTGGGCCCATTCCCTGCATCCCAACGGGGCCATAAATACCTCTTGGTGGGCGTTGAGTACCTCACACGTGGGCCTGTGGCGTGGCCTTTGGTTAATCAGTCGGCCTCCTCTATCACCAAGGCGTTCGTCCAGGGGTACGTGTTGGACAAGGGTGCGCCGGAACAATTGTTAACTGACCAGGGGTGGAATTTCTCGTCTAGGTTTCTCAAGGTGGTGTGAACTCCTGGGCACCAAGAACATCTGCACCTCGGCCTACCACCCCCAGTCAGACGGGATGGTAGAGCGGTTGAACCGCACCCTCAGGTCCATGCTATGCCACCACGTGAACACGTCCCAGTCGGACTGGGGCCTGTTCGTCCCGGGGGTCTTGGAGGCATATCGGTTGGCCCCTCACGCCTCAGTGGGATTTTTGCCTTTTTGTTTGATGTACGGTAGGGAACCGGAACCCCCAGTGCACGTCCAGATGGACGTTGGGTCTTCCAAGAAGGGGTCGGCGGTGCCGGTCCCTTTGAAGGTCGCACTTGACCGGTTGCGCGAGGCACGGCAGGCCGCTACCGAAAATTCCGCCAGCCGGCAGGCGGCTAATGAGTGCCTGCCCAAACACCAGGCAGCTGGTCTCCTGTGGGTGGCGGGCCAAAAGGCATGGCTACATTTCCCCCAGGATCCCATTGGCACGTTTCCCAAATTACATCGCCCTTGGCAGGGCCCCGTTGAGGCTGTGGAGGTCCGACGACCGCAGCGCATCCGGATTCGGTTCGGTCGCCAGCGGTGGATTGTGCACCCGTCCCGGCTCAAGCGTTATGTACCATCTAGCCTGGGGGACCCACCCCCACTCCCGGAGCGGCCGGCGGGTGATGCATCCGTCGTGCCTGACCGGCCGGGTCTCGTTGACGGAGGCGACGTCCGCCCTGTGTGTGTGCCCCCAGGCCCCTCCCAAGTAAGGCCAGCGGAGACCCCTCGGCCACCGGAGGCCACGGCGGTGGGCCCTTCGCCCGCTAACGGACCACCTGCACGGGCGGCGGACGCTACACGAGGAAGCGGGCCGGCAGCGCATACCCGCTCGAGGGGGATGCGGCTCCGGTGATGGCCTTTGTGGCTGTTCAGCAGGCCCTGGCCCGGCGTCAGTTCGGCGCTGCTGGGCAGAAGAGGCCTTCGTTCTCTCTCTGTTTTTTCTGTTGTTGTGCCTGTGGTGCCGTGCTGCCCTAAGGTTGAGTTTATTTCTAGTAGCCGGTTTTGCCTTCAGGCACAAGCATTTTGTTAGTTGTTCGGCCTTCAGTCCGGGTTTGGGCCCTGCTTGCGTTGTGGTTGCAGCCGGGTCGGCTGTTTTTTTTTCACGGGGGGTGGAGGGGGTAATGTAGAAGAGTAAAATATGGAAGTGGCGTCATGGGACGTGATGTCATGCGCGCTGGGCGGCACAATGACGTCATGTCTCCTCTAGTACTTAAGGGGGCCCACCCCGTGACGTAAGCGGGGTCGTAGCTGGAATCTAGGGTCGGAGTAGGGTGGAATGGGGAGCCAGGAGCAAGGGGGTAGGAATAGGGGATAGCACAGCGCCAGGGCTGGAGGTGACTGCGCTCCTCAGTCGGCCGTGTTGGCTGAACCCACGGCCGGCGCAGAGGAGGCAGCACGGGGCAGCCGGCTGTGTCGGGAACCAGTGGGACCGAGCCCGGGACCCCTAACCCCTGAGAAATTGTTACACCCATGTGTTATTTGCCATATCCTAATAAACCTTCCGGCGAATGCCCTTAACCTTCACGTCGTCTCCGAGTCGTCGTCGACTAGTTCTCTACACTAGTATACACAATACACCACACTATAATTGTGAATGTAGCAGTGGGTTTACTCTGCAACACACAACCGGTTAGTGCTGGACTAGTATACACAATACACCACACTATAAATGTGAATGTAGTAGAGGGTTTACTCTGCAACACACAACTGGTTAGTGCTGTACTAGTAACAAATTGGCACGTTTTGTTCACGTGATAGAACCTCGATAATTGGCTGCGTTGGGTTGTGGTGGAGGCGGGTTTAACCCACGCACATTTATATTCATGCGATCTAACTTTAAAAAATCCTCTTATCGTGGTCGCGAAAGCACTACTACCAGGTGTTAAACTCACGTCCGACTTACCATCTCGCTGGGGTGGGTGAACAGGAGGTAGATGCCGGGCAGCTTGTCGTCCGAGTCCACCTTGAAGGGGTGGTGGACGCCCTGCAGCCGCTCGAGCCCCTGGACAAACAGGCTGCCTGCGAGTCCAAACAACGACGCAGCCACCGATTGACCCGACAAAGAGAAGAAAAGAGGGAAAAGTATTCAAGTAACATTCGTGGGTATTTCATGAAACTTATTCTTAGGTTTGTTCGGTAAAGTCACGTAGGTAAAAAAATTCAATTAAAATTAATAAAAGTAAAATAAAATAAAAATCACGACGTTTCGGAGGCAACACAAGCCTCCGTCTTCAAGTGGAACCGTCACAGCACGATAGCTGTATCAAGTAAGAGAAATTCCAAGAAAACAGTCCTTGTATATATACTGGTTGAGGGTGGGAGGAGCCAAGGTAGGCCCTGGATATTAATATTGTGAGGTTCGGTGCGGCTGAAGCACGCTGTTAGGAATGAGCCTTTGTTGTGTAGACTGGTTGAAAAGAGTTGTTAAGGTGAGGCTGATGTAAAGGTGCGTGTAAATGGGACTGAGGCTTTTGTTATGTAGAGGTGGTGAAGCTGAAACCGCTGCCAGGAATGAGTCTTTGTTGTGTAGACTGGTTGAACTGGGAGGTTCTAAGAGTTGTTGAGGTGCGGCTGCTCTGAATGGAACTGAATTTTGCCATGTTTCAGATCTGACTTGTGCTCGCGGGCACGATCAGAGATATGACGTTTCGTTTCTCCAATGTAGCAATCACCACAACTGCAACTCAATTTGTAGACTCCAGGGTATTGTAAGTCAGGAATGACATCTTTCACAAATGGAATTAGATCACGGATTTTATGTACTGTACTGAATTGGACTAGGATCTTATGTTTGTTTAGAATTTTGGAGATCTTTTTGGTCACGCCTGCTATGTATGGCAACGTGATAGTTTTGATAGGAGTTTCATGTGGCTGTTTCTGTATGGTGGGAGAAACAGTTTGGCGGATGGTGCGGTCAGAGTATCCGTTCATCCTGAGGACCCGATGTACATTCACTGGGCAGGTGGTGTTGGTCAGAAATGCCATGAGCTCTGTGGTATAGCGTTTTGATGAGAGAATTCTTTTGAGATGGGTGGTGGTGGGAATCAGGTTTCAAGTAGGAATCTGTGTGGGTGGCTTTCCTGTAGACAGAATGTCCCAAGGATCCGTCAGGTCTCTGCTCAAACAGAACATCTAAGAATCGTAGTTTACCATCTTTCTCCACTTCCATGGGGAATCTGATGGATGGGTGTCTGGAATTGATGTGGTCCAAGAAGTGGTTCAATGCTGGGAGGCCATGTGGCCAAATGACGAAAGTGTCATCCACATACCTCTTCCACAGGGAAGGACGCAGGGTGGATGTCTGGATGGCGTCTGATTCAAACTTTTTCATGAACATGTTGGCTATCACTGGTGACAAGGGGGAGCCCATAGGGATACCCTCATTCGTCGTGATTTTTATTTTATTTTACTTTTATAAATTTTAATGCTTTACCTACGTGACTTTACCGAAAAAACCTAAGAATATGAATCCTTGCAGTCACGAAAGCTTCAAATCTAGAATTTAATGAAACTGTTCACGAGATTGTGCAAGTATAAATGTGTCCGTTAACCTGCCACCACCCCCGTGGAGCCTTAACAGCAAGTTGGGGCAAATGCTGTTAGCCAGCACCTATGAAGTCCGGCACGGCACACGAGGGGGTGGGTGGCGATGTTTACTACACACCGCTACACCAGGTACTCATTTGAGACCAAGTCGATCTAGGATAGGCCCAGAACCGCCACAACAACACACACAGACACTGCCCACCATGCATATGCAAACACACTGCCCACCACACACACACAGATGGACGGACACATGCACACACACATGCAAACACACACTGACGGACAAACACGCGCGCGCACACACACACACACCACCCGTCACACACACTGCCTCGCACACACACGCACGGACACACCGCCCGTCACACAAACATAGGTACACCGCCCATCTCACGCACACACACAAGAATCCACCCCCCGTCACACACACACGCACGCATGCACACACATGCACGCACACGTGTCCTTGTTGAGCAGCAGGTGGGCGTGTTGCAGGATCTCCATGAAGGGCAGCTTGAGCGAGGCCTGCAGCTCCATGACGGAGTACGCGGTGACCAGCTCGATGTCGTCACCACCACGGTCACTACCGCGGCAATCATCGCCGCCGCCTGTCCCTTGCAGCAACGACCGCAGCTGCCTGAGCACGCGAGCCTCCTCCAGCAGCCACAGTGGCTGCGGCAGAAGCAGGGGTCAAGGCGCCAACAATGACTTTCGCTGTGTCGTATTCGTCATATGTCATCGTCGCCATCATCATTGTTGTTGCGTTTACGAATCGGCAACCTCTACTTGTACCGGAGGAAGAATCCGATGAGCCGTAAAGCTCTTTGTTTATCACAGATGTTCTGTTAAGTGGGGGTGGCACACGAGGGTCAGAAAATTTACAACGACAAACGCGACACAAAAACACGGTGGGAGTGCAAAGTATAGGAAAGGTAAGAAAATCACTAAAAATAAATAATCACATTTTTATTTTACTGGGTAAGAGCCACCGAGCTATTAGCTCTGCCACAAATGACAGCAGCTCACAATGCTTGCTGTATACAGGTAGTCCTCTACTTACGATGGAGATGCGTTACGACGACCCCATCGTAAGTCAAAAATATCGTAAGTCGAAGATGGCCTCGCCTACCCAGGAGTCTTAAAGAAAGGTGATAATTTAGCAAAACAGAGCAATTAACAGTACCGTACTGTATAAACAATATACTGTATTTATTAATTACAATACTGTATTGCACAGTGAAATGTAAAGTAAAAAAAACTAAAGTAAATTCTTAACCTACCTATATGAACTGCAATTTAACAGAAAGTTTTTTCAGGAAACAATCCTATCTGCTATAAAAACTTTTATCATGCATTGAACGTATCGCATCGTGGTAACCCTAAAATGTAATCGCTAAAGCTACGTATCATACATGCATTGAACGTATCGTAACGCATCATATTGTACTGTACTCACCAAGATTCGTACGCTACTGCGTTTGCCTGCCGCACGAAATTTAAAATATTTTACAATTTTGTCGCATCGCTATCGCCAGATCGAAATATCGTAAGTCAGACCATCGTAACTCGGGGACTATCTGTATCATCATCACCACGTGGAAATTAACAGCAGCTAAAACAATCGAAGTAACATTCATGGAGGTGCCACGGTGGCTAGGAGATTTTTACTCCCCCGCCTCGGTATGCAGGAGGGTCGTGGGTTTGATCCCGACCCTGACGCCCGCTGTATATTTGGCGTTTGCGGTGTCTCTCTCTCTATCCCCGTGGTGGTCACATGGATTTGTATCCAAGTCCTCCAGGTTTTCCCCCTCCCCATTTAGAATTGACATCACGCGTTTAGAGGATTTGGCTGCTGCTATAAACTTCCACGTGAGGATGAGCCACTTCGTCGGACTATCATTTGTAATATCATTTGTGATAGCCCGACAAAGTTTGGGCTACCTGGCAATCACTTGTGATGGCTAGGTCGCTTCTGAAAAAGAGCGATATAGCAGCTCAATCGGCCTTACCTAGTAAAATAAAAAATATTTTACTTCAGGGTAAGAGCGGTAGCTACTACTACCGCCCCGTTATAGGATGACCAGACCGCATAGCCGAGTCAGCGCCCTCCCTCCCCACCCACCTGGGCCCTGTCCGCCGGCACAACTCCCTCACCTGGCGGAGGTGTGGCGAGGCAGAGAGCAGGATGGCACGCGCGCTGTGGTACTCGGAGAGGCAGTCGCGGCAGTACTGCAGGTCCTCCTCGGCGGCCAGCGCCCGCCGCTCGGGCAGCCGGCCCCGCGCGTACGCTCGCAGCAGCCGCACCGCGTCGGCGCTCGGCCCTCCGTCGGCGTCGTCGTCGTCGGTGTCGGCGTCGTCCTCCCCCTCATCGCCTCCGTCGCGCCGCGTGCTCGCGCCGGAGTCGTCGCCGCACTGCAGCCAGTACTGCTGCTGCTGCGGGGTGCACCAGTGGCAGGTGCTCATGGTGTTTGCTGGGGGACGTGGAAGAGAGGAGAGGCAGATTTAATTTGAGGACTTAAGGGAGGCAGTCACTTCCTCCTCCTCCGGTCGTGCGGCTGACGTGGATGCAGAGCGGTACCAACAATTTTGCGCTGCGCGCGCAGACGTCAAACTTCGCTGGTACCGTAATGTAGAGCCAACCGCGCTCTTCGGAGGTGCGGGGGAAGGACAACAAACTCAACACATAAAGCAGTTCTAAAGAAACTAGTTTTAAATTTTGTATAATAGTGTATAGTGTAGTGTATAGTGTAGTAGTGTATAATAGTGTAGTACAGCGGTCGGGAACCTATGGCTCGCGAGCCATATATGGCTCTTCCAGTGACGGCATATGGCTCCCAAGCAATTTTGAGTTGAAAAAAATAATAATAATGAAAAAACTAAAAATCAGTTTGGAACTGATTTTAAAATACTTGTGATATTGTTTAATGATACTGTGTCATTTTAAAGTAAACAGAAATTAGTTTTGAAGATAAATTTCACGGGTCACGCCTGCATGAAGCTCAACCTCACCACGTATGAACCAGACTACAAGGCCATCAGCAAAACCATGCAGCACCAGAAGTCGCATTAAAAGTAAGACATATTTAATTTATTAAACGTTAAAAATACTATATGGCTCTCAATGAAATATATTTAGAAATATTTGGCTTTTATGGCTCTCCCAGTCAAAAAGGTTCCCGACCCCTGGTGTAGTAGTATATAATAGCGTAGTGTAACATGTGTAGTGTAGTGTGTATATAGTGTAGTGTGTATAGTGTAGTGCTTGTAGTGTAGTGCGTGTAGTGTAGCATGTGTAGTGTAGCATGTGTGGTGTAGTGTGTGTAGTTTCATGTCTGCCAAAAACAACCCCCCCTACCTCCCCGTGGTGCCGGATGGGCAACGTTGTCGTGGACAGTGCTGTGGGGGGAGGGAGGGCCAATTCTGATTGGCCTTTCCCCTCAGGGCGTTTGTGACCACCACAGCGGCTAATCAGGAGCTCTGGATGGGTGCGAGGGGCTGGTAACCCCTCCACCTTCAATAAATTAGCACTAAACCACGTGAAAAATATCAAATTTATAAGCTTGTGCCGGAGGCTCCGGGGGGACAGGCGTCTATGATGTATCCTGGCCAAACCCCATCTGGCGGAGCCAGGAGATTGAATCTTTACCCTCGGGGCTACTCGAGAAACAACAAAAAGCCACTACGTGTGGCCACGTAGAATGTTTGAACGCTCACTGCGGAGAAGAGGCTTTCACGCCTCTGTCGGGAGCTGGACCGGTACCGCCTGGATCTCTGTGGCATTCAGGTCCGTTGGACCAGCTCTGGCTCCTGTCACCATGAGGGGTGGAAAGTCCTCTACTCGGGGCAGGAGATTGCCAAACAACAGGGTGTGGCTCTTCTTCTGAACAAAAAAATTAAGGGGACGTGGGAATGTGGCGGTGAGGTGTGGGAAGCTGTAAGCCCCAGGCTACTTTGGGCTCGCCTTCCTATCAACCAGAGGCGAGGAGAGGTGGTGGTGGTTACTTATGCCCCCATCGAAGACGAACATCCGTGGAGGGATGCAGGCAAGGCCGATGAGTCAGATGCCTTCTATAACCTCCTGTCACAGGTGCTGGCTGAAGTGGCCCCTCGGGATAGAGTCATCTTGTTGGGCGACTTCAATGCTCGAGTTGGTCATGATGCTGGCACCTGGTCTGGAGTGATTGGAAGGCATGGGCCAGATAAGCTCAATAACAATGGTAGGAGGCTGCTAGATTTTTGTGCAGCTCATGGGCTTGAAATTACCAACATGCTGTTCCGGCATCGGCGCATCCACACAACATCATGGATGCATGCCGGGTCCAAGCAAGAACATCTGCTGGACTAAATAGTGATGGACCAGCGGATGCGAGCCCATGTCCTTGACACCAGGACCTAGCGTGGAGCTGATCTGCCCTCTGACCATCGACTTGTCATCTGTAAGATGCGCCTGCCATTCTTCCACTCCGGTGGTGGGTGTACACCCAGGACCCCATTCCAACCTAAGGTGGCCTGATCTCAGCTAGCTGATGAAAGTTGCAAGCGAGAATTTAATCATCGCTTGCGGCTGGGGTTGGCATCGTCCCCCACTCCTCCAGATGTCGAGGGTAAATGGGCGAGATTTAGGACCGACTCATGCAGCTGCAATGGCTGCTTTGGGTACGCGGTCCAGACCTCCCCAGAGACCGACTGACTGAAAGAGGAGGTGTTCAGGAAGGTTGAGAAAAAGGGACAGGCCCACTCTACAGCATCCCACGTCAAAGAATGAGGCGACTTACCGCAGCCTTCGCTCGGAGGTTCGGAGAGCCGTGAAGCGCTGCAAGGATGGGTGGTGGTCGCGGGTTGCTGAGGAGATGGAGTCTGCTTCAATGGCCCGCGATCACAAATCCCTATTTAATTCCATAAAAAAAGTAACCTGCAGCACCACACCTATTACCATCATTAGGGGAAAGAAGGGTGATCCAATCTCCGACCCCCAGTAACAGGTTTGCAGATTTGCTGAGCATTTCTGAGGTCCTGGGGGAGGGGGAATCCCTCAGCCTGGAAAACAACATTGGACAAAGTGGGGATGACCCTGCTGAGGCTGCGGTGCCTCAAATATTGGAGGAAGAAGTCACCCCCTGTGAGTGGCTGGCTGAGGTGCCATCTGTTGAGGAAGTACTGAGGGCGATCCAGAGTCTGAGACCAGGAAAGGCACCGGGCAGAGATGATCTCCCAAGCGAAATGCTCAGGGAGGGTGGCGTTTGTGCGCAGACTACCCTACATGACATCATAACAACAGTCTGGGCCACTGGACGGTTCCGCAGGACTGGAAGGATGCCCTGGTGGTCCCCCTCTTTAAGAAGGGGGACCGTACAGACTGTAACAACTACAGGGGCATCTCACTCCTCAGTGTGCCGGGAAAGGTGCTGGCAAGGATTATTCAACATCGCCTTGATAGGCACGCTGAGGAGAGGCTTGCGGAGCCCCAATGCTGTTTCAGTGGTGGGATCAGCACCATGGGACCCTCATCCGAGCCGGGTTGTAGCGGACCGGTACTGCACGTGCTATATACTGTACATGCTATAGACTGTGCATGCTATAGAGTATAGACTGTGCATGCTATAGACTGTAGTACAGTGCTGCACTGTTATGGCATCGGTTTGCAGAGGAAGGCCCTCGCCCAGCAGTGGATTGACCATGGATGAGGATGGTGGTGATGATGGTGGTGATGGTGGTGATGATGGTGATGGTGGTGATGATGGTGATCATGGTGGTGATGGTGGTGATGGTGGTGATGGTGGTGATGGTGGTGATGATGGTGATGATGATGGTGGTGATGGTGGTGATGATGGTGATGGATGGTGGTGATGGTGATGATGGTGGTGATGATGGTGATGATGGTGGTGATGATGGTGGTGATGATGGTGGTGATGATGGTGATGATGATGGTGGTGATGATGGTGGTGATGATGATGATGATGGTGGTGATGATGATGGTGATGATGGTGGTGGTGATGATGGTGATGATGGTGATGATGATGATGGTGGTGGTGATGGTGATGATGGTAATGATGGTGGTGATGATGGTGATGATGATGGTGGTGATGATGGTGATGATGATGGTGGTGATGATGATGATGATGGTGGTGATGATGGTGGTGATGATGGTGATGATGATGGTGGTGATGATGATGATGATGGTGGTGATGATGGTGGTGATGATGATGGTGGTGATGATGATGATGGTGATGATGGTGGTGGTGATGATGGTGATGATGGTGATGATGATGGTGATGATGGTGGTGGTGATGGTGATGATGGTGATGATGATGATGGTGGTGGTGATGATGGTGATGATGGTGATGATGATGATGGTGGTGGTGATGGTGATGATGGTAATGATGGTGGTGATGATGGTGATGATGGTAATGATGGTGGTGATGATGGTGATGATGATGATGGTGGTGATGATGATGATGATGATGGTGGTGGTGATGGTGGTGATGATGATGGTGGTGATGATGGTCATGACGGTGATGATGTGATAGTGATGTGTGATGGTGGTGATGGTGGTGGTGGTGGTGATGATGATGATGATGGTGGTGATGATGATGATGGTGGTGGTGATGATGGTAACTTTTCTCAAAGTCGCGTACAGTATACAACTGGCTGCACGCGCGCGCCGTTTACAGTGCGAGCGCAGTACACAGCGCGTACAGTGTGCACGGCGCGTACAGTGTGCACGGCGCGTACAGTGTGCACGGCGCGTACAGTGTGCACGGCGCGTACAGTGTGCACGGCGCGTACAGTGTGCACGGCGCGTACAGTGTGCACGGCGCGTACAGTGTGCACGGCGCGTACAGTGTGCACGGCGCGTACAGTGTGCACGGCGCGTACAGTGTGCACGGCGCGTACAGTGTGCACGGCGCGGACAGTGTGCACGGTGTAAAAGTAAACTCACAGCGCGGTCTCGGCGCAGGGCCCAGGCGATAGGCGCGGACGAGAGAGGCGCCTCTGTGTCGCCTCCTCGACTTCTATCATCCAGCCCCGCCGGACGGGACGACTCTCGCCGCTCTCTCTCTCTCTCGCGCGACTTCTCGAGACAGCGAGACACGGAGAGACACACACGGAGAGACACACAGAGGGAGAGAGACAGAGAGAGAGAGAGACAGAGAGAGACACACACGGAGAGACACACAGAGGGAGAGAGACAGAGAGAGAGAGAGACAGAGAGAGACACACACGGAGAGACACACAGAGGGAGAGAGACACGGAGAGAGAGACACACACACGGAGAGAGAGACACACACGGAGAGACACACAGAGGGAGAGACACACAGAGGGAGAGACACAGAGGGAGAGAGACACAGAGAGAGAGAGACACAGACACACACGGAGAGACACACAGAGTGAGAGACGGCGAGACACAGAGAGGGAGACACACACACAGATACACACAGAGAGACACACAGAGAGACACAGAGAGGCACCCACACACAGCGAGAGACACACAGATACACACACAGATACACACAGAGAGACACACAGAGAGACACAGAGAGGCACCCACACACAGCGAGAGACACACAGATACACACACAGATACACACAGAGAGACACACAGAGAGACACAGAGAGGCACCCACACACAGCGAGAGACACACAGATACACACACAGATACACACAGAGAGACACACAGAGAGACACAGAGAGGCACCCACACACAGCGAGAGAGAGGCACTGGGGACACTTTCGCGTGCTGCGGCTCCGGGCTAAGAGCGCTCGCGCTGTGGCAGCAGCAGCGGCGCCCTCGTGGCCGGGCGCTCGCGATTGGCCAGAGCGGCGAGCCACGTGACGAGGCGGAGGCCGCCACCAAAGGCAAAGGTGGCCCGCATAGCCTCCAGGGGATTTAGGGGCAAGTGCTGTAGGCAAAGGTGGCCCGCGTAGCCTGTAACAGGCTGTAGGGGCAAGTGCTGTTAGCGAGCAGCGCCTTTGACGGCCGGCACGGCACACGAGGGGGTGGGTGGCCAACAGCGCGCACGCCCGGTCGCCTTTGTCTCCCCAGTGGCGATCTTTACTACACACCGCACCAGGTACTCATTGGAGGCCGAGTCGACCTAGGGGAGGCCCAGGACCTGTTCAAGATAATAGCCGTCACTAGTAGCGCGCAGCGCGCTAACCGTTGCACCACCGCTCCCCCACCGATACCACAGAGACGTCACCACGGCGCCCGTGCCAGGCTAGGTGCACTTTGAGGCTATCACGTGAAGCGTTGAAGGCTCGCTGACCAGGAGGTCTCGGGACAGACCCTGCAGGTGCCACGGGTCGACTGACTGAGATGACCGGTAGATGCACACCAGCTCTACCCCCTACTGTGCCAGGCTAGGTGCATGAGGTATTGATACAGACCCTGCAGGTGCCACGGGTTGAATGACTGAGATGACCGGTAGATGCACACCAGCTGTACCCCCTACTGTGCCAGGCTAGGTGCATGAGGTCTCGATACAGACCCTGCAGGTGCCACGGGTTGAATGACTGAGATGACCGGTAGATGCACCACTAGCTGTACCCCCTACTGTGCCAGGCTAGGTGCAGGAGGTCTCGGGACAGACCCAGCAGGTGCCACGGGTCGACTGACTGAGATGACCGGTAAATGCACCACCACCTGTGCCCGCTACTGTGCCAGGCTAGGTGCAGGAGGTTTCGGGACAGACCCAGCAGGTGCCACGGATCGACTGACTGAGATGACCGGTAGATGCACCACCACCTGTGCCCGCTACTGTGCCAACTCGCTGTGTTTTAGCCGCCCGGCGCTCCGCTCGTTGTTGTGAGCGTCGCTCCTCCCCCCTCCGTTGTTGCTGGAGGGCGACTGCCTCCAACTGCCCAGTGTTGTATACTAACCCTTCTTCCAAAATTGAGATTAATAATATTTGATGATATTTTTATATATTATCTTTTTACTTGTTTTTTTTAATGAATGAAACACACCAAAGCGCAGCAAACTGCAAAACACCAGGTGTTGTTAAGTAATGAACTGGAGGAGGGCTAGGATGGCAGAATTTGCAACCTTGCTTCAAGGAAAGATAAGGCCTGATGAACGGGCACATGTCACCCGTGCAGGCGGCAGAGACAGTGGGAGTGTCAGCCAGACATAGTTAAGGCAAAAAGCCCAACCATCCTGCATGGTTTTAAAGTAACGTCAAAATTCGAAATTCAACAACAGAGTAGGCTAAATTATCGATCCTCGCGCTCGCTCAAATTGGAGACCAGGCTGTGTTGTATACTAACCCTTCCTCCAAAATTGAGATTAATAATATTTGATGATTTTTATATATTATCTTTTTACTTGTTTTTTTAAACACACCAAAGCGCAGCAAACTGCAAAACACCAGGTGTTGTTAAGTGATGAACTGGAGGAGGGCTAGGATGGCAGAATTTGCAACCTTGCTTCAAGGAAAGATAAGGCCTGATGAACGGGCACATGTCACCCGTGCAGGCGGCAGAGACAGTGGGAGTGTCAGCCAGACATAGTTAAGGCAAAAAGCCCAACCATCCTGCATGGTTTTAAAGTAACGTCAAAATTCGAAATTCAACAACAGAGTAGGCTAAAGTATCGATCCTCGCGCTCGCTCAAATTGGAGACCAGGCTGCGAGCTACATCAATGAACCATTGCCCATTTGCTAATCCAATACTGAATGTTAATATTACTGAAGTCAAAACGAATTCTATGACCTCAGCACATGGGCAAATAATAGGGCAGTGTCGACTCAAAGGCAATGGAAGAAAACAGAGGCGCCTTTGTCTAAATCACAACCACAGAAAGCCAGGAATCATCACTGATTGTGTGTTTAGGGATTCCGAGCTAGTTGGAACACGTGCACACAGGGGGGAGGTAGAAGTACGCCTTGTCCTCCTGCAGCTGAGGGAGCAAAGATAAACCCAAGAAGGCCAAGAAATTAAATTAAGTGGGTCAGCTCAAGGCTGTGTGCACAGGGGAGGGAGCTGATTTAAACAACCCTGCACGTCTGAACGTGAGGGGGCCCTGGACCTGAAATTAAGAATAACACTCCCAGAGCAGAAGGTGATACACGGTGAGACGAGAATAAGAGGGTTGTATATCTCTCAAGGATGCAGACCCAGCTGAACAACAAGGCTGCGGGGGTCACCAGAAGTTCGCGTTCGCCTAGTTAAGACAAAAATCTCAATTATTCTGTATTGCTATTAAAGTAACGTTAAAGTCGGAATTTAACAACAGGGTAGGCTAAAGTTTGATATTCACACCCACTCCAATTAAACCAGGTCACAAGTACGCCTACTGAACCATCACCATCATTAAGTCAATATGAAATGTTATTTCCATACTTTAATGCTTTCTATACAACTCGACCCGAAGCATATGCATGAAAAGACAAAAGTAAAACTTATGAAAAGCCAGGATAACGGGATGAATCACCACCAGGTCGAATATAAATACATAATAAAAAAACGATGTTAAACCCAGGGTCGGAGAGAAAGGGAGATCCCGGCCGTCTTTGTATCTCCGCCGCGCGGGATAGGAGTGTGTATACGCTCGGGGAAACACCTCCACTTGAGTCAAGCACCACGATGGGAAACGACAGACCTTAGGTTACATACAGAATCATAACTGTGAAATAGTAAGGGACAAATGTTAACTTAAAACTTCTTAACCATTTCTTTGTGCGCCGGGTCGGAGAGAGTGTTGCCCCTCCCTCCAGGTGGTGCAACACGAACAAAGACGCCTATGAGACGATTTGTAACGTCTGTGTTTTGGGTTCATGAAGAAGGCCAGACAAGAGATAATATTGCACCCAGACAGAGAGACGACCTCGAGGCAATTTGTAACACCTGATTGTTTGCTCGTGGGTTTTATGGAGGGAGTGGGACAACGTAATACCGTGAGTGATGCACACAAGGACATACGGACGTACGGACACACACATGGACACACCTGCCTACGGACAGATCCTGACACAGCAAAAATCGAAAAGAAGCCCCGCCTTGTGGGCGGGATCCAGGGGGATTTTTCGGCATAAAGGAAAGGATCCTGAGCATTGGAAATTAGTGCGACCAGCGGGTCGGCTCACGGGGGGAGTGCGACCAGCGGGTCGGCTCACGTGGGGGGTGCGACCAGCGGGTCGACTCAGGAGCGAGCTGCGACCAGCGGGTTGGCTCGACTCATCCTCAGCTCGTCTGGGACTCAGCCGAGTTCGATCGGCTTGCCAAAGCCGGCTCTCGGGGCTCGACTCAAGCGGCTCCCCATCTCCTCTGCAGGCGGGCAAGACCCGCTTGACAGCTCAACTCGGCCTGCGTGGGTCAACCTCTGCCGAGTCGGAGGTCTCTGCTGCCGCCGGAGTGGTGAGAGTCGCGGTTTGGCGACGAGGCTCGCGGTTCGGCGACGACCCAGCACTGCACGCTGCGAGCGAGTTGTGGGCGCCACCTACCGACCGGGTTCCGAACTGCGACAGCGTATCAACGGGCATCCGAACCAGTTCCCCACGGTGACAGGGGAGCGACTGATACGTATGACGCGCACCGCCCCCTCACCACACGACCACCAGGCGTCTGTTTGACATAAAGAATCGACTCCGAACACTGACTATTCAAGACAACTCTTACCACTCAAACACACTCGAACCCATAAGCCATCTGTGGCTGGGAAGGCATCACAACGAGACCGAATGATGGCCATCCGTCGTTTATAAAAGTATTCGTAATTTTTATCTTTAATATTTAGTGGGCTGTACTCTTAATCGCATAAATTCCCAACAGATCCATCAATACGAACTGATTTTTGGCACCTCCTTCCGCCGAGCCACGCTCACGTGGGGAGTGGTGGCCACCGGATCCTTATCAGGTGATCTGGTCCCCAATTAGTAAACTTGGTATAAGATAACGATCTTCGGAAAAGGAGCACCGTCGCAGGCCCTTACTCCGAGCCGTTCTGTTGTCAGATAACCTGCCGATGTATCTGTTGAGATTGGTGCCTTTAAGAATAATAACTGTTTTTGATTGTGTTTTTTTATCGCCGTATAATCTTTCAAGTATCTTTCAGTCATAATCGCCGCACGTACTCGCATCCTCTACAGAATATTCAACTGTCCCGTGACCCAAGGTGCTAACAACGTGATAAGGGTTGCGTATGATCAATAAGGAGTGCGGTACTGCGTGAACAAAATTGAGTATAATCATTCATTAACGTTAAGGTTTTCTTAGCATAGTATTTGCATATTTTAACGACTCTCTCACTAACAACCATCGCGTTATGCGGGATCCATGTGCCGTTGTCAAAGTGAAATCAGACAATCGTTGATGATACTGTATTGATGCCGTGTTGACGTTCCGGGATTGAGAGTTCGCATACTATATCATAGTTAAGGTTGAATTAGTAATAAATTGATCAATACAGAAGTGGTTGTGTGATTCTTTCCTGAAATCTATGCATAAGATCTGCTTCTGCGTTGAGATCTGAACTTGGTGACCTTAATAAACACACTAACACATACTCAGTAAATGTTAAAGCGATAACGGGGTGAACCGGGGACCTAAAATATAACCACGAATACACACTCTGGGAATGTTAAAGCGAGAATGAGACGAACCTAGACAACGATGCCGAGTTAATTTAAGTTAATCTTGCATACTTACACCACACCTGCATAACTGCATACGATTAATTGCCTTATTCCGATCGATAACCCACCCTCATCACCGAGGCGGGGTCTGGTTATCATAACGACTTGCATTATCATAATTACACCCACTCGCATAATTAATACGATTACCTCTCGAATTGGTATAATTAAAATGTGCATAATTACATAAATTAACATATTTCCGGATAATTACACATTTGGCCAAATTTCATTTAATTATTATTATTTTCACTGAATATTCATAACCCACATATACAACATAATAATTTCACCCACGCACGCATACAACATAACAAATTTTGATAACCAACATATACAACAGCTGCGAGCTACATCAATGAACCATTGCCCATTTGCTAATCCAATACTGAATGTTAATATTACTGAAGTCAAAACGAATTCTATGACCTCAGCACATGGGCAAATAATAGGGCAGTGTCGACTCAAAGGCAATGGAAGAAAGCAGAGGCGCCTTTGTCTAAATCACAACCACAGAAAGCCAGGAATCATCACTGATTGTGTGTTTAGGGATTCCGAGCTAGTTGGAACACGTGCACACAGGGGGGAGGTAGAAGTACGCCTTGTCCTCCTGCAGCTGAGGGAACAAAGATAAACCCAAAAAGGCCAAGGAATTAAATTATTAAATCCAGGGTGAGTGGTCAAATGAAGTGGGTCAGCTCAAGGCTGTGTGCACAGGGGAGGGAGCTGATTTAAACAACCCTGCACGTCTGAACGTGAGGGGGCCTTTGACCTGAAATTAAGAATAACACTCCCAGAGCAGAAGGTTGGATGGCCACAGTGAGACGAGAATAAGAGTGTTGTATATCTCTCAAGGATGCAGACCCAGCTGAACAACAAGGCTGCGGGGGTCACCAGAAGTTCGCGTTCGCCTAGTTAAGACAAAAAGCTCAATTATTCTGTATTGCTATTAAAGTAACGTTAAAGTCGGAATTTAACAACAGGGTAGGCTAAAGTTATTGATATTCACACCCACTCCAATTAAACCAGGCCACAAGTTACGCCTACTGAACCATCACCATCATTAAGTCAATATGAAATGTTATTTCCATACTTTAATACTTTCTATACAACTCGACCCGAAGCATATGACAATCAGAACCTTCCTAAGTCAAAATTGAATCGCACCCAGACAGGAGCGAATAGTCGATATAAGGTTGAAGAGGGAAGGAAATTAAGAGCACGGCGAACTGCAAACGTAAGCAAAAAGCCGGGAACGACACCAGCCCAGCAACAGCGAGTCGGGCTTCGACAGGCCATAAAAGTAGAAATAATAACTCCCGGGGTCAGGGGACACAAGAAGAAGCAGGCAGACAAAAACCAGAACTGACTCCAAGGTTCAACCGCCCTCACCTACAAGGAGTGACGGAAATTAATGAGGCCTTGAGTTAACGGCGTCAGCTGGACAGCAACAACAACGGCGAGCAGAGATAGGGTGGGGCAAAGACTGCGGGGCTATGGAATGCAACTTCGTGTCAGTAAAGCCCTGACAAACAAGTTAAGTTAAAGACATCACAATACATAATATCGTACATAACATCAATGTTAACGCTATTCACCGTAAACTATATTCCGCTTATATAACCATGCAGACACCAAGGAATACGAATTCCTAGGATCAAGAAACTTACCCCTTAACCTAAGATATCGGAAATAAATTAATAATAATAAGCATATGCATGAAAAGACAAAAGTAAAACTTATGGAAAAGCCAGGATAACGGGATGAATCACCACCAGGTCGAATATAAATACATAATAAAAAAAAACGATGTTAAACCCAGGGTCGGAGAGAAAGGGAGATCCCGGCCGTCTTTGTATCCCCGCAGCGCGGGATAGGAGTGTGTATACGCTCGGGGAAACACCTCCACTTGAGTCAAGCACCACGATGGGAAACGACAGACCTTAGGTTACATACAGAATCATAACTGTGAAATAGTAAGGGACAAATGTTAACTTAAAACTTTTTAACCATTTCTTTGTGCGCCGGGTCGGAGAGAGTGTTGCCCCTCCCTCCAGGTTGTGCAACACGAACAAAGACGCCTATGAGACGATTTGTAACGTCTGTGTTTTGGGTTCATGAAGAAGGCCAGACAAGAGATAATATTGCACCCAGACAGAGAGACGACTTCGAGGCAATTTGTAACATCTGATTGTTTGCTCGTGGGTTTATGGAGGGAGTGTGACAACGGAATATACCGTGGGTGATGCACACAAGGACATACGGACGTACGGACACACACATGGACACACCTGCCTACGGACAGATCCTGACACAGCAAAAATCGAAAGAAGCCCCGCCTTGTGGGCGGGATCCAGGGGGATTTTTCGGCATAAAGGAAAGGATCCTGAGCATTGGAAACTAGTGCGACCAGCGGGTCGACTCAGGAGCGAGCTCGACCGGGAGGGTCGGCTCAGGAGCGAGCTGCGACCAGCGGGTCGGCTCGACTCATCTTCAGCTCGTCTGGGACTCAGCCGAGTTCGATCGGCTTACCAAAGCCGGCTCTCGGGGCTCGACTCAAGCGGCTCCCCATCTCCTCTGCAGGCGGGCAAGACCCGCTTGACAGCTCAACTCGGCCTGCGTGGGTCAACCTCTGCCGAGTCGGAGGTCTCTGCTGCCGCCGGAGTGGTGAGGGTCGCGGTTTGGCGACGAGGCTCCGTGCACACCCTGGTCGACGACCCAACACTGCACGCTGCGAGCGAGTTGTGGGCGCCACCTACCGACCGGGTTCCGAACTGCGACAGCGTATCAACGGGCATCCGAACCAGTTCACCACGGTGACAGGGGAGCGACTGATACGTATGACGCGCACCGCCCCCTCACCACACGACCACCAGGCGTCTGTTTGACATAAAGAATCGACTCCGAACACTGACTATTCAAGACAACTCTTACCACTCAAACACACTCGAACCCATAAGCCATCCGTGGCTGGGAAGGCATCACAACGAGACCGAGTGATGGCCATCCGTCGTTTATAAGAGTATTCGTAATTTTTATCTTTAATATTTAGTGGGCTGTACTCTTAATCGCATAAATTCCCAACAGATCCATCAATACGAACTGATTCTTGGCACCTCCTTCCGCCGAGCCACGCTCACGTGGGGAGTGGTGGCCCACCGGATCCTTATCAGGTGATCTGGTCCCCAATTAGTAAACTTGGTATAAGATAACGATCTTCGGAAAAGGAGCACCGTCGCAGGCCCTTACTCCGAGCCGTTCTGTTGTCAGATAACCTGCCGATGTATCTGTTGAGATTGGTGCCTTTAAGAATAATAACTGTTTTTGATTGTGTTTTTTTATCGCCGTATAATCTTTCAAGTATCTTTCAGTCATAATCGCCGCACGTACTCGCATATGATCAATAAGGAGTGCGGTACTGCGTGAACAATATTGAGTATAATCATTCATTAACGTTAAGGTTTTCTTAGCATAGTATTTGCATATTTTAACGACTCTCTCTCTCACTAACAACCATCGCGTTATGCGGGATCCATGTGCCGTTGTCAAAGTGAAATCAGACAATCGTTGATGATACTGTATTGATGCCGTGTTGACGTTCCGGGATTGAGGGTTCGCATACTATATCATAGTTAAGGTTGAATTAGTAATAAATTGATCAATACAGAAGTGGTTGTGTGATTCTTTCCTGAAATCTATGCATAAGATCTGCTTCTGCGTTGAGATCTGAACTTGGTGACCTTAATAAACACACTAATACATACTCAGTAAATGTTAAAGCGATAACGGGGTGAACCCGGGGACCTAAAATATAACCACGAATACACACTCTGGGAATGTTAAAGCGAGAATGAGACGAACCTAGACAACGATGCCGAGTTAATCTAAGTTAATCTTGCATACTTACACCACACCTGCATAACTGCATACGATTAATTGCCTTATTCCGATCGATAACCCACCCTCGTCACCGAGGCGGGGTCTGGTTATCATAACGACTTGCATTATCATAATTACACCCACTCGCATAATTAATACGATTACCTCTCGAATTGGCATAATTAAAATGTGCATAATTACATAAATTAACATATTTCCGGATAATTACACATTTGGCCAAATTTCATTTAATTATTATTATTTTCACTGAATATTCATAACCCACATATACAACATAATAATTTCACCCACGCACGCATACAACATAACAAATTTCGATAACCAACATATACAACACCAGTAGCAGCAGCGTCCTTCACGAGCCTCCTCCTCCTCCTCCAGAGGCCGATCTTGACACCGCTGGTAGCGCTCATTGGCTCCCCAACCACCACCACCACAACCACCACCACCACCACGCGCATTGCACAACCAACTCACTAACTCAACCGCATGCGCCTGGTAATAGGTTAATAGGCGACGTTTTGGTCCATAGGCCTTTTTAATACCCCCCCCCCCCGCCCACATAAAAATATATGTGCTCTGAAGAAGGCCCATCGACCGAAACGTCGTCAATGACACAGTATCAATGTAAAGGCCCCCGACACTCACACACGCGCGCCGTGTTAATTTGTTGTTGTTGTTCTTGTGCAGCAGCATCATCACCACCACCAACATCATTTTGTAAACACAAAAATGACTTATCGTCATTAGGGGGGTCATGCTCTACCCACTGCTCGGTCACGCCGACGACGACGATTATGCGAACAATGCACTCCGCAGCAGGTTGAAGTCATCTGCATCTACAGTGAGGGGAAAAAGTATTTGATCTCCTGCTGATTTTGTACGTTTGCCCACTGACAAAGAAATGAGCAGTCTATAATTTTAATGGTAGGTTAATTTGAACAGTGAGAGACATAATAACAACAACAAAATCCAGAAAAACGCATGTCAAAAATGTTATAAATTGATTTGCATTTTAATGAGGGAAATATTTGACCCCTCTGCAAAACATGACTTCGTACTTGGTGGCAAAACCCTTGCTGGCAATCACAGAGGTCAGACGTTTCTTGTAGTTGGCCACCAGGTTTGCACACATCTCAGGAGGGATTTTGTCCCACTCCTCTTTGCAGATCTTCTCCAAGTCATTAAGGTTTCGAGGCTGACGTTTGGCAACTCGAACCTTCAGCTCCCTCCACAGATTTTCTATGGGATTAAGGTCTGGAGACTGGCTAGGCCACTCCAGGACCTGAATGTGCTTCTTCTTGAGCCACTCCTTTGTTGCCTTGGCCGTGTGTTTTGGGTCATTGTCATGCTGGAATACCCATCCACGACCCATTTTCAATGCCCTGGCTAAGGGAAGGAGGTTCTCACCCAATATTTCACGGTACATGGCCCCGTCCATCGTCCCTTTGATACGGTGAAGTTGTCCTGTCCCCTTAGCAGAAAAACACCCCCAAAGCATAATGTTTCCACTTCCATGTTTGACCGTGGAGATGGTGTTCTTGGGGTCATAGGCAGCATTCCTCCTCCTCCAAACACGGCGAGTTGAGTTGATGCCAAAGAGCTCCATTTTGGTCTCATCTGACCACAATACTTTCACCCAGTTGTCCTCTGAATCATTCAGATGTTCATTGGCAAACTTCAGACGGGAATGTATATGTGCTTTCTTGAGCAGGGGGGCCTTGCGGGCGCTGCAGAATTTCAGTCCTTCATGGCGTAGTGTGTTACCAACTGTTTTCTTGGTGACTATGGTCCCAGCTGCCTTGAGATCATTGACGAGATCCTCCAATGTAGTTCTGGGCTGATTCCTCACCGTTCTAATGGTCATTGCACATCCACGAGGTGAGATCTTGCATGGAGCCCCAGGCCGAAGGAGATTGACAGTTCTTTTGTGTTTCTTCCATTTGCGAATAACCGCACCAACTGTTGTCACCTTCTCACCAAGCTGCTTGGTGATGGTCTTGTAGCCCATTCCAGCCTTGTATAGATCTACAATCTTGTCCCTGACATCCTTGGAGAGCTCTTTGGTCTTGGCCATGGTGGAGAGTTTGGAATCTGATTGATTGATTGCTTATGTGAACAGGTGTCTTTTATACAGGCAACAAGCCGAGATTAGGAGCACTCCCTTTAAGAGTGTGCTCCTAATCTCAACTCGTTACCTGTATAAAAGACACCTGGGAGCCAGAAATCTTTCTGATTGAGAGGGGGTCAAATACTTATTTCCCTCATTAAAATGCAAATCAATTTATAACATTTTTGACATGCGTATTTCTGTTTTTTGTTGTTGTTATTCTGTCTCTCACTGTTCAAATTAACCTACCATTAAAATTATAGACTGATCATTTCTTTGTCAGTGGGCAAACGTACAAAATCAGCAGGGGATCAAACACTTTTTTCCCTCACTGTACAATTGAGGTCCTAAAGATCATCCATTTGGACTAAATTTTTACGACCTCCCCTGGAGTGCAAGAGAAGTTTTCCCAGAGGTGGAAGTTGAAATCTTTCTCTACTGGGTCTTCCGCCAGACATTCCCAGAAAACCCACACTTTTTGTTTAGGGCTTCCACGTCTATCTGGTCGGTGCCCACACGTCAGATCCAACTTTTTTTTTGCCTGGCCGTGACTTCGCCCCGCGGTGATCAGTTGACAGCTCTTCCCCTCTCTTCATCCGAGTGTCTCCAACATACAGTCTGAGGTCTGATGATATAATCGCACCTCCCATGTTTTTATTCTTTGGATACAGTTTACAATATTTTACAGTTGTCATGATTTTCGTTTCATAAGTCTCCTGTCACCTTAAAGAAAACATCATTTTGGACAGCAGTATTACAAATGCATTGGTTTAACACGTAGGCTTTCGCGACCAATATCCATAATAGAGGTTTTTTGGGTTAGATCGTGTAAATATATAAATGTGTCATTATAACCCGAAGGAAAACTTCAAAGGGCTCGCATAATGCATAATGTACGTTGCCTTAGTAACCCCCCCCCCCCCCCGTGGCACAAGAGCGCAGAAGCGTGGTCACCACATCTACGCCTCTATATAAGGAACGAAACAGTTAAGACTTACTCTTAATTAAATAATAGCATATGACGTTTCGATTGCAACACGAGCAATCATCATCAGGTACAAATGAAAGAGGAAAAAAACCTAGTAAACTTAGAAATATAATGCAATACAACACAGAGAGTCGGCTAACATAACAGTCAACACCCTACCTGGTTGATTACGTTCTTCCAAAGATTGCTGAATTTGAGAGAGAGACAAAACACAGACACGGAGACACAGACAGACACATAAGCAGAGAGAGAAACACATAGGCACACAGAGAAACAACGCCTCTGTGTCGAGGCCTTAAATAGTGAGAGAGAGGGGCAGAGAGAGGGGGGGGTGGAGAAATTAGCATGTCAATGACAGATTTGGAGCTTTCGTGACTGCATGAAATAATAGAGCAACAACGCGAGGACACACAGAGAGAGAGAAAACACGTAATCAAACGAACTTGGTAAAATTTTAAAATGTAATGCAATGCAACACAGCGGACAGGAAGTGGCTGGAGTTTGACGGAGAAGCGGACAGGAAGTGGCTGGAGTGTGACAGGGGAGCGGACAGGAAGTGGCTGGAGTGTGACAGGGGAGCGGACAGGAAGTGGCTGGAGTGTGACGGAGAAGCCGACAGGAAGCGGCTGGAGTGTGATGGGGGAGCGGACAGGAAGCGGCTGGAGTGTGACGGGGGAGCGGACAGGAAGTGGCTGGAGTGTGACGGAGAAGCCGACAGGAAGCGGCTGGAGTGTGATGGGGGAGCGGACAGGAAGCGGCTGGAGTGTGACGGGGGAGCGGACAGGAAGCAGCTGGAGTGTGACGGAGAAGCCGACAGGAAGCGGCTGGAGTGTGATGGGGGAGCGGACAGGAAGCGGCTGGAGTGTGATGGGGGAGCGGACAGGAAGCGGCTGGAGTGTGACGGGGGAGCGGACAGGAAGCGGCTGGAGTGTGATGGGGGAGCGGACAGGAAGCGGCTGGAGTGTGACGGGGGAGCGGACAGGAAGCAGCTGGAGTGTGACGGAGAAGCCGACAGGAAGCGGCTGGAGTGTGATGGGGGAGCGGACAGGAAGCGGCTGGAGTGTGATGGGGGAGCGGACAGGAAGCGGCTGGAGTGTGACGGGGGAGCGGACAGGAAGCGGCTGGAGTGTGATGGGGGAGCGGACAGGAAGCGGCTGGAGTGTGATGGAGAAGCGGACAGGAAGCGGCTGGAGTGTGACGGGGGAGCGGAGAGGAGAGTCGACGTAGACGGAGAAGCGGAGCGAGCGAGGCCGGCGGAACGCGGCGAGTGAGCGGAGAGCATGCTGGAACGATGTTGAATTGTATGGTATTAGCGAAATAAAGTGACGACGGAAGAGCAAGAAGCTGTCGCTTGAAATTCAGCACTACACATGTGTAGTGTATGTCTCATGAGGCACACACAGAAGTCTGGAGGCACCACGATTATTAACAACTTTACAGGGCTACGGGTTAACAACACTCGGGGTTACACGAGACCCCTAAAGGGGTCTCCCCGTAACTGAGTCCACGATGACCGACGCTGTCCGAACCCCGAAGTCGCCTGCACCGTCAGCTCCCCCACCAAACTGCCCCGATCGCTCCGCCCCCGTTCCTCTGATTCCTCCCGAGCGTGGCCTCGCTCTGCCCCCTCCTCGGTCTCTCGAGACGGAACTGGAGCCAGCGTCACATCAAGTTCAAGTTCATTTATTAGGTATAGCCCTGTGAGCCATTCAGCTCTTGAATCGGGTGCAACCGCAACAAACAAAAAACAAAAACATGAACAAAAAACATCTTAAAGTGAATATGTGACTAAGTGCAAACAGAAAATCCAAGAAAAGACAGCAAAAATATTGCAGAAAAAACACCGTACACCAACGCTGTGTGCAAAAATCTCAGTGGGATGCAAGTCAAACAACAACAACCACAAGACAGCTCGTTTTCGGGCCCTCTTCACTCCCCTGAGTCAGCACGTCCCCTCTCTCTCTCTGCAACGGGACCCTGCATGGCCTCCATCTCTACCACGTCTCCGTCGGCTCCCTCAAAAGATAGGTGTGCACTCCTTTGTGGCCTTCCACGCACCTGGGGGGGGGGGGGGGCAGACATTTGTGACAATGTGTGACAAGGGGGGGATAGGTTGGAGAAATGTGACGTCACATCAAAATGCGCAACTTTCAATAAATATAAACAACACGTTCTACTTAATTAAATAGACTTTTTAATAAATGTTTTCTCCTACAACAGGCATGTTTAAAGTCCGGCCGGCAGGCCAACTACGGCCCGCGGTCAGATTTCATACGGCCCGCAGCTTCTTATAATGTGTTATTTATGGTTCGCTAGCTCTGTCAGAATAAATAAATCATAAAACTTTAAAGATGTAATTCCTCCTTTCACCACACGGTGGCAGCACCATGCTAATGCTCTCTGGCTCTGCATCCATGCCGTGGACCCTTCTCGAATAATTTCTGCCATGGTGACTGCAAAATAAAAGAGAAAAGTTGACAGTGAGGGCCGCTGCTTTCAGAAGCGGTGGGAATTACAATACTTCTTCACTGAAAATCGAGGCAATTGTGTTTGTCTATTTGTAAAGAGACGGTTGCCTTGTTTAAGGATTTCAACGTAAAGACACAGTACGAGGCTAAACATACTACAACATACGACAAGCTAACAGGGAGTGACCACGCTGAAAAAGCGAAGCAACTCCAAGCTGCTCTGGCATAGCAACAGCGATTCTTCACGCGGGCCTATGAGTCAAAGGAATACATCACCAAAGTCAGCTACGAAGTGGCCATGTTAATAGCTAAACATGGCAACCTTTTACTGAAGGTGCGTTTATCAAAGACTGTGTCATGAAAATGGTGGAGAACATTTGCCCCAAGAAGGAGCAAGAATTTATTAATGTTTGCCTGGCATACAACACTGTGGCATGGAAAGTTGAGGACATATCGTCAGATATTCAGAGACAACTGGGGGACAGGGGAGTGGCTTTTGATTATTTCTCATCAGCCTGCGATGAAAGTACCGATGCATCTGACACTGTACAACTACTTATTTTTTTAAAGAGGAGTTGATGACAACATGAACGTGACAGAGGAGCTGCTTGACCTCAAAAGCCTTAAAGGGCAAACCAGAGGAACAGATGTATTCGTTTCTGTTTGTGAAGCTGTTGATGATATGAAACTACCATGGAGTAAAGTTTCTGGGATCATTACCGATGGTGCGCCTACCATAGCTGGTGAGCGAAGTGGATTGTCCACACTGATCTACAATAAAGTCAGCGAAGAAGCAGGTAACGCTATTAAACTTCACTGTATCATTCACCAGCAGGCTCTCTGCGCCAAACATCTCAAATTTGACGATGTTATGAAACCAGTGGCAAAGGCAATCAATCATATTCGCTCTAAAGCTCTATACCACCGACAGTTTCAGCAGTTCTTGCGTGACATCCAGGCTGAATACGGTGACGTAATATATCACAACGATGTGAGGTGGCTTAGTCGGGGGTCCGCACTGCAGCGATTTTTCTCTCTCAAAGAGGAAATTGGAGATTTTTTGGGTGAGAAGGGACAACCAATGGAAGAACTGTCCGATCCTGTATGGCTGGCAAATCTGGATTTTTTGGTTGACATAACTAAGCATTTGAATGCGCTGAAAGTTAATCTTCAAGGAAAAGTTGCAGTGGTGAGCCAGCTATACGCTCACATCAAGGCCTTTGGAACCAAACTGCAACTATTCCAAAGACACTTGTCCCAAACAGAGCCCTGCACCGCGCACTTCCCAGCTTTGAAAGAGGTAATGGACAGTTTCCCACAGGACAACATCGGTGCGCAAATGAAGTTATGCAACAGCTATCGCATCTCTTTATGTGGAATTTAACAAACGCTTTCGGGACTTTGCAGTTATTGAAAAGTGTTGTATACTAACCCTTCTTCCAAAATTGAGATTAATAATATTTGATGATATTTTTATATATTATCTTTTTACTTGTTTTTTTAATGAATGAAACACACCAAAGCGCAGCAAACTGCAAAACACCAGGTGTTGTTAAGTAATGAACTGGAGGAGGGCTAGGATGGCAGAATTTGCAACCTTGCTTCAAGGAAAGATAAGGCCTGATGAACGGGCACATGTCACCCGTGCAGGCGGCAGAGACAGTGGGAGTGTCAGCCAGACATAGTTAAGGCAAAAAGCCCAACCATCCTGCATGGTTTTAAAGTAACGTCAAAATTCGAAATTCAACAACAGAGTAGGCTAAATTATCGATCCTCGCGCTCGCTCAAATTGGAGACCAGGCTGCGAGCTACATCAATGAACCATTGCCCATTTGCTAATCCAATACTGAATGTTAATATTACTGAAGTCAAAACGAATTCTATGACCTCAGCACATGGGCAAATAATAGGGCAGTGTCGACTCAAAGGCAATGGAAGAAAGCAGAGGCGCCTTTGTCTAAATCACAACCACAGAAAGCCAGGAACCATCACTGATTGTGTGTTTAGGGATTCCGAGCTAGTTGGAACACGTGCACACAGGGGGGAGGTAGAAGTACGCCTTGTCCTCCTGCAGCTGAGGGAACAAAGATAAACCCAAAAAGGCCAAGGAATTAAATTATTAAATCCAGGGTGAGTGGTCAAATGAAGTGGGTCAGCTCAAGGCTGTGTGCACAGGGGAGGGAGCTGATTTAAACAACCCTGCACGTCTGAACGTGAGGGGGCCTTTGACCTGAAATTAAGAATAACACTCCCAGAGCAGAAGGTTGGATGGCCACAGTGAGACGAGAATAAGAGTGTTGTATATCTCTCAAGGATGCAGACCCAGCTGAACAACAAGGCTGCGGGGGTCACCAGAAGTTCGCGTTCGCCTAGTTAAGACAAAAAGCTCAATTATTCTGTATTGCTATTAAAGTAACGTTAAAGTCGGAATTTAACAACAGGGTAGGCTAAAGTTATTGATATTCACACCCACTCCAATTAAACCAGGCCACAAGTTACGCCTACTGAACCATCACCATCATTAAGTCAATATGAAATGTTATTTCCATACTTTAATACTTTCTATACAACTCGACCCGAAGCATATGACAATCAGAACCTTCCTAAGTCAAAATTGAATCGCACCCAGACAGGAGCGAATAGTCGATATAAGGTTGAAGAGGGAAGGAAATTAAGAGCACGGCGAACTGCAAACGTAAGCAAAAAGCCGGGAACGACACCAGCCCAGCAACAGCGAGTCGGGCTTCGACAGGCCATAAAAGTAGAAATAATAACTCCCGGGGTCAGGGGACACAAGAAGAAGCAGGCAGACAAAAACCAGAACTGACTCCAAGGTTCAACCGCCCTCACCTACAAGGAGTGACGGAAATTAATGAGGCCTTGAGTTAACGGCGTCAGCTGGACAGCAACAACAACGGCGAGCAGAGATAGGGTGGGGCAAAGACTGCGGGGCTATGGAATGCAACTTCGTGTCAGTAAAGCCCTGACAAACAAGTTAAGTTAAAGACATCACAATACATAATATCGTACATAACATCAATGTTAACGCTATTCACCGTAAACTATATTCCGCTTATATAACCATGCAGACACCAAGGAATACGAATTCCTAGGATCAAGAAACTTACCCCTTAACCTAAGATATCGGAAATAAATTAATAATAATAAGCATATGCATGAAAAGACAAAAGTAAAACTTATGGAAAAGCCAGGATAACGGGATGAATCACCACCAGGTCGAATATAAATACATAATAAAAAAAACGATGTTAAACCCAGGGTCGGAGAGAAAGGGAGATCCCGGCCGTCTTTGTATCCCCGCAGCGCGGGATAGGAGTGTGTATACGCTCGGGGAAACACCTCCACTTGAGTCAAGCACCACGATGGGAAACGACAGACCTTAGGTTACATACAGAATCATAACTGTGAAATAGTAAGGGACAAATGTTAACTTAAAACTTCTTAACCATTTCTTTGTGCGCCGGGTCGGAGAGAGTGTTGCCCCTCCCTCCAGGTGGTGCAACACGAACAAAGACGCCTATGAGACGATTTGTAACGTCTGTGTTTTGGGTTCATGAAGAAGGCCAGACAAGAGATAATATTGCACCCAGACAGAGAGACGACTTCGAGGCAATTTGTAACATCTGATTGTTTGCTCGTGGGTTTATGGAGGGAGTGTGACAACGGAATATACCGTGGGTGATGCACACAAGGACATACGGACGTACGGACACACACATGGACACACCTGCCTACGGACAGATCCTGACACAGCAAAAATCGAAAGAAGCCCCGCCTTGTGGGCGGGATCCAGGGGGATTTTTCGGCATAAAGGAAAGGATCCTGAGCATTGGAAACTAGTGCGACCAGCGGGTCGACTCAGGAGCGAGCTCGACCGGGAGGGTCGGCTCAGGAGCGAGCTGCGACCAGCGGGTCGGCTCGACTCATCTTCAGCTCGTCTGGGACTCAGCCGAGTTCGATCGGCTTACCAAAGCCGGCTCTCGGGGCTCGACTCAAGCGGCTCCCCATCTCCTCTGCAGGCGGGCAAGACCCGCTTGACAGCTCAACTCGGCCTGCGTGGGTCAACCTCTGCCGAGTCGGAGGTCTCTGCTGCCGCCGGAGTGGTGAGGGTCGCGGTTTGGCGACGAGGCTCCGTGCACACCCTGGTCGACGACCCAACACTGCACGCTGCGAGCAAGTTGTGGGCGCCACCTACCGACCGGGTTCCGAACTGCGACAGCGTATCAACGGGCATCCGAACCAGTTCACCACGGTGACAGGGGAGCGACTGATACGTATGACGCGCACCGCCCCCTCACCACACGACCACCAGGCGTCTGTTTGACATAAAGAATCGACTCCGAACACTGACTATTCAAGACAACTCTTACCACTCAAACACACTCGAACCCATAAGCCATCCGTGGCTGGGAAGGCATCACAACGAGACCGAGTGATGGCCATCCGTCGTTTATAAGAGTATTCGTAATTTTTATCTTTAATATTTAGTGGGCTGTACTCTTAATCGCATAAATTCCCAACAGATCCATCAATACGAACTGATTCTTGGCACCTCCTTCCGCCGAGCCACGCTCACGTGGGGAGTGGTGGCCCACCGGATCCTTATCAGGTGATCTGGTCCCCAATTAGTAAACTTGGTATAAGATAACGATCTTCGGAAAAGGAGCACCGTCGCAGGCCCTTACTCCGAGCCGTTCTGTTGTCAGATAACCTGCCGATGTATCTGTTGAGATTGGTGCCTTTAAGAATAATAACTGTTTTTGATTGTGTTTTTTTTATCGCCGTATAATCTTTCAAGTATCTTTCAGTCATAATCGCCGCACGTACTCGCATCCTCTACAGAATATTCAACTGTCCCGTGACCCAAGGTGCTAACAACGTGATAAGGGTTGCGTATGATCAATAAGGAGTGCGGTACTGCGTGAACAATATTGAGTATAATCATTCATTAACGTTAAGGTTTTCGTAGCATAGTATTTGCATATTTTAACGACTCTCTCTCTCACTAACAACCATCGCGTTATGCGGGATCCATGTGCCGTTGTCAAAGTGAAATCAGACAATCGTTGATGATACTGTATTGATGCCGTGTTGACGTTCCGGGATTGAGAGTTCGCATACTATATCATAGTTAAGGTTGAATTAGTAATAAATTGATCAATACAGAAGTGGTTGTGTGATTCTTTCCTGAAATCTATGCATAAGATCTGCTTCTGCGTTGAGATCTGAACTTGGTGACCTTAATAAACACACTAATACATACTCAGTAAATGTTAAAGCGATAACGGGGTGAACCGGGGACCTAAAATATAACCACGAATACACACTCTGGGAATGTTAAAGCGAGAATGAGACGAACCTAGACAACGATGCCGAGTTAATCTAAGTTAATCTTGCATACTTACACCACACCTGCATAACTGCATACGATTAGTTGCCTTATTCCGATCGATAACCCACTCTCGTCACCGAGGCGGGGTCTGGTTATCATAACGACTTGCATTATCATAATTACACCCACTCGCATAATTAATACGATTACCTCTCGAATTGGCATAATTAAAATGTGCATAATTACATAAATTAACATATTTCCGGATAATTACACATTTGGCCAAATTTCATTTAATTATTATTATTTTCACTGAATATTCATAACCCACATATACAACATAATAATTTCACCCACGCACGCATACAACATAACAAATTTTGATAACCAACATATACAACAAAAGGACATATTGCTTTTCTCTTCTCCCTTCTCCGTGGACCCTGATGATGCTCCTCCACAGCTGCAGCTGGAGCTCATTGAGCTACAGTGTGACGATGAGTGCTGCGGAAAACACCAGCAGTGTTCTCTTGTTGACTTTTACCGGCAGCTGGACTAAAGCAGGTTTCCAGAAATGCGGTTATTCACTAAGAAAATGCTGAGCTTATTCGGCTCCACATATTTGTGTGAGCAAACATTCTCAGTCATGAACTTAAACAAGAACCGATTGAGGTCAAGGATGAGTGACTCCCACTTGCGTGACATGTTACGCATCTCAACCACTGCCCTCAAGCCAGACCTGGTCTCTTTACTGAAATCTAGATCTCAGTATCACCCTTCTCATTAGTGTCAGCAAGTTTTCTGTTCCTTGATTAATCTGAAATTGAGTGTTTTGAACGGTAACATCTGTCACTATTAACAGTGAAAAGCCAAAAGCACACTAATGCACTTGGACTTATGGCACTTGTTTTATTAAACTCTTAAATAAGATTTGGTTATAACTGTTGATGTTATGTACCTGTAGATGTGACACAGACTATTGTTTTCTGAAAGATCTTGTAAAAGACAAGGGCAAAATTCACTTGTTTTAAAGTTGAATGATAACAGACCACTTTGCATTACTTATAACTCCTGTTTAAAATGTTCATGAGGCAAAGATATTTAACTCATGGAAATTTAAGGTATTCTATACAGTTTGTTCAATGTTATCTGACTGAATGAAAGGCAGAATTGTGTTTTTAGAGTTGTTCACGTCTGCCTGAGTGGCTTATATTTGGTTACATTGTCATTTGAAAAATAAAGGTAATTGTGACAATGAAATTTGTTTCATAACGGTGTGTATTTTCATGTAACTTTTGTAGTGAAAAAAATGTCAGAATTAACTATTGGCCCCCGGGTAATCTTCACTTTATCAAATTTGGCCCTCTTTGCAAAAAGTTTGGACACCCCTGTCCTACAACATCAAAGTGCTGCACCACATTAAATACGCACTACAATAACAATAGTTTAAAGCGATTTGAAGCATGTTTTATTTGGGGGGGGGGGGGGCAGAGCTTTGTGACGTCATATTTGAGGGGGGGTCTGACTTTTTGTGATGCCGTGTGGTGACGAGGGGGGGGGGTCAATAATCGTCCAAAATCGCGTCACGTCATTTATGGACGGCCCCTTAGCATAAAAAAGGAAAATGTTAAACAGCGATTTAACACAGTAATTTGATCGACTACATGAACACATTACGATGAAAAGTTCCGTAAACATCGGACATCAATACCGTTGTTTTGTATGATATGTGAACCGTGGAATTTAATTTAAGATACAATCTGACATATGGGGAGGGCCAAGCTCTGACCGGCGATTTCGTCGGGTGTACAACTTCATCATATTGCAACGCTGTGGTACAATAAAAGCTGGATGCGACGGAATCACCGACTTTGCTGATATTTGCCAAGCAAATGAAGGGGGCATGTCACATCATTACTCGATCCATGGATCGATTGGTAGCAATCGACACAGCGATTAACCCGCAAGTTATGATTAAACCGGTACAGGGACTCCTCTACTTAAGAACGAGTTAGGTTCCAGAGATCTGTTCATAAGTCGATTTGTTCGTAAGTTCAACTTTACTCATGTCAATTTCAAACATATTGTACGGCATCTACATTAATCCCTTACATTAACATAGCCACTTCCGTGCCCTTGTCTAGGAGGCCGCTCCCCTAGCTTACTTTTACATGCTAATTTCTCACATTAACATCACAAGCCCCGGCCATTCTTTATGACCCTTGAGCTACACCCATTTCAAACCTTTTAAAACAGTCTGCCTCAGCAGCAGACCATGCTTTTCCACCTGATGATGGATGCTTGTTTTGCGCCCGAAACGTCGTGATTCATTTTATTTTATACCTACGTGACTTTACCGAAAGAACCAAAGAGTATGGATTCCTGCAGTCCCGAAAGCTTCAAATCAAGATTGAACCACCTCTACGCGGAGGGTTTTCACACATCTGTTAGAGCTTTTAACAGACTGCGAGACAGAAGGCTCACCGAATCGAATTGCTAACCTTTCTCAAGAGATGCCGCGATAACAAGGTGATACCGATCGCATTTACACTCACATCTGCTGCTGTCACTTCTCCTAATGCTGAATGGATCTTGTTCAAAGCTAGCCGATCGCTAATCTCAGAGAGAAAAAGATTGCTCCGATTTGAACTTGATGATTTAGACAAGACTCTCTTACAATCACACTTAAAATTAACAGATAAAATGTCCACTTCTGATTGGAACCATGTAGATAACAGGACAGTCTCTTCTGCTACTTCAATGTCAACCGAATGTAAAGTTAACTTGATCGCTAAATTCAACCTCCTGTCAAAAAAGAAGCCAGAGCCACACGTTAAAAAGTTAGATGTTGACAATATTGTCATCACTATGGGGACCTCATTTGCCAGTAAAAATATGATAATTGGTTCTTTACCCTTCTACCTGGCAACAAAACTGACACCTTTTTGCAAGGAGTCATGTTTGCATAGACCGCAATACCTGCAGTCATAATACAAACAAAAGAACATAACTCTGATAATGTGCACTGTCCTTGAAGTTGATTGGTCCACACCCGAGACAGCTTTCCTTCGAGCCTAGTCTCATATGGGTTGGACCAGATGACGCCAAAAGGCGCCTTTTGGCGTCATCTGGTCCAACCCATATGAGACTAGGCTCGAAGGAAAGCTGTCTCGGGTGTGGACCAATCAACTTCAAGGACAGTGCACATTATCAGAGTTATGTTCTTTTGTTTGTATTATGACTGCAGGTATTGCGGTCTATGCAAACATGACTCCTTGCAAAAAGGTGTCAGTTTTGTTGCCAGGTAGAAGGGTAAAGAACCAATTATAATATTGTCATCAATCAGAGTAACATCCCAATTTCCGACAGCCTAAAATCGGTACTAGCTAAAGGGTTGAATTTCGCAGAAACCCCTAAACATATCCCAGTGAATGATATAATCGCCCAGGTTGCCGTAGCCCTCAAAGGCTTGGGACACATCCCAGCAGACGTTGCTAGATCTGAAATCGCTGCTATCCTCAAAAACGCTAAGAAACCCATTAGCAACATCAGCAAGGACGAGCGTTTTGAACTCTCTAAATGAAAAAAACAGAGATGACATTGTCATCCTCTGAGACGACAAGGGCAATGCCACTGTCATCATGGATAAAACTACTTACAACAACAAAATTCAGGACCTTCTTAATGATGGATGACTATACCAAAATCAGATCCCACCAACTGCCTAGCTACTAAAACCAACAATATCATCACTAAATCAACTTCTCTAATCGATCAGACCAAGCAGAGCCCCCTAAAACCTTCGGCTGTTAGACCACCCAGATTTTATGGCCTTCCAAATGTAATGTGAGGGTACACGTGGGTGATTAAGTGGTCACACCTCATTGATAATGATTGACTCTACCGGTCCAGGCCCATAACCAATGGAGAGAGGAGTAGGGGCATGGCCCTGACGTAATGCGAAGGTGACACCTGGAAGGAGATGATTGGCCCTGCTGGCTTCAGCCACAGCCAATGGGGGGACGAGTTAGGGGCGTGGTCCTGGGACCGTAGGATGGGATCTGGAAGATTCCAGGGAGGTTACCCAGGACTGGCTGAGAGGCACCACGTGACCCAGGGATTAAAAGGGATGGAGACGGGCAACACGTGGTCAGAGCTGGAACGAACGAAGGGGGAAGCCACGCGGGAGCGCGGGGTCTAGAGCCTGCCCCACGTGGCAGCGACAGTCATCTCTCTCACTCTCTATCCCTCCCTCTCACGCTGTCTGCCAACAGCGTGAAGGAGTCAGATAGCAGAGGAGCCCGTACGATGAGAGCTGTGGAAGAAAGCTAATAAACAACACTGATTCCAGAAGTTGCCTCCGTGACCTTTATTACACAAATATAGACAAAGTAGGTACCTCGCTCCGTCCTATCATCTCCACGATTAACTCACCCACCTACAAACTGGCCCGATTTATGTCAGACTCTGCTTCCTTTCTCTGGCAAGTCCACCTCAGCTGTACTTAACTCAGCTCACTTGGTTTCTCTAATCAAGGACATCTCACTGTCTCCGGATGATTTGCTTGTCAGTTTCGATGTAGTCTTTCTGTTCACCAATGTACATGTACTTGACACCATTGCAATCATTGAAGACTTAGTCCAACAAGGACTGAAACCAGAAGTACCAAATTTGGTAAGGCACTGTCTTACCAACACATACTTCACCTGGAATGGTACATTCTACAGACAAAATGAGGGTACCTCAATGGGGTTTTCCTTATCGCCAGTGGTAGCGGATGTTTTCATGGAAAAAATTGAGACAGATGCCATCCAGACATCCACCCTATGTCCTTCCTTGTAGAAGAGATACATGGATGACACGTTCGTCATCTGGCCACATGGCCTGCCAGCACTGAACCAATTTCTCAACCACATCAATTCCATACACCCGTCTATCAAATTCACCATGGAAGTGGAAAAGGATGGCAAGTTACCATTCGTGGATGTTTTCATCGAGAAGAGACCCGATGGCTCGTTGGGACATTCGGTCTACAGGAAAGCTACCCACACGGATGCCTATCTGAAGCCTGACACCCACCACTATCCAGCCCAGAAGAATTCCCTCATCAAAACACTACACCATAGGGCATGTTGCATCTCCGACCAGCACCACCTAGCCAGTGAGTTGGAGCACGTACACCAAGCCCTCAAGATGAACGGATACTCGGACCGTACAATCCGCAAAGCTGTCTCCCCAGCCATGCGGAGACAACCTTCTGAGGATCTAACCAAAACTATCACTTTACCGTACATAGCTGGGGTTACCAAAAAGATTTCCAAAATCTTAAACAAATACAAGATCCAGGTTCGTTTAAATTCAGTACACAAAATCCGTGATTTAATCCCATCTGTAAAAGATGTGATTCCTGACATGCAATACCCTGGTGCCTACAAACTGAGCTGTGGTTGCGGCAGCAGTTACATTGGGGAAATGAAACGACATGTGTCGGACCGCGTCCGTGAACACAAGGCAGATCTGAAACACGGTAGGACTAATACCTCTGCCTTTGCCGATCATTGTTTTAACGCTGTGGGCTCACTCGAAATATATTTTCCAAGACGGAGGTACTCTGCAAACCTACCGGTTACCTTCAGTGATTTGTTCATGAAGCCATCCAAATATATAAAAATTAACCCGTAAAAACAAAGTTTTTCACTATAAATCCTTTATATGCGTGGCATCGGTTTTATTTTATTATTCATTTCTGGTTTTCTTGAGTAAGAGTTTCATTTTTATCACATTGGCATTTTTAATTAAATACTAGCTGTACTACCCGGCTTCGCCCGGGACTTGTATCCACCACGGCCGGCCGCCTTTGTCTCCCCAGTGGCGATGTTAATACGCCACACCAGTTACTCGTTTTGCGGCTGAGTCCCTCCCTCACCACTCTCCCTCCCTCACCACTGTCCCTCCCTCACCACTCTCCCTCCCTCACCACTCTCCCTCCCTCACCACTCTCCCTCCCTCACCACTCACGCACGGCCGCCTTTGTCTCCCCAGTGGCGATGTTAATACGCCACACCAGTTACTCGTTTGAGGCTGAGTCGACCTAGGGGAGGTTCAAATAATCGTCACCGGTGGTGGCCGTGAGCGGGAATGGAACTCGGTTCGCCGGGTTTGTAGCGCAGCGTAGCGTTAACCACTACACCCACCGCTCCTCACACACCACACACGCACAGACACACACAGACACACACACAGACACACGCAGACACACACAGACAGACACACACACACAGACACACAGACAGCACGCTAACCACTACACTACCGCTCCCCACACACCACACACGCGCACACACAGACACACACACAGACACACACACACAGACACACACACACAGACAGCACGCTAAGCACTACACTACCGTTCCCCCTACACAACACACGCGCGCGCGTCCATAGGTACACATACACGCGCTTGCTGCAGACACACACGACTGTCAGGGTGCGTACGGCAGTAAACGACTGAAAAAAGAAAGCGGCAATGCTGCGCGAGGAACGCCTTAGACCTGCAACACATTTGTGTAATGCGAGCGTAAACACACAAACACATACAAACACATACACACACATACATACACACACATACACACAAACACATACACACACATACACACACATACATACACACAGACATACACATACACACAAACACACACATACATACACACAAAAACATAGACAATACACACACACATACATGCAGACACACAGACAGACACATAACACACATACATACACACAGATACATACACAGAAACACATACACACAATACATAGACACACACATACATACACATAAACACATCCACAGACGTACATACACACATGCATACAGACACACAGACATACACAAACATATACACACATACACATGACCCGGCTTCGCCCGGGACTTGGATCCACCACGCCCGGCCGCCTTTGTCTCCCCAGTGCCGATGTTAATACGCCACACCAGTTACTCGTTTGAGGCTGAGTCGACCTAGGGGAGGTTCAAATAATCGTCACCGGTGGTGGCCGTGATCGGGAATCGAACTCGGTTCGCCGGGTTGGTAGCGCAGCGTAGCGTTAAGCACTACACCCACCGCTCCTCACACACCACACACGCACAGACACACACACAGACACACACACAGACACACGCAGACACACACAGACAGACACAGACAGACACACACACACACACAAACACACAGACAGCACGCTAAGCACTACACTACCGCTCCCCACACACCACACACAGACACACACACAGACACACACACAGACACACACACACAGACACAGACAGCACGCTAAGCACTACACTACCGTTCCCCCTACACAACACACGCGCGCGCGTCCATAGGTACACATACACGCGCTTGCTGCAGACACACACGACTTTCAGGGTGCGCACGGCAGTAAACGACTGCAATAATAAAGCGGCAATGCTGCGCGAGGAACGCCTTAGACCTGCAAGACATTTGTGTAATGCGAGCGTAAACACACAAACACATACAAACACATACACACACATACATACACACAGACATACACACAAACACACACATACATACACACAAACACATACACAATACACACAGACGTACATGCAGACACATAGAGACACACATAACACACATACATACACACACATACATACACAGAAACACATACACACACATACATACACACAAACACATACACACACGTACATACACACATACATACAGACACACAGACATAGACATAAACACATACAAAAAAACCCACATACATACACACACAGACATACACACAAACACATACACACACATACATACACACATACATACACAGAGACAAACACATACACACAAACACACACATACATACACACAAACACATACACAATACACACACACATACATGCAGACACACAGACACACACATAACACACATACGTACACACGCATACATACACAGAAACACATACACACACATATATACACACACACATACATGCACACAAACACATGCACACACGTACATACACACATACATACAGACACGCAGACATACACATAAAGACATACAAAAAAACCGACATACATACACACACACATACACACAAACACATACACACACATACATACACACATACATAGAGACACACAGACATACACAAACATATACACACATACACATGACCCGGCTTCGCCCGGGACTTGGATCCACCACGCCCGGCCGCCTTTGTCTCCCCAGTGCCGATGTTAATACGCCACACCAGTTACTCGTTTGAGGCTGAGTCGACCTAGGGGAGGTTCAAATAATCGTCACCGGTGGTGGCCGTGATCGGGAATCGAACTCGGTTCGCCGGGTTGGTAGCGCAGCGTAGCGTTAAGCACTACACCCACCGCTCCTCACACACCACACACGCACAGACACACACACAGACACACACACAGACACACGCAGACACACACAGACAGACACAGACAGACACACACACACACACAAACACACAGACAGCACGCTAAGCACTACACTACCGCTCCCCACACACCACACACAGACACACACACAGACACAGACAGCACGCTAAGCACTACACTACCGTTCCCCCTACACAACACACGCGCGCGCGTCCATAGGTACACATACACGCGCTTGCTGCAGACACACACGACTTTCAGGGTGCGCACGGCAGTAAACGACTGCAATAATAAAGCGGCAATGCTGCGCGAGGAACGCCTTAGACCTGCAAGACATTTGTGTAATGCGAGCGTAAACACACAAACACATACAAACACATACACACACATACACACAAACACATACACACACATACACACACATACACACACATACATACACATACACACAAACACACACATACATACACACAAACACATACACAATACACACAGACATACATGCAGACACACAGAGACACACATAACACACATACATACACACACATACATACACAGAAACACATACACACACATACATACACACAAACACATACACACACGTACATACACACATACATACAGACACACAGACATAGACATAAACACATACAAAAAAACCCACATACATACACACAGACATACACACAAACACATACACACACATACATACACACATACATACACAGAGACAAACACATACACACAAACACACACATACATACACACAAACACATACACAATACACACACACATCCATGCAGATACACAGACACACACATAACACACATACGTACACACGCATACATACACAGAAACACATACACACACATATATACACACACACATACATGCACACAAACACATGCACACACGTACATACACACATACATAGAGACACACAGACATACACATAAACACATACACACATACACATGACCCGGCTTCGCCCGGGACTTGGATCCACGATGGCCGGCCGCCTTTGTCTCCCCAGTGACGATGTTCACACACGACAGCAGTTACGCGTTTGAGGCTGAGTCGACCTAGGGGAGGCCCAGGTCCGTTTCAAATAATCGTCAGCGGTGGTGGGCGTGAGTTGGAATGGAACTGGGGTCGCTCAACCAGCTTAATGACTATTTGTACAAAGAACATATAAAGAATCGATTATAATAAGCAGGCTACAGTCCACATTATAGACTGGCAGTACACGCACTCAGCTTCATAAGCAGGCTAGAGTGTACATGATAGAGTGGCAGTACGCTCACAGAGTTTAATAAGCAGGCTACAGTCTACATGATAGACTGGCAGTACGCTGACCCAGCTTAATGACTATTTGTACAGTGAACATTTAAGTAATCGATTGTTGGCGCGTTGGGTTTAAAAGTAATATAAATTGCACACATTGTGGTGGGGGTGGAGTGAAGAGTAGGAAAAACTTTGATGAATTTACCTCAGAGTGGCGTGGTGGGTGTCGAGGCCTAGTAGCGTGCAGAGCCTGCGGCCTCGCCAAAATTGTCCAGCCGGCAAAGGCAGGGTACGGGTGGCGTGCCTTCCCCCCCCCCCCTCAGCGCTCCAACAATACTGTGTAATGGCTATTATTTAATTATTTACGGAGCCTATGAAAGTGGCGAAGGCGTGGCTAGCCGTTAGCAGGGGCAACCGCCGTCCAATGAAAGTGCGTATGGTCCGAAATCCACACACACACACACACAGACAGACATGCACGATTTTATATATAAATATGAAAAAAAAATTCATAAAAAGTGGAAAATTTTAGAATTTTTTTTTCACGATAATAAATTGTCACACACAACGAGTCTGTGTGCAAAATGTCAGCTCGATTGGATAACGGGAAGTGGGTTAAAAACGACCGAAAGATTTGCACGGTCGTAAGCGCGCAAGCAAGCAAGTTAACTTAATATAAAGGATTTAAAAATTAACCCGTAAAAACAAAGTTTTTCACTATAAATCCTTTATATGCGTGGCATCGGTTTTATTTTATTATTCATTTCGGTTTTTCTTGAGTAAGAGTTTCATTATGGGGACCTCATTTGCCAGTAAAAATATGATAATTGGTTCTTTACCCTTCTATCTGGCAACAAAACTGACACCTTTTTGCAAGGAGTCATGTTTGCATAGACCGCAATACCTGCAGTCATAATACAAACAAAAGAACATAACTCTGATAATGTGCACTGTCCTTGAGGACAGTGCAATGCAACGGACATGTGAGAATGAGATATCTAAGAGAGAGGCATAGAGAGACACAGAGAGTCGAAATAACAGATGACATATGCAGGTTGGATGGAAACATCACAGTCGGTTAAGACTTTACCTGGTTAATAACGTCCTTCCAATGATTGATCAGTTTGTAACCATCCTCTAGGTTGAAGTTGTGTCTGTTTTTAAATCCTTTATATTAAGTTCACTTGCTTGCGCGCTTACGACCGTGCAAATCTTTCGGTCGTGTTTTAACCCACTTCCCGTGATCCAATCGAGCTGACATTTTGCACACAGACTCGTTGTGCGTGACAATTTATTTTCGTGAAATTTTTTTTCCACTTTTTAGGAAAAAAAATGTCATATTTAATTTAAAATACCAATGTGATAAAAAATGAAACTCTTACTCAAGAAAAACATAAATGAATAATAAAATAAAAACGATGCCACGCATATAAAGGATTTATAGTGAAAAACTTTGTTTTTACGGGTTAATTTTTAAATCCTTTATTAAATCCTTTATATTAAGTTCACTTGCTTGCTTGCTTGCGCGCTTACGACCGTGCAAATCTTTCGGTCGTTTTTAACCCACTTCCCACTGTCCTTGAGGACAGTGCACATTATCAGAGTTATGTTCTTTTGTTTGTATTATGACTGCAGGAATTGCGGTCTATGCAAACATGACTCCTTGCAAAAAGGTGTCAGTTTTGTTGCCAGATAGAAGGGTAAAGAACCAATTATAAGAGTTTCATTTTTATCACATTGGTATTTAAAATTAAATATTAATTTTTTATTCCTAAAAAGTGGAAAATTTTGGAATTTTTTTCACGAAAATAAATTGTCACGCACAACGAGTACCAATGTGATAATGCAAAATGTCAGCTCGATTGGATCATGGGAAGTGGGTTAAAAACGACCGAAAGATTTGCACGGTCGTAAGCGCGCAAGCAAGCAAGCAAGTGAACTTAATATAAAGGATTTAATAAAGGATTTAAAAATTAACCCGTAAAAACAAAGTTTTTCACTATAAATCCTTTATATGCGTGGCATCGTTTTTATTTTATTATTCATTTATGTTTTTCTTGAGTAAGAGTTTCATTTTTTATCACATTGGTATTTTAAATTAAATATGACATTTTTTTTCCTAAAAAGTGGAAAAAAAATTTCACGAAAATAAATCGTCACGCACAACGAGTCTGTGTGCAAAATGTTAGCTCGATTGGATCACGGGAAGTGGGTTAAAACACGACCGAAAGATTTGCACGGTCGTAAGCGCGCAAGCAAGTGAACTTAATATAAAGGATTTAAAAACAGACACAACTTCAACCTAGAGGATGGTTACAAACTGATCAATCATTGGAAGGACGTTATTAACCAGGTAAAGTCTTAACCGACTGTGATGTTTCCATACAACCTGCATATGTCATCTGTTATTTCGACTCTCTGTGTCTCTCTATGCCTCTCTCTTAGATATCTCATTCTCACATGTCCGTTGCATTGCACTCTCATACTCACAGGCCCTTTGGATTACACCCATTGGGTTGCACTCCCTCGTCGAGGAGGCCGCTCTTCTTCTCCTTATTTTCTACAGTTACATGCTAATTTCTCACATTAACATCATGCTAATCCCTCACATTAACATAGCCACTTACGTGCCCTCGTCTAGGAGGCTGCTCTCCTAGCTTACTTTCACATGCTAATCCCTCACATTAACATCACTAGCCCTGGCCACTTCTTTAAAACACTTGAACTACACCCATTTCAAACCTGATGATGGATACTTTGTTGCGCCCAAAACGTCGCGATTTATTTTATTTTATACCTATGTAGTGGGTTCACAAGCGACAGAGACGGTGTAGTCGAGGCAGCACTATTATACCTCAACAGGGTAATACTGAGAAGGGGTAACGGCCCCTTCACCCGTACTAGACTGGGATACACCCCTAGGCTCTTTGCCTAACTATTTATGCTCCCAGGTCCTCCGCTAAAGGCGCTAGGGGAGGTTACCTGACCTGGCCCAGCCAAGGCGCAGGTCACGACACCCAGCCAGACAGACCTTAGTAGGACATCGGCTCTGAGGCTCTGGGGCGCACCACTGGCTTGCTCTGCCCACCCCTGAGAAGGACAGCGGGTTAGAGGAGTTCCAGGGTCTATCTTTCCGGTCTTCAGTCTTCACTGGCTCTTCGCTCTTCGGCTCCCCAACACTGCCTCGAGCTCTCTGGCTTTCCATCTTTTACATGAATTGGCCACCGAGGGGCGGGGCTCTGAGGGATCAAAACACACCCCGCAGCCCCCACCCGTTGGGAGGGGCGCGAGGGATCTAAAACCCACAGCCCCCCAGGGTGCTAGCTGTAACCGACGTGTTTGTCCCGTAGCATCCTAACGGCTGTAACAGAGGTGTGTTTCTACCATAACACCCCTACACCTACGTGACTTTACCGAAAGAACCAGAGAGTAAGTGGAATGGCTTGAAAAGTCGTATAATCTCCTGTAGATACAGATGCCACCGGTTATTCATGTTTTGCAGATTGCGTGGCGGTTGAAATTACGACTCTCGGCCCGAACAGTCAACTGGGCATACAGACCAGGTTTGTTCGTATTTCTGAAAAGTAGGTAAGTCTAGTGTTCGTAAGTAGAGGAGTTTGGGTAGTTTTAATGTTTGTTTATTATGGATAGGCTGAGTGGCAATCCATACAATTAATCTCTATTAACGATCCGCATACCCATATATGGGCAAAGACAACCCCCTTCATCCAAAGTCATACCAACTGAATTACAAATATGGGGGAGGGGGGGCGGGCAAATCTCTGATTGGTGATTTGGTTGGAAATACCATTTTTATCACTGCTTTGTCAATGATTGTATCTCACGCACCTCAACGTTTTTTCTAGAACATCTTCGGTAGATGATCGCTGCCAAAATTGCAGCAATTGTAATGAGGATGGAAAGAAAACATATCTGAAAAAAATAAACGTATGCACACATTGATTATGTGAATACAGTAGTCATGAATGCATAAAAGTTGTATCTGATTTTTTTGGGTTAGATCGCGAAAATAGAAATGTGTTGTTAAACCCGCCACCACCCAACACAGCCAACTATTAAGGTTTGTCACGTAAACAGACATGCCACTTCGTTACTAGTGTAGGGGTGTTAAAGAGAGGGCCCGTTATGCATGGCAGCCTATGGAAAACAAACACAGTGGGCGGGGCTACGTAAGTGCACGAGGACGTCCGAGCCAGACACCCTGGGGGGGGCTGGTTCGAACGTTATGATCCCCCGGGGCCCCACCCCTCAGGGAGGGGTTGGGTATAAAAGGGGATGTTCAAAGGGCTCGAGTCAGTTATGTTTAAGCTAAGGGAAGAAGACTGAAGACGTCTTAGATAGAGCCCTGGACTCCCCTAGTTCGATGTCCTTTTCAGGGCCGGACAGGACTGAGCCAGCGGCGTGGTCCCGAAAGCCAGAGCCGGTGCTCTTGTAAGAGCTGGTCTAGAACTCCGGGTACCGGGCCCGACTTACCAGTGTCGGGCCAGTTAGCCTCCCCTAGCCCATTAGTGGAGGATTCGGGGCTAGGACAGAGTTAGCTAGGGGTGTATCCCGAGTTATACGGGTGAGGGGGCCGATACCCCCTCGAGTGTGTATATGCCCACTGTCGTATTGTGAAATAAATATACGTGTGCCTCAACCTCGGCGTCAAGCGTCTTCACCGGTACTTCACTAGTACAGCACACCTGTGTGTTGGAGAGCAAATCCGCAACATTTACAATGTTGAGTACGACGTTTTGCCAGTAATTACAACTAGCATCATCAGAAGGACAGCCAGATTGATGGCGAAAGTCGACGTGTTTGGCTTTATCTGAACCTCAAAAGTGATGTGTCGACAGCTGTACTGTAACTAGCGGTAGTGGTGTAGCGATAAGCAGCGACCCGAGTTCGATTCCAGTGACGATTATAGGAACCAATCCTGGCCTCCCCTAAGTCGACTCAGCCTAAAATGAGTAGCTGGTGCAGTGTAAAACATCGCCACTACGGAGACAAAGGTGGCTGCGAGTGGTGCTGGCCACCCACCCACTCCTGTGCCGTACCGGCCTTCATAGGTGCTGCTCGTTGTCAGCACTTGCCCCAACGGTCTGTTAAGGCTACAATGGGAGTCTTCGTCTTTTCATACGAGCACACACAGTACTAGCACCTAATGTATGCGTGCTTTTTCCATAAATTAATATTGTGATGGTAGCCTATGAGGGTCTTTTGGAGTGCTGTACTGTGTACAGTGCCTATGTTAAGATGGGTAGTTATGGTATTTTGGAGTACTGTGTATTGTATTAAGATGGGTTTTCTATCAGGGAATATTGAAGATCCCGCGATGGTTTTTACAACCGTGGCGGTCCCAATTTACCAAATTTCGATAATCAGCTTCAAATGAGTCGAACGGTATTCGTACATGGCAAGTATCGCCGACAAAAAACAGCGCACTACCATTACACGATCTCGATCCATAACCGGACCATCAAAGGGGTTGTTGGAGCATTGCGCAAAAAAATGTGCTTGGCTCGAGAAGTGCACAGCTCACCTTCGACGTGGCGGTGCAAGATTCGTGCTGCTGCTCACGCTCTGCAGCGCTCGCGTTGATCAGGTGGCAGGTGAAATCAACGGGGTAGGAGTTCTCCATGCAGCATACAGTCTTGCCGTCGAGCAGCACGACCTCCACCCATGTCAAAAAGACCAAGACGAATGTCATCAAGCCAAATTTCACGTTTTTCTTTGGCCGTTTCATCTCGTACATAGCCCAGGAGCTCAGAAGGGCGAGCAACAACGCAGGTGTTAGCATGAAGAGGTAGGCGAACGCATTTCGTCGGCCGTCGTCAACGCAGGGGCATTCAAATTCGTCGCCGAGCCACGTAAACAGGCCCAGTGTGATGGACACAGCCGTCACGTTAACGGAGACCGGACTCTTTAAATACTTCTTGAAATCCCACCGGCTGGCGGTCGAGGCGAAGTTGTTGCTGGTTGCGCCACTCATCGTGGCTGTAAGAGAGCGAGCGGTCGTCTTCCTTGAAGAAGCGGGCAGGTGAATTCAGACCGACCCCGTGGGTTGCGATGCCCGATTGTCGTCTCTTTACACGGTTGAGTCACTTCCCCTTTTGTACGTACGAACAATACTTGTACTGTATGTCGAACTTCGTTCAGTGATATTTCAAAAGCTACGCGGGCCACACGCATGCATTCCAAGTATGCGAGCTATGAATGGGTTTATAGGCTGGGCTGTGTTGTGACAATGTCTTTTAGCGTCACGGCGTGCCAAAGCGTGACAAGGCTGCTACGAGCCAAAATACCTGAGAAGAGGAACATTCTCTAAGTTATTTTTAAAATAATTCCACTGTATGATGTGCATTCCATCCTAGTGTAATAAACCCGCTCCGGACGATATTGTGTCTTGTTGTCTTTTCTTTATTCGTTCTCTGGTTACACGGCTCCCTCACACGCCGGGTCCCTTTTTCCCGTTCATCGCTCCCTCACGCCGCTGGCTAACAGCGTGTGGGAGACAGCCTCCGGCCTGCCACGTGGCCGCTGGCGTGCCGGAGGCACAAGACGTGGTCTCTCTCTTCAGCCCCTCTCCACTCTCCTCGAGCTGTCTCTCTCCACCCCTTGTATCCCCTGGCCTACGTGATACCACCAGCCAATCCTCAGCCTCTCCCCTGGAACCTTCCAGATGTTGCTATGCAGCCACAGGGCTACGCCCCTGGCTCGCCGTCCCATTGGCTGCGGGCTGAGGCCGGCAGAGCCTATCAGTTACCCCCCGGGTGTATCCTCATATTACACTAGTGTAGTGACTTAACTCGGAAACTATGAGACTTGGTGGCACTTATTTTATTTAACGAGCACCATCGGTATAATATACACCCTAGGTGGGTACACACTCTACTTAACACGTAGGCTTTCGCGACCAATATTATTCATAATCAAAGTTTTTGGGTTTAGATCGCGTTATTTATAAATGTGTCGTAACCCTCCATAAAATCGGCATCCCATTACGACCCATAGTCAGTACAATTGGCTCTGCCACATATAAAATAGCAAAATATGTAACTAAACAAATACAGCCCTACATCGGTAGGACATCTTCATTCATAAGAAATTCAGAACATCTTGTGAATGTGATCAAAGATATTAAGCTTAACCCTAATGATATTTTGGTAAATTTTGATGTGATTTCGCTATTCACTAAGGTTCCAGTGAGCGAGTCGCTTAAATTACTTGATACACTAGTAAAGAATACAGGTTTACCAAAAGATATTCAGGGGTGTTTGGGTAAGAGAGACAGAGGCCTCGCATTGATTACTTTCTGCGAAAGCGATCAAATCAGTCGAATGAAGCACAGCAACTGGACGCAAAGCATAGTTTGCAGTGCATCAGTACCACTGTCATGGAGGACGTAAACTCAACCACCGAAGTAACAACTGAGGTGGAACCAACAACAGAAGTGGAACTCACCCAGCCTCCCAGACCTACAGTCGAGAGGAGACTACCAGGGTACAGACCGTATGTGAAGTGGCCTGGCGCCAGTGACAAGAAGTTGTGGGAAACAGTGAATACTGACCTTACCTTGACCCTCGAGAAACTTCGAGGCACAGTGGAGAAGACGTTGGAGAGGATGGGGGACATCATCTATGAGTACGGGGCAGAAAGCTTTGGAGTGCAAGAGGCAAAAGGCGGAAGAAAGGTTCCAACCCCACCAGTTTCCAGGAGGCAACAAGAAATCAAGCGCCTCGTTCAAGAAAGGAGACAGCTTAAGAAACAGTGGAAGAAGGCCTCGGAAGTGGAAAAGGAGGGCATAGAGGCACTTCAGGCTGACATCAAAACCCGGTTGGCATCCCTCCGTAGAGCAGAGAACCTACGGAAACGCATAAGGAAGAAAGAACAAACTAGAACTCGATTCTATAAAGATCCCTTCAAGTTCCTTAAAAGTCTCTTCACGAAGGAAAAAATTGGAGCTCTAAAAACAACAAAGAAAGACCTAGAGGAGCACCTGAGAACAACAAACTTTGACTCAAAGCGACATGAACATCTGGCCATCCCATCAGATATCCCACCCATTGAACCCCCGGAACATCATATTGAGACCAGCCCTCCGACATGGAAAGAGGTGGAAAACACAGTTCGACGGGCAAGAACAGCATCAGCCCCGGGGCCAAATGGAGTCCCGTACAAAGTGTATAAGAACGCACCAGACGTCCTGAGGTTCCTCTGGAGGCTTATGAGAACAGCTTGGCAAAAGAAGATAATACCCAAAGTGTGGCATAGGGCAGGCGGGGTCCTGATCCCTAAGGAGAAGGATGCAGTGAACATCAGCCAATTCCGCCCAATCTCCTTACTGAATATCGAGGGTAAAATCTTCTTTAGGGTCATTGCCCAGAGGATGACCGAGTACCTGCAAAGGAATACGTACGTCGATACATCTGTACAGAAGGCAGGAATATCAGGGTTCTCTAGCTGCTTGGAACATTCCAGCATGATCTGGCACCAGATCAAAATGGCCAAGGTGGAGAAAAGGGACCTCCATGTAGTCTTCCTCGACCTCGCCAATGCATTTGGCTCTGTGCCCCATGTACTCCTGTGGTCTGCCTTCAGATTTTTCCACATACCGGACACCATCACAACCCTGGTGAAGTCGTTCTTCCAGGATCTGCAGTTCTGCTTCACCACCTCAGAATTCACCACCTCATGGCAGTGCCTGAATGTAGGTATAATGGCGGGATGTACCATTTCTCCGTTGGCATTCATAATGGCAATGGAGGTTATCATCAGATCCTCAAAATGGGTTGCTGGTGGACAGCGAGTCGACTCTGGTTTCCGCCTCCCTCCACTCAGAGCCTACATGAACGACATTACAACATTGACCACCACTGTCCCATGCACCAGGAGACTGCGCAGAAAACTCGAGGAGAACATCAGCTGGGCCCGTATGAAGATTAAACCATCCAAGTCACGCAGCATCTCGATTGTGAAGGGAGTACTCTCTGACCTGAAATTCTTCATCGGAGATGACCAAATCCCAACAGTGTCTGAGCAGCCGGTAAAAAGTCTTGGAAGGTGGTATGATGCAAGCCTGAAGGACAAAGACCAGGTGCAACAGCTGCGCAAAGACATCAGTAGTAGCCTACAGTCCATCGAAAACACCCAGCTAGCTGGAAAGTTAAAGGCCTGGTGTCTGCAGTTTGGTCTCCTACCCCGGGTGTTGTGGCCCCTAGCAGTGTATGAGGTTCCAATCTCAACAGTGGAGAAGATGGAAAGAGGAGTCACAGGCTACTTAAAGAAGTGGCTCGGAGTTCCACGATGCCTTACCAGCATAGGCCTCTATGGAGATGGTGTCCTCAAGCTGCCCCTCACCAGTCTAACAGAGGAATTCAAGTGTGCAAAAACCAGGCTCCAGATGACACTGAATGCATCTCGAGACCCAGTGGTGAGCAACAACGCGCTGACCTTGGCAACTGGGCGCAAATGGAGGCCAGGAAAAGCAGTCCAGGAGGCAACAGCAGCCCTCAGACATGCTGACATTGTGGGTCATGTTCAGCAAGGGAGAGGAGGCCTTGGGCTAACTAGCCGTGCTGCTTGGAGTAAGGCCACAGCACCAGAGCGGCGGGAGATGGTAGTGCAGGAAGTACGCCATCAGGAGGAGGTTGCAAGGTGGGCCAAGGCAGTCTCTCTTGCCAAACAGGGACAGTGGACTCGATGGGACAGAGTGGATAAGAGGAAGATCAGCTGGAAGGATCTGTGGGCCATGGAAGTGAGGCGGTTGAGCTTTTCCATCAGAGCAACATATGACGTCCTTCCAACACCAGTCAATCTTCACCAATGGTATGGTGAAGATCCGGACTGTGCCCTCTGGTCCATGCCAGCCAACCTCAGGCACATTCTCACAGGGTGTATAACAAGCCTCACCCAAGGACGCTACACTTGGCGTCACAACCAAGTCTTTAAAAACCTTGTGTCCGCCCTGGAGGACAAGCGAGCTGCCACCAACTCCCTACCACCCCCAGCAGCATCACACCCCTTACGGACGACCTTTGTCCGCGAAGGGGCTAAACCACCGAAGAGTGGCTCTACACCATTAGAGCGAGACCAGCTGCGCTTGGCCCGCGACTGGAAAATGCTAGCTGACATTGGCCGGCAACTTGTGTTTCCTCCGGAGATCGCAACCACCCCCCTAAGACCTGACATGGTGCTCTGGTCCCGTTCGCTCAAGAAGGTCTTCATCATCGAGCTCACAGTACCCTGGGAGGACTCAGTAGATGAGGCTTATGAGCGAAAACATCTGCGCTATGCCGATCTAGCTGCCGAAGCACTGCATCATGGCTGGAACACAGAAGTCCGACCAGTGGAGGTGGGCTGCAGAGGTTTTATGGCAACATCTACATCCAGACTGCTTAGAGACCTGGGAATTAAGGGCGAGAGCCAGCGTTCAACAATCAGAGCTGTATCGGAGGCGGCAGAAGGCAGCAGTCAGTGGCTCTGGATGAAGAGGAAAGACCCCAGCTGGGCTCCGAAGTAAGAGGGCCAGGAGGTATGCGGTCAACAATGCTTGACTCAGGGAGGAGGACGCCCCTGCCATGCATAGTCCCATGGGATGTTGGCTATCAACAACAAGGCAACTCCTATGACTAATTGGGAATGGGACGCAAGCGTAGGATTGATCACCCTGTCGCTGGCCGCCTTTGGGGAGGGTGTATAGTATGAAAGGCCGAAACACCCTAGGAACCAAAGGTACACTACTGACGATGCGCTCCCCAAATTTCACCAGGCTCACTGTTCATGAACTCTTGGAAGTGCTTGCACAAAGGATAGTAACATCTCATCCTGTGTTCTTGGAATCGAAACTCGCTGACCATTGTTTAAATAACACTTCCTTCTTATGGAGAGGCGAATTCTTTACACAAAGGGAGGGAGCAGCAATGGGCTCTCCTTTATCTCCTGCTATAGCAAATTTGTACATGGAAAACTTTGAAACCAGAGCACTTGCCTCGAGCACATTAAACCCATCCTTTTGGTTTAGATATGTGGATGACACATTGGTTGTCTGGCCACATGGTAAAGATACACTTAACGATTTTCTAAATCATCTCAATGCACAAAACCCGGCCATTCAGTTCACCATGGAAATGGAGGTGAATAACACACTCCCGTTCCTGGATATTTTATTTGGGCATGGCCTAAATAGTAAAATAACACACAGCGTTTACAGAAAGCAAACGCACACTGATGCCTATCTGAATGCAGATTCGCATCATCACCCAGCTCAGAAATCCTCTCTTATCAAGACGCTCATACATCGGGCTAAAACAGTGTCAGATGGTGAAAGTCTAGTGAGAGAGATTAAACATGTTAAAGAAGCACTAAGACAGAATGGCTACAATAATGCTCAAATTAACAGAGCACTAAATGCCAAATCACGATCGCAAAGCAACACTGCTGAAAGCGATCAGATTATTAAAACAATAAAAATACCATTTATCTCAGGAGTAACTGACAAATTAGCCCGTGTTTTGCAAAAGCAAAACATTACAGTAAGATTTGGTACAGTACACAAAATTCAACAACTAGTAACTTGCACTAAAGACGAATTACCTAAATTATCAACAGACGGTGTATATCGGATTAATTGTTTATGTGGCAGATGCTATATTGGACAGACAGGGCGTAACATTAGTGTAAGACTAAAAGAACACCAGAGAAATATTAAACTATCACAAACACAACTGTCGGCAGTGGCAGAACATGCTTGCCAACAGGGACACTCAATTGATTTTGACAACGTTGAAGTGTTGTGTAAAACTAGTTACTACTGGCAAAGACTAATTAGAGTCCATTGAAATTGAGAGAAACAGAAATAACTTTAATCGCTCAGACAGCTACAGGCTTAGTGCAGCCTGGAAGCGTATTGTTAAATAAGATACATTACAATTCCTTATAAGGGAAACAAACACTAACTGATTACTAATGTAGCATAATCACAATAAAACACATTCCAACTGATTACTAATCTACAACTCGCATCGTAACAACTGCCTGATTACTAATCTAGTATATAATTACAATAACCCCCCCCCCCCCTCAAATCGTTGCACCGGATGAGTTAATGATGACGTCACCCTGCTGCTGCTCTATATAAGAACGGGAGACAGAGCAGAGCCTCACCATTCTGGCGAATTGCCCGATGATGCTGGATGCAATTACCAGCGAAACGTCATACTCAAATTGTAAATGTTGTGGTTTCACGCTTCAACACACCGGTGGGCTAAAGCAGTGAACTATTTGTATTTTGTCAACGTGACACTTTTTTACTGATTGGCCGTGTCGGGTGGTGGAGGGTTACGACACATTTATAAATAACGCGATCTAAACCCAAAAACGTTGATTATGAACACACTCTACTGTTGCTAGCCTCTACACAACACCACGTGGGTACACACTGTTACTGTTGATAGCCTACACACAACACCGCGTGGGTACACACTGTTACTGTTGCTAGCCTACACACAACACCACGTGGGTACACACTGTTACTGTTGATAGCCTACACACAACACCACGTGGGTACACACTGTCACTGTTACTAGCCTACACACAACACCACGTGGTACACACTGTTACTGTTGCTAGCTTATACACAACACTGTCTAACACTGACGGCGCTGAACCGAGACAGCCAACAACGATCTAGCAGCGCAATATCGAGCGAAGACGGCAACGACGATGACGAGATGGTAATGACGATCTTGAACAGCACGATTGGGATCCCACTTCCAGCAATAGCCACGAGGTCCCTCACAGGGGCCCTTCTTTTACTCTCAGCGTGGCCCCGCCCCGCCCCGGCCCCACCCCGGCCCCGCCCCCGCCCCCTCTCCACCCCGGCCACGCCCCCTCTCCGCCCCGGCCCCGCCCCCTCTCCGCCCCGGCTCCGCCCCCTCTCCGCCCCGGCCCCGCCCCCTCTCCGCCCCGGCCCCGCCCCCTCTCCACCCCGGCCCCGCCCCCTCTCTGGAACCTACTCGGGGGCTTCCCGATGGGCCCCCCTCTGTGACCTTTCCCCCCCTAGACGCCCCCTCTCGTGTCTCCCGTGGGCTGCTGACTTCAATACTGACGTACACCGCAGTTCCCCTATTCCGCCAGCAGCCAGCTGCTACGTGTTAAACTGAAAATGTTTTGTTTAGGGGCCGTCCATAAATGACGTCACGTACCTGGGGTGGGGGGGGCAGCGGGTTCAGACATTTGTGACGATGTGTGACGATGGGGGGGGGGGGGGGGTGAGAAATGTGACGTCACATCAAAATGCGCAACTTTTAATATATATAGACAACACGTTCTACTTAATTAAATAGACTTTTAAATAAATGTTTTCTCTTACAACATCAGAGTGCAGCGGCACATTAAATACGCACTACAATGACAATCGTTTAAAGCGATTGAAGCATGTTTTATTTTTTGGGGGGGAGGGTGCAGAGGTTTGTGATGTCATATTTGAGGGGGGTCTGACTTTTGTGATGCCGTGTGACGAGGGGGGGGGGGGTCAAAAATCATCCAAAATCTTGTGACGTCATTTATGGACGGCCCCTTAACATCAACTTCAAATGCGAACTCTCACTTGCGAATTGAACCGCAGCACTATTTTTGTTCAGCTGAGCGATCCTCCGTGAGATGTAAAGGAGTCAGCCTCGTGCTGGGATTGAGTTGTTTTGTTTTGATGTGTGGGCTTTTTAACATGCAGTAGACTACCGTGTCCCAACTTACGAATGGGCTTCAGGAACGAATTGTGTTCTTAAGTCGAAGACTGCCCGTTATATTAACTATTAATATTTATATGATAAGGTCGGTTGTTAAAACCAATCCTGATCACCATTACTGCCACATCCTCTCCCTCACTTACATTTAACTAATTAGATTAACAAAAAATAGACCGGGTAGCCCAAGTAGCCATTACACACCCTTGTCCCACTGGGATTTTTGCACACTGCGTTGGTGTACGGTGCTTTTTCTGGAATATGTTGCTGTTTTTTTCTGGATTTTCTGTTTGCACATAGTCACATCGTCACTTTAAGATGTTTTCTTGTTCATGTGTTTTGTCTTTTGTTTGTTGCGGTTGCACCCGATTCAAGAGCCGAATGGCTCACAGGGCTATGCCAAATAAATGAAACTGAAAAAAACTGTTTCCGTGTTTGGGCATTCATTTGTTGTATTTTCCAATCCCCTTGAAAAACAGGTTTTTTTCATGGGCTCACTCTGCTCTTGTTTACAAAAAAACAGCTGAACTGAATTGCATTAGGGTGGCTTGGAGATGTAAACTATCTCGCCTGGTAAACAGGTATTGGGTTCGATCCTGACCCTGACGCCTGCTGTGTATTTGGAGTTTGAGTGTCTCTCTCCCCGTGGTCGCGTGGATTTTTAAATCCTTTATATTAAGTTCGCTTGCTTGCTTAGGACCGTGCAAATCTTTCGGTCGTTTTTTAATCCACTTCCCGTGATCCAATCGAGCTGACATTTTGCACACAGACTCGTGCGTGACAATGCATTTTCGTGAAAAAACATTTCCAAAATTTTACACTGTTTAGGGAATTTTTTACAAATATTTAATTACCAATTGTTTAATGCTGCCAGACAATCATCTTACCCATAGGTGGCAGCCATCTCAAGCCAGAGGACGAGAGGACTCTAGCCACCCCGATGCCACGTATATAAAGGATTTATAGTGAAAAACTTTGTTTTTACGGGTTAATTTTTTCTCCGGGTCTTCCGGGTTTTCCCTCCACATTTAAAATCAACGCTAGTTCAGCGTCTTTGGCTGCTTTAAATTTCCACTTGATAATTCACTATACAAACAGTTAATAGTTAATATAGAATAAAGACTGTGTTTCCTGAACACGAACACTATGGGTATTGTCGCCATGGTATTACATCCAAAACATATTTAGTTTTTTTTAAATGCTATGTTAGGATTTAGACTTTATAAAAAATAAGATAACACTGGGAATGTCAAAACCTGTCCATGTGGAACTGCTGAAACACATGCTGCTGGAAAACATTGGAATGGAATGGCCGTTCACACTTTTTTTCACCTGAGTTGGATACTCCTGGAAGACACCAGTGGTATGACCATCAATCGCATCAGAACATCAACATAATTGAAAAAAGTAAAAATACAAGCCACCAGTAGTGCGATTGTGGCCATACAAACCCAAACTATGGACCACACAGTGAACCCATAGAGAGACATAGAGACCATAGTGACACATAGAGACCCATATTCATTCATGGAGATACATTAAAGACACAAGCCACAGTAGTGCAATTATGGTCATGCATCTCAAACTATCGTCCCTATAGTGAACCCATCGAGAGACATAGAGACCATAGTGACACCTATAGATACATAGAGATGCAATGAGATCGATATTTATTCATAGAGACCCTTATACATTAATAGAGATACATGAAAAACACAAACCACAAGGAGTACGATTGTGACCATTCAACCCAAACTATGGACTGCTCCTTCAACAGAGAAGGAACAAAACACCTGCAGCAAACTCTCTCCTGACGCCCTCTCATGGTGAGCAGATCTCGGACTCGGGCCTTTTAGCTCTTGACAATATTGCCATCATATACAATGATATAATGAGTGAGTGTATGAGTGTATGTGGGTCAGTGTGTGTGGGTGAGTTTTGTTGTATACTAACCCTTCCTCCAAAATTGAGATTAATAATATTTGATGATTTTTATATATTATCTTTATACTTGTTTTTTTAAACACACCAAAGCGCAGCAAACTGCAAAACACCAGGTGTTGTTAAGTGATGAACTGGAGGAGGGCTAGGATGGCAGAATTTGCAACCTTGCTTCAAGGAAAGATAAGGCCTGATGAACGGGCACATGTCACCCGTGCAGGCGGCAGAGACAGTGGGAGTGTCAGCCAGACATAGTTAAGGCAAAAAGCCCAACCATCCTGCATGGTTTTAAAGTAACAAAATTCGAAATTCAACAACAGAGTAGGCTAAAGTATCGATCCTCGCGCTCGCTCAAATTGGAGACCAGGCTGCGAGCTACATCAATGAACCATTGCCCATTTGCTAATCCAATACTGAATGTTAATATTACTGAAGTCAAAACGAATTCTATGACCTCAGCACATGGGCAAATAATAGGGCAGTGTCGACTCAAAGGCAATGGAAGAAAACAGAGGCGCCTTTGTCTAAATCACAACCACAGAAAGCCAAGAATCATCACTGATTGTGTGTTTAGGGATTCCGAGCTAGTTGGAACACGTGCACACAGGGGGGGAGGTAGAAGTACGCCTTGTCCTCCTGCAGCTGAGGGAGCAAAGATAAACCCAAGAAGGCCAAGAAATTAAATTAAGTGGGTCAGCTCAAGGCTGTGTGCACAGGGGAGGGAGCTGATTTAAACAACCCTGCACGTCTGAACGTGAGGGGGCCCTGGACCTGAAATTAAGAATAACACTCCCAGAGCAGAAGGTGATACACGGTGAGACGAGAATAAGAGGGTTGTATATCTCTCAAGGATGCAGACCCAGCTGAACAACAAGGCTGCGGGGGTCACCAGAAGTTCGCGTTCGCCTAGTTAAGACAAAAAGCTCAATTATTCTGTATTGCTATTAAAGTAACGTTAAAGTCGGAATTTAACAACAGGGTAGGCTAAAGTTTGATATTCACACCCACTCCAATTAAACCAGGTCACAAGTACGCCTACTGAACCATCACCATCATTAAGTCAATATGAAATGTTATTTCCATACTTTAATGCTTTCTATACAACTCGACCCGAAGCATATGCATGAAAAGACAAAAGTAAAACTTATGAAAAGCCAGGATAACGGGATGAATCACCACCAGGTCGAATATAAATACATAATAAAAAAACGATGTTAAACCCAGGGTCGGAGAGAAAGGGAGATCCCGGCCGTCTTTGTATCTCCGCAGCGCGGGATAGGAGTGTGTATACGCTCGGGGAAACACCTCCACTTGAGTCAAGCACCACGATGGGAAACGACAGACCTTAGGTTACATACAGAATCATAACTGTGAAATAGTAAGGGACAAATGTTAACTTAAAACTTCTTAACCATTTCTTTGTGCGCCGGGTCGGAGAGAGTGTTGCCCCTCCCTCCAGGTGGTGCAACACGAACAAAGACGCCTATGAGACGATTTGTAACGTCTGTGTTTTGGGTTCATGAAGAAGGCCAGACAAGAGATAATATTGCACCCAGACAGAGAGACGACCTCGAGGCAATTTGTAACATCTGATTGTTTGCTCGTGGGTTTTATGGAGGGAGTGGGACAACGGAATACCGTGAGTGATGCACACAAGGACATACGGACGTACGGACACACACATGGACACACCTGCCTACGGACAGATCCTGACACAGCAAAAATCGAAAAGAAGCCCCGCCTTGTGGGCGGGATCCAGGGGGATTTTTCGGCATAAAGGAAAGGATCCTGAGCATTGGAAATTAGTGCGACCAGTGGGTTGGCTCAGGAACGAGTGCGACCAGAGGGTCGACTCAGGAGTGCGACCAGAGGGTCGACTCAGGAGTGCGACCAGCGGGTCGGCTCACGTGGGGGGTGCGACCAGCGGGTCGACTCAGGAGCGAGCTGCGACCAGCGGGTCGGCTCGACTCATCTTCAGCTCGTCAACCTCTGCCGAGTCGGAGGTCTCTGCTGCCGCCGGAGTGGTGAGCATCGCGGTTCGGCGACGACCCAGCACTGCGCGCTGCGAGCGGGTTGTGGGCGCCACCTACCGACCGGGTTCCGAACTGCGACAGCGTATCAACAGCCATCCGAACCAGTTCACCACGGTGACAGGGGAGCGACTGATACGTATGACGCGCACCGCCCCCTCATCACACGACCACCAGGCGTCTGTTTGACATAAAGAATCGACTCCGAACACTGACTATTCAAGACAACTCTTACCACTCAAACACACTCGAACCCATAAGCCATCCGTGGCTGGGAAGGCATCACAACGAGACCGAGTGATGGCCATCCGTCGTTTATAAAAGTATTCGTAATTTTTATCTTTAATATTTAGTGGGCTGTACTCTTAATCGCATAAATTCCCAACAGATCCATCAATACGAACTGATTTTTGGCACCTCCTTCCGCCGAGCCACGCTCACGTGGGGAGTGGTGGCCCACCGGATCCTTATCAGGTGATCTGGTCCCCAATTAGTAAACTTGGTATGAGATAACGATCTTCGGAAAAGGAGCACCGTCGCAGGCCCTTACTCCGAGCCGTTCTGTTGTCAGATAACCTGCCGATGTATCTGTTGAGATTGGTGCCTTTAAGAATAATAACTGTTTTTGATTGTGTTTTTTTTATCGCCGTATAATCTTTCAAGTATCTTTCAGTCATAATCGCCGCACGTACTCGCATCCTCTACAGAATATTCAACTGTCCCGTGACCCAAGGTGCTAACAACGTGATAAGGGTTGCGTATGATCAATAAGGAGTGCGGTACTGCGTGAACAAAATTGAGTATAATCATTCATTAACGTTAAGGTTTTCTTAGCATAGTATTTGCATATTTTAACGACTCTCTCTCTCACTAACAACCATCGCGTTATGCGGGATCCATGTGCCGTTGTCAAAGTGAAATCAGACAATCGTTGATGATACTGTATTGATGCCGTGTTGACGTTCCGGGATTGAGAGTTCGCATACTATATCATAATTAAGGTTGAATTAGTAATAAATTGATCAATACAGAAGTGGTTGTGTGATTCTTTCCTGAAATCTATGCATAAGATCTGCTTCTGCGTTGAGATCTGAACTTGGTGACCTTAATAAACACACTAACACATACTCAGTAAATGTTAAAGCGATAACGGGGTGAACCGGGGACCTAAAATATAACCACGAATACACACTCTGGGAATGTTAAAGCGAGAATGAGACGAACCTAGACAACGATGCCGAGTTAATCTAAGTTAATCTTGCATACTTACACCACACCTGCATAACTGCATACGATTAATTGCCTTATTCCGATCGATAACCCACCCTCATCACCGAGGCGGGGTCTGGTTATCATAACGACTTGCATTATCATAATTACACCCACTCGCATAATTAATACGATTACCTCTCGAATTGGCATAATTAAAATGTGCGTAATTACATAAATTAACATATTTCCGGATAATTACACATTTGGCCAAATTTCATTGAATTATTATTATTTTCACTGAATATTCATAACCCACATATACAACATAATAATTTCACCCACGCACGCATACAACATAACAAATTTTGATAACCAACATATACAACATAATGTGGGCGTCGTCCGGGATTTCTCGCAGACAGTTTATGCATGAATTCAGGAACGAATCACTGTTGTGTTAATCAAAGTGTTGTGAACTAACGTTGCCTTGTGATTGTAAACGGGGGTATACAAACAAAACGCGCTCTGAAGGGAAATACCAGAGTAGCAGAGTATAACAAAGACAGCTGGGCTGAGATTATTTGCTCGAGTTGAACTGACGCATCCTGTGATACAATTGTTTATATGTGCTCTGAAGGGGAATTCTAGAGTAACTCACGACGCACATGAGATGTTAGAATTAAGATACGCACTTAAGTCTATTAACCACACTACATAATAGAGATGGCACAGGATCCACAACATTCTGAGTTTGACACACCAACGCATAACACTGATACAGAGTGGACCTCTGAGGAGGAGATGGAATCTATGGAAAAACAATATCGGGAATTTGTGTTAAAACGTACTGGACGGACTGCTAGCCAGCAGACGGAGCAGAGAGATATATGGGAGGGGAGCCATACAGAAGATGTTAAGGCCCATAGAAGGAAACTACTTAAGGACGTGATGAAATGTGGCAAAGCCAAACGTGACGTAAAAATTGCAGAAATAGCGAGGGTAGACTCGTATCTCCTCGCACCGACAGACAGAGAAAGATTATGGAGTGAGGAAAAATTTGAAAGGGAGAGACAAGAGAAACTGTCCTTAATGGTGCAGGTAGAGCGTCTGCACGCCCTCGTGAGAGAGAAAGAATCCGCACTAAATGCACCAGTGAAACACCCAGACGTTGATATACAGAACACATACGGGAGTAACAATTTACCACACTCCGAGCCACGTGGACGTAGCCCAGGGCCAGATCTCACAACGAGTATGGCTACTATGCAAAGCAATTTTGATAAAGTAACACCCTCGCAAATCGAGGAGAGAGAAGAGGAAATAATAATACAAACGGGAAAACATGAGGCCGACCACCCCAACGTTAGAGAGAGACAAATAATTAACCCTAAGTCATCAGGATACACTGTAATGATAGAGCGGAAAAGGGCGGAGCTGGTGCAAGACGGGAAACATGACATAAACAGCACACCAGGCAGACGCACGCTACGCAAGTATGACCGACATGATGCAGATGACAAAGACAGCTCACCAGAGAAACGCACCTCGCACAAACACGACCAACACGACACGGGTAACAGGAGCTCACCAGAGAGACGCACATCACACAAGCATGAGCCATGGGATAAGCAGAAATCACCGAGCCAAGTTGACCCACGTAACAGGTGCAAAAGGCACTACAAAAGTTATGTTAAGCAGAGCCACCGTGATGGTGACGGCTCATCTGACACTGACTCCTCTGACGATGACCAACACGACATGGGTAACAGAGAGAGCTCACCAGAGGGACGCATGACATGTAAAAATCACTCACGCAAAACCACCCGCACCACAGATGACAGAGACAGGAATCCCGATAACCATGAAGCACGAGACAAACATAAATACAACACCTCACCTAGCAGGCACCACACACGTAGTAGGCAGTATGAAGGTCAAGGACAAAAACACTCACCACATAGACACCGCTCAAGGAGACCACGCACACCAACCCACAAGCACGAATCACGAGACCCACATAAGGAAAACAAGAGACACAAGCAACGGGACAGATACGAATCCTCGGACAGAGGGAGATCACGACACAGACACGGGACACATGACAACAGTGATAGTGGAGACAAGGGTAGCTCAAGGGAGCACTCCTCAGGAACCGACACCACTGATGACGAACAACACACTTTTAACAGTAAGACACTAAAACTAATGGACAAAGCACTCGTGAGAATTCCCTATTTCGATCCACATAACAAGAACAGGGAGATACACACTCACATAGCTACAGTAGAACAGGAGGCTAAGATCCGGGGTCTGGGTAAATCAGCAGAAAAGGCATGTTTATTATCAAGGAGCCTACATGAACCCGCCAGACCATGGGTAGCCTCCCTGCCAAATAGGGTGAAGAGTGACTTTAAACAATTGAGCCGAGCAGTAGTTAAGAGATTTGGGGAATACTCCACACTATCCGAAGGATTGAACGCGGCAAAGTTGATGACCCAGCGTGTAGACGAAGACCCACGAGATTATCTCCTACGCCTTAAGAAAGCATATTACGCAGGGGACGTGGACAATGCCCAGGGAGATAAGACAGTCTTAAAAGTGATGTTCTTCCAATCATTGAGACCTGAAATAGTGAGAATAGTAGGAATGATGTTGGACCCCGAGACTGCCTCCCTACGCCAGATTGAAAGCAAGGCCCACACGGCCTGGGTGAACGGACGGAAAACCACTGGCATAGCCAAAACCCACATCGTCACCAGAGATAAAGAATGCCTCGATCTGGAGGGAAGCGAATCTCCAAGGAATAATATTAGCGCCACACGGGGTGGACATGAATTCCCCCAGGAGAGGGCGCCTAACCCAATAGAATCAACACCCGTCCACAACACGCTGAATAACGTTCCACGTGGGGGGAGGAACGAGGCCAGAGGAACCTGGCACCCACAACCGCCACCACCATGGAATGCAGAAGAGGGCGGAGGCTGGAATTATGGAGGAGGAAGAGCGAGTGACGGGCCATACCTACCCCGCGGAGGCCGACGCCCACCAAACCAGTTACCATATCGTCCCCCACTGCCGCCTCCACTAACAATAGAGCATAGACCACCGTTAGCTAACAGGAATCGATATGCTCACCACATTAGGATGGAAAAAGAGCTCCTAGGGAGTATGAAGACTCCCATGCAAGTAGCGAAGGGAAGAATACCAACTATACCCACACAGGAGGAGGACACACCCAGCGCAAAGGTAGCCCAAGTGAACGTAGGGAAGACAAGAAGCCTCGAAGCAATCACCGAAGTGGTACCAGAGGGAAAAGGGTACCATCTGGGGGAATTGATTCCCGTAGGACCAGTCGGACGAGTCCACGTGGAAGTAATACTGCAAGACACCCTGACCAGCCAGGGCCTTTGTGATACTGGAGCAGAAATATCCATGATATCCAGAGAATTATTTGACGAACTCCAGACTGCCCTCCAGAGGAAGAATGAAACACTACAAATGATGCCAAGTAAACTTACCTACTCAGGATGTGAAGGGACCCACATGCGACCATTGGGCAAAGTTATGACGAAGTTGACGTTCAACAAAATCAACATGAACCATCCCCTATATGTCGTACGGAGCCCCGGAAAAGAGCTGATCATTGGGATAGAACTACTGAATTGCCTGAAACCCATTATGAACCTTGAATCCCGACAAATTTGGGCACAGTCAATGCCGGAGCAACAAAGGGACTCAGAAGATGAAGACGTTATGAGAGACTCCACGGGAATCCAAGTGATAACACAAGAGCTCGACGACCTATCAACGACAATCAGGAACGAAGACGAGCTCCCAGCAGGAATTCGAATCACTCAGCTAATGACTAACAGACTGAGAGAAGACCGAAAGGAAGCTGACTTAGAGTCAGTATCACCAAATGAACGTCCCCTCATAGAGTATTTACCGCCCCCTGGAGGCCAAACCGACGAACTGCAAACTGATGAAGGAGAACACAAGGGCAAGAGCGTATTACCCTCGGATGAAGCCAAGGCAACTCAACCGATAGTAACGCAAAAGGAACTTTCAACCGAGCCGCCCGAAACCACGAAGGCCTTGGACCCAGACCCAGGACAAGGAGTCTCCATAATAGAAGAACAAATCGAACAACAAATTGAAGCAGCAGACGCCCTCGAGAACGACACTCAACGAAATGAGCTTCGTCAACTGCTCCACAAATACCACTTCCTGTTCTCAGAAGACCCCTATGATTGCGGCAAAACCGACCTACACGTGGTATCTATTCCCACACTGGAAGGAGCGCCAGCGGTATATGTGAAACAATACAAGGTTCCACTGGCTGCCTACGAATCAATCCAAGAAACCTTGGAGAACCTACTCAAGAAGAATATAATTCGAGAATGCAACTCAACCTACAACTCACCGATTTGGCCTGTATTGAAACCCACAGGCAAGTGGCGACTCACCATCGACTATAGGCAACTCAACAAAACGGTTCCCCTATCTCGATGGCCAATGGCAGAAATCGACCAGAATCTCAACCAAATAAAAGGCGCAAAAATTCTCACCACCATGGATCTATCAAATGGCTTCTGGACCATGCCCGTGAAAGAAGCGGATCAATACAAGTTGGCATTTACATTCAATGGAATACAGTATACTTGGAACCGATGTCCATTTGGATACTCAAATTCACCTGCGGACTTTAACATATTCCTACACAAGGCAATGGACGACGCAAAAGAGCGAGGTACCATCGTCTATGTCGACGATATACTGGTCAAGGACTCCTCATGGGAAGAACACCTCGAGAGCCTCCAGCATACCCTCGAGCAGTTAAAGAAAGCAGGCGCAAAGATTTCAATACAAAAAGGACAGTGGGCACGCAAAAGGGTGGACTACCTCGGGCTCCAGGTCGGCACTGAGGGAATGTTACCCCAAACCAAAAGACTTGAAGCCCTCCTCGCACTCAAATCGCCCACCACAGTCACGACCCTTCGGAGCTTCTTAGGGATTTGCAACTACCTTCGACAGTTCGTGGACGACTACGCAGGAATCGTTCGACCCTTAGTCAAACTACTGCAAAAAGACGAACCATGGGAGTGGGGACAGGAACAGGAAGCCGCAGAAAAAGAATTAAAACGACAGATCACAGAGGCATCCTGCCTAGCATACCCAGAGAAAGGGAAAGAATACTACCTGGAGACCGCATACTCAGATCATAGTATCAGCTCGGTACTGTACCAGAGACAGGAAGCAGAGAAACGAGTTATTGCCTATGCCAGCAAAGCCCTCTGGGGAGTGGAGATGAAGTTCTCCGAGTGTGAGAAGGCGATATTTGGAAACATCTGGGCCATACAACATTTTCGGAACTTGTTGAACGGAGAGAAGATCATCCTGGAAACGAATCATGAATCCTTGGCATACCTCAACAGTAAGAAGATTCGAGAGGGCCGCGTAACCAGCAGCCGAATAGCCAGCTGGGCACTGACACTCCAAGGCCTACCAATCACAGTGAAATACGCAAAAAACAAGAAAAGTCCAATGGCCCAAGGTCTTGCCGATTTACATGATTGTACCCTTGACAGCATAGAAGCAGAGGACGGAAAGATACCTCCGGAGGACAACAGGTACCTGCCCTTCAGGAAGGAGACATGTGCCGACCTACCAGTGGTATACATCGATGGATGCTCCAAGATGAAGGAGAACAAGCTTCACGCTGGGTCAGGAGTCATTTGGGAAACTGGCCCACTCACAGGGATTCAAGAGGGATTTCTGCTGGGACCAAAGTCAAACCAGTATGCAGAGTTGGTCGGGGTACACATCGCTGTCCAAATGGCATCCGATAACCAAATACGGACCATGGTGGTGTGCACTGATTCCAACTACGTACAGCACAGCTTCCTGCACCACCTACCCATATGGAAAAAAAACGAGATGAAGAACCATAGGAATAAACCAATTCGCCATCGAGAACTATTCGAGGCCATAGATAAGATGGTTCAGAACAAGGATATGAAGATATTTTGGAAGAAAGTCAAAGGGCACTCCAAGATACCTGGTCAAGAGAAAACTGGGAACGACCAAGCAGATGCCATAGCAAAAGTGGGAAGCCTGGAAGGCACCCCGTGGAAGCTAGAAGACCAAACCGACAGAAACGGACAACAAGAGTCGACGAACCAAGACATCGCCGTGATAAGACTGGTCACAAGAAGTGGGAAGAACCCGGCAGAAGCTGGAACCAGAGCCCAATTGAACAGTGCCCAGCCTTCCGAAGACCTGATCAGAATGCAACAAGAGGACGAAACACTAAAGACACTCGCCGATCATATCCAAGATCCAGCAGGAAAACCAATCACTACTGACAACTTGAATGACAACAAAGAGCTCGAGATCATGCATAGCCAAATCAAAAGGTTCTCAATGCGAAAAGGGCTACTGGTATACACAAACGAAAAAGACGGTCGACCTAGATGGGTAGTCCCCTCTCAATATCGAGAAATAATGTTACAACACGCCCACAATGAACCGTGCAGCGGCCACCGATGCGAGGTGAATACGGGACAGATGCTGCGACAGGTGGCCTACTGGCCAAAAATGGGGGAAGACATACACAAACATGTGTCCAACTGTCTCGTGTGTTGTAAGTACCAGCCAACGACCTCACAGCATAGGGCACCCCTACAGAGGAGGGGAACAGATTATCCTTGGTCCAACCTACAAATCGACTGGATAGGACCTGTCAACCGATCAACCAAAGGGAACAAGTACATGCTAACTGTGACCTGTGCATTCTCTAAATGGACAGAGTGTTAACCAGCACCCAACAACACCGCGGAAACGACCGCTATCCTACTGATCAACCAAATATTCAGTAGATGGGGCCTACCGTCAACGATCGATTCAGACAAAGGAAGCCACTTCACAGCCGAGGTCATCACAGAAGTGTGGAAGATGTTGGGAGTAAAAAGACAATTACATGTCGCATACCATCCACAATCCTCAGGACAGGTGGAAAGAGCCAACAGGACCATCGTGAGCCTCCTAAAGAAATATGTGTCTACCACGGGCCGCGACTGGGATACGAAACTACCCCTAGTCTTGATGGCCATGCGAGCCACACCCAACCGAGCTACAGGCAGGACACCCTTCGAGATCATGACAGGGAGGCTAATGACCCTCCCAGTACACCTGTTATATGTCCCAGCGGAGGACGAGACCCCGACGGCAATGACGCCAACTGAATACCTGACGGGACTCAATAGTCACCTACAGAGCACATTCGCTATGGTCAGGGACCAGTTGCAAGTAGAGGCTCAGGGGAGCAAAGCATACTATGACCAAAAAGCCAGCCACGCAGAATACCAGCTAGGAGACCAGGTGTGGTACCTCAATTACGAGAAAAGAAAACAGAAGTGCAGGAAATTCCTGCCTTCCTGGACAGGACCACACGAGGTTGTTGACAAAATGTCCCCAGTCATATATCAGCTAAAAATCACAAAGACAGGAAGAGAGCAGCAATACAAGTGGGTGCACATCAACCAAATCAAACCGTACCCTGTGCTGGTGGAGCAAGATGAGGAATAAAGGTGGAAAAAAGGGGGGGGGGGGGGAACTAAACTAATGGGCTTATCACACTACAATAATATGTAACATGTTTTCCAGGGAATGGCAGCCCTCCTGCTCACGCTCCTGCTAACGTACCTTGCCAAGCTAGAAGGGAGCCAAGGCCTGATGATGCCACCCAAGAATAACCGTAGAAACTATCTTTTTAACGATATCTCCTATAACACGTAGTCAATAGAATAATTTTTCCCTCCCTTATCGTTTTACCTTCCTTTAGAATTTTTTTTCTTTTTCTTTTTTTCCTCTCTCTTGTCACATATAACCATGTTAAGTTGTGATACGTACGCACGCGTTGTAAGGAATAGCAGCAAAACTTGAGGACAATCGATGGTTCATGATGGAAGAAGGGTATACATATTTTTTTAAAAATAACCCGTGGCCATTTGACCACTGGTCATTTTTAAAAGGGCGGAATGTTGTATACTAACCCTTCCTCCAAAATTGAGATTAATAATATTTGATGATTTTTATATATTATCTTTTTACTTGTTTTTTTAAACACACCAAAGCGCAGCAAACTGCAAAACACCAGGTGTTGTTAAGTGATGAACTGGAGGAGGGCTAGGATGGCAGAATTTGCAACCTTGCTTCAAGGAAAGATAAGGCCTGATGAACGGGCACATGTCACCCGTGCAGGCGGCAGAGACAGTGGGAGTGTCAGCCAGACATAGTTAAGGCAAAAAGCCCAACCATCCTGCATGGTTTTAAAGTAACGTCAAAATTCGAAATTCAACAACAGAGTAGGCTAAAGTATCGATCCTCGCGCTCGCTCAAATTGGAGACCAGGCTGCGAGCTACATCAATGAACCATTGCCCATTTGCTAATCCAATACTGAATGTTAATATTACTGAAGTCAAAACGAATTCTATGACCTCAGCACATGGGCAAATAATAGGGCAGTGTCGACTCAAAGGCAATGGAAGAAAACAGAGGTGCCTTTGTCTAAATCACAACCACAGAAAGCCAGGAATCATCACTGATTGTGTGTTTAGGGATTCCGAGCTAGTTGGAACACGTGCACACAGGGGGGGAGGTAGAAGTACGCCTTGTCCTCCTGCAGCTGAGGGAGCAAAGATAAACCCAAGAAGGCCAAGAAATTAAATTAAGTGGGTCAGCTCAAGGCTGTGTGCACAGGGGAGGGAGCTGATTTAAACAACCCTGCACGTCTGAACGTGAGGGGGCCCTGGACCTGAAATTAAGAATAACACTCCCAGAGCAGAAGGTGATACACGGTGAGACGAGAATAAGAGGGTTGTATATCTCTCAAGGATGCAGACCCAGCTGAACAACAAGGCTGCGGGGGTCACCAGAAGTTCGCGTTCGCCTAGTTAAGACAAAAAGCTCAATTATTCTGTATTGCTATTAAAGTAACGTTAAAGTCGGAATTTAACAACAGGGTAGGCTAAAGTTTGATATTCACACCCACTCCAATTAAACCAGGTCACAAGTACGCCTACTGAACCATCACCATCATTAAGTCAATATGAAATGTTATTTCCATACTTTAATGCTTTCTATACAACTCGACCCGAAGCATATGCATGAAAAGACAAAAGTAAAACTTATGAAAAGCCAGGATAACGGGATGAATCACCACCAGGTCGAATATAAATACATAATAAAAAAACGATGTTAAACCCAGGGTCGGAGAGAAAGGGAGATCCCGGCCGTCTTTGTATCTCCGCAGCGCGGGATAGGAGTGTGTATACGCTCGGGGAAACACCTCCACTTGAGTCAAGCACCACGATGGGAAACGACAGACCTTAGGTTACATACAGAATCATAACTGTGAAATAGTAAGGGACAAATGTTAACTTAAAACTTCTTAACCATTTCTTTGTGCGCCGGGTCGGAGAGAGTGTTGCCCCTCCCTCCAGGTGGTGCAACACGAACAAAGACGCCTATGAGACGATTTGTAACGTCTGTGTTTTGGGTTCATGAAGAAGGCCAGACAAGAGATAATATTGCACCCAGACAGAGACGACCTCGAGGCAATTTGTAACATCTGATTGTTTGCTCGTGGGTTTTATGGAGGGAGTGGGACAACGGAATACCGTGAGTGATGCACACAAGGACATACGGACGTACGGACACACACATGGACACACCTGCCTACGGACAGATCCTGACACAGCAAAAATCGAAAAGAAGCCCCGCCTTGTGGGCGGGATCCAGGGGGATTTTTCGGCATAAAGGAAAGGATCCTGAGCATTGGAAATTAGTGCGACCAGTGGGTTGGCTCAGGAACGAGTGCGACCAGAGGGTCGACTCAGGAGTGCGACCAGAGGGTCGACTCAGGAGTGCGACCAGCGGGTCGGCTCACGTGGGGGGTACGACCAGCGGGTCGACTCAGGAGCGAGCTGCGACCAGCGGGTCGGCTCGACTCATCTTCAGCTCGTCAACCTCTGCCGAGTCGGAGGTCTCTGCTGCCGCCGGAGTGGTGAGCATCGCGGTTCGGCGACGACCCAGCACTGCGCGCTGCGAGCGGGTTGTGGGCGCCACCTACCGACCGGGTTCCGAACTGCGACAGCGTATCAACAGCCATCCGAACCAGTTCACCACGGTGACAGGGGAGCGACTGATACGTATGACGCGCACCGCCCCCTCATCACACGACCACCAGGCGTCTGTTTGACATAAAGAATCGACTCCGAACACTGACTATTCAAGACAACTCTTACCACTCAAACACACTCGAACCCATAAGCCATCCGTGGCTGGGAAGGCATCACAACGAGACCGAGTGATGGCCATCCGTCGTTTATAAAAGTATTCGTAATTTTTATCTTTAATATTTAGTGGGCTGTACTCTTAATCGCATAAATTCCCAACAGATCCATCAATACGAACTGATTTTTGGCACCTCCTTCCGCCGAGCCACGCTCACGTGGGGAGTGGTGGCCCACCGGATCCTTATCAGGTGATCTGGTCCCCAATTAGTAAACTTGGTATAAGATAACGATCTTCGGAAAAGGAGCACCGTCGCAGGCCCTTACTCCGAGCCGTTCTGTTGTCAGATAACCTGCCGATGTATCTGTTGAGATTGGTGCCTTTAAGAATAATAACTGTTTTTGATTGTGTTTTTTTTATCGCCGTATAATCTTTCAAGTATCTTTCAGTCATAATCGCCGCACGTACTCGCATCCTCTACAGAATATTCAACTGTCCCGTGACCCAAGGTGCTAACAACGTGATAAGGGTTGCGTATGATCAATAAGGAGTGCGGTACTGCGTGAACAAAATTGAGTATAATCATTAATTAACGTTAAGGTTTTCTTAGCATAGTATTTGCATATTTTAACGACTCTCTCTCTCACTAACAACCATCGCGTTATGCGGGATCCATGTGCCGTTGTCAAAGTGAAATCAGACAATCGTTGATGATACTGTATTGATGCCGTGTTGACGTTCCGGGATTGAGAGTTCGCATACTATATCATAATTAAGGTTGAATTAGTAATAAATTGATCAATACAGAAGTGGTTGTGTGATTCTTTCCTGAAATCTATGCATAAGATCTGCTTCTGCGTTGAGATCTGAACTTGGTGACCTTAATAAACACACTAACACATACTCAGTAAATGTTAAAGCGATAACGGGGTGAACCGGGGACCTAAAATATAACCACGAATACACACTCTGGGAATGTTAAAGCGAGAATGAGACGAACCTAGACAACGATGCCGAGTTAATCTAAGTTAATCTTGCATACTTACACCACACCTGCATAACTGCATACGATTAATTGCCTTATTCCGATCGATAACCCACCCTCATCACCGAGGCGGGGTCTGGTTATCATAACGACTTGCATTATCATAATTACACCCACTCGCATAATTAATACGATTACCTCTCGAATTGGCATAATTAAAATGTGCGTAATTACATAAATTAACATATTTCCGGATAATTACACATTTGGCCAAATTTCATTGAATTATTATTATTTTCACTGAATATTCATAACCCACATATACAACATAATAATTTCACCCACGCACGCATACAACATAACAAATTTTGATAACCAACATATACAACAGTTTCAAGTTAAAGTTTCATGTATTAGGTATAGCCCTGTGAGCCATGCGGCTTTTGAGTCGGGTGCAACCGCAACAAACAAAACATTAACAGAGAACATCTTAAAGCGACGACGCGCAACAGAAACATCCTGGATAAACCAGCAAATCTTCCAGATAAAAACACCGTATTACAACGCTGTATGCAAAAATCCCAGTGTGATGCAAGTCAAACAATAACAACCAAAGTTATCAGGCCAACTCCGCACTTCCGCAAGAAACATGGCGTAACCATATGTTTTCAAAATCACCAAATAAAGTTATCAAAACAATGTAAAAACAGTGATCATAGGAACTGTAATTCAAATTTAACAATTAACGATATATATAACAGGTACGACCAAACTTGCAGCCATAGCTCGCAGTCACTTCCAGTGTATGATAAGTGAGTAAGTCAGTGGTAGTGTGAGTAAGTGTATGATGTGTGAGTGAGTCAGCGTATGATGAGTGAATCAGTGTTTGATGAGTGAATAGGTCAGTGCTTGTGTGAGTGAGTGTATGATGAGTGAGTGTATCACGGCATGAGTGAGTAAGTGTATGTGAGTGAGTGTATGAGTGAGTGAATGAGTGAGTATATGAGTGAGTGTATGAGTGCATGTGTAGTGGCATAGAATAGCAGTGTAGTAGCATAGCGGCGGCTGCTGGCAGGGAAGGGGATCTGCGGCTTGCGGCAACCCTGATGTCAGCAGACCAGGATAGACACTAGAGGGCGATCTAAGGGACAGGTCACAGAAGTGGCACACCAATAACCCGCTAGGAAGTTCTATAAAGGGGGCATAGCCGGGGCAGAACCAGACCACGCCAACAGCGTAAGAGGGGTCCCTGTGGGGGACCTCGGGGCTGTCGTGTCGAGTGGAATCCCCGTCGTGCTGCTGAAGTCTTCGTCACCATTCTTCTCGTCTTCACCATTCTCGTTGTCTTCACCATTCTCGTACTTTTCACCATCTTCTTGTCATTCTCTCCGTCTTCACCATCTCAAGGCGTCACCAGTCAGGCAGCATACCAACTGTCCTGACTGAGTAGCGCCGCCGACAATAGACGGACTAATTATAACAATATTCTTCAGTTATTTGGGTACAGTCACGTAGGTACAAAATAAAATAAATCACGACGTTTCGGGTACCACACAAGCGTTCATCATTAGGTTGGGAAAGCATGGTCTGCTGCTGAAGCAGACTGTTTTAAAATGTTTGAAATGGGTGTAGCCCAAGGGTCATGAAGAAGTGGCCGGGGCTAGTGATGTCAATGTGAGAAATTAGCATGTAACTGTAAGATAGGAGGAGAGCGGCCTCCTGGACAAGGGCACGGAAGTGGCTATGTTAATGTGAGAGATTAGCATGATGTTAATGTGAGGTACTCTGCAAACCTACCCGCTACTTTCCGAGATTTGTTCATGAAGCCATCCAGATATATAAACACAGACACAACTTCAACCGAGAGGATGGGTACAAACTGAGCAATCATTGGAAGGACGTTATTAACCAGGTAAAGTCTTAACTGACTGTGATGTTTCCGTCCTACCTGCCTATGTCAGCTGTTGTATCATGCTAATCTCTCACATTAACATAGCCACTTCCGTGCCCTCATCGAGGTTCAGGCCCTGGCAAAGAAAACTGTCATGGTTCCTCCAGGCGCTCAGATGTTGGTGCCATTGCGGTTGCGAAAGCAACTTGATTTGACGGATATCGATTCGGGGTCTCGCGTTGGTAGGGGCCCAAACTATAGTAAGAAGAGACCAGGAGCCCTTCTTGCAAGTGCTGAACGTCGGGCCGGGGGCTGCGGGGAACAGTAGGGCAAGTTGCGTGCCTTGCTCCGAGAATTTTTAGCCAGGGGAAATTTGATATTGGCCACACGTCACTATTGCAACATCGCATCGAGACGGGTAACGCCGCTCCAATACGGCAGAATTCGTATAGGCTCAGTCTGAAGGAGAAGGACCACATTTGCAAAGCAGTTGATGAAATGTTGGCCATTGAGATTATCTCCCCTTCCACCAGTCTGTAGGGGGCTCCCATTGTTTTGGTTAAAAAACGGGATGGGAGCCTGCGTTTTTGCATCGACTTCCATAAATTAAATAAAGTTTCTGTGGCGGACGCGTACCCGCTCCCCCGGATGGATGACTCCTTGGACGCCTTGTCGCGTGCACAGTATTTCTCGACCCTCGACTTGTTGTCGGGGTTTTGGCAGCAACCCTTGGATGAAGGATCCAGGCTTAAACCGTGTTCCAGATACCATAAGGTTTGTTTCAATTTAACCGCCTCCTGATGGGTCTTCACGTGGCTCTGGCCACGTTTCAGCGGCTGATGGACTTCGTCTTGGCAGTTCATCAACGGGACTCGTGCCTCATATACTTGGACGACGTAATTGTGTTCGGGCACACGTTTCAGGAGCATCTGCAGCAGTTGCGGTCAGTGTTTATCAGTGTGCGAGTTGCCTGACTAGTGGGGCGCCCCAAGGTGGTCGAGATGGAGATGACGACGAGAAGAATGGCGACGATGGACTTGAGCAGCACGACGAGGATCCCACTCCAACAACAGTCCCGAGGTTCCCCAAAGGGCCCCCTCTTATACTGTCACATGGCCTCGCTCCGCCCTGGCCACGCCCCCTTTCTGGAGCCTACTAGCGAGTTCCTGGTGGGCCCCTACTGTGACCTTTCCCCTAGATCCCCCTCTCGTGTATATCCTGGCCTGCTGACATCAGGACTGCCGTATGCCGCAGATCCCCTTTTCTGCCAGCAGCCAGCGCTATGCCACTGCATATGTATGAGTGAGTGTATCAATGAGTGAGTGTATGTATGAGTTTATGGGTGTATGAGTGAGTGTCTATGTATGCATGTATGACTGTATGAGTGAGTGTCTATGCATGTATGAGTGAATGTGTAATGCCACTGACACACGTTGTACTCGGATTAATTAGATACAGCAACCACAGTCGGCCCGGCTTCTTCCTTGGGTCTTGAAGCTCGTCCTCTCCCCTTTTGCCCTCCCCTTTTATACCTTTGGAGCCCCTTCTCTCGAAGCTTCCCTCACTTTTGAAATTTACCTATTTTCAATGAGAAAACGTGTGCATTTGTGTCATTCCTTCACATAAAGTCCTGGTCACAAAAGAAAAGTACGTGGAGAATAATATCCATTTTCTATACTTTTGAGGCATAAGCAATAAGAAAATAACACTTACTACCCAGGAACAAAAATCGTGTTACATAGTGTATAATCTGAGTCCACTTCTTATTCAGCAAAATCCCTCGCCGTCGACAATGATTGCCCTCCATAAATGTCTTATCCGTGTTGGTCTGAAGATAGCAGACTGTCTGCTCCCGAGTGGGATGAATGACCCCGGGTCATTGATTTAGTCCGTGATGGGCCGTGTCTGCCGCTCCTGCTTTTCCTTCCAGTTGTCATCGCAGGGGGTTTGAAGTTGTGAGATCCGATGCAGCAGAAACTCTTCCCTCGTCTGGGACAATCCTGGGCCATTAGCGAGCTGCAGCGTCTACAAGATGTATCTGTCTATGTTGCCGTGACAGGTACCGCACGAATCCGACCGTGGTCCGTCCGGCGCTCGCCGAGCTGCGTTGGCTTCTGGTTGCTGAACGAATGCGTTATAGCAAAGCCATCAACCCACACGGTTTACCCGTCCGTATTCTTGTACAGGGAAATAGAGTTTACAGGTCCATACGCCGTTCAGCCATTTCAATACGGGCACATTTTTTGTTGTATATTTGTGTTTCTTTTTTGTGATGGGACTTTGTAGGATGAACGTTGAGATTTATAAGGACACGGGGTGACCAATAAGGTCTGAATTTCTCTGTAATATGGTAGGCAATGATAAGGGATTGAGAGGTATGTTAAAGGCAATATTCGACTTACGAACTCCCGACTTACGAACACCTGTACTTTTGAATCAGCTTCCATGAAAACTTAAAACGCGAACTCGTAATTGCAAACTGAACCGCGAAACTATTTTGTTCGGAGGAGCGATCCTCTGCGAGGTATAATGAGTCGGCTTCGCACTGGAAGTGTTTGCGTGTATGCGCGTGTACATATGTGTGTGTAAGAAAGTGTGAGTTTGTGGAGAGCGGTAGTGTAGCAGTTAGCGCGTTGTGCTACGAAAGCGATGAACCGAGTTTGATTCTTGATCTCGGCCAACACCAGTTCCTGATGCGGTGTGTAAACATCAGCACTGAGGAGACAAAGGCGGCCGGGCGTGGTGTTGGCCACCCCCCACTCCCTCACATGCTGTACCGGCCTTTATAATTGCTTGGCCCAACAGTTTCAGGCTATTCGGGGGATCGTTGTCATTGTGATGTGTGTTTTTGTCTTTGTGTACGTATGTCTGTGTGTGTGTGTTTGTCTTTGTGTGCGTGCTCCCCTGTGTGTGTTTCTGTGTGCAGCGTGCGCCACACGCCCCGTGTGTGTGAGCTATTATGGTGACTCATTGCCCCCCTTCCGACTACAAGCTAGCATCAGGGCTCAAGGTAAGTGAAAATAGAACCGTTTTTTTCTATTTATGTTACTTTATTTAATGTTATAATTACTATACAGTATTGTTACAGTGTTACATGCAAATGTGCAACATTTCTCTTTAATTATGAGTTGAACAATGCTTCCCCTTTTTGTTGATCTGTAACACATGACATAGCACTGACCATATGGGCATTTAAAAAGTTGCTATATTGTGTTCCGACTTACGAACCGTTCGACTTACGAACGGGTCTCAGGAACGAATTAGATTCGTAACCCGAGGACTGTCCGTATCAGGTCGTATTCTTTACACACAATGTGCTTGCCACAAATGAACCATGATACCTCGCTGATCTCATCAAGGAGCATAAACCATCATGCGAACTTCGGTCATCCTTACAGCGGCGGCTTTTGGCTAGCCATTGAGCAAAGATGGTCACTGCCTCACGTGCTTTTAGATGCGCTCCTGTGGCTGTCTGGAACATTTTGCTTCCGACAGTAGGAAGCCGCTGGAAACTGTGCATTTTTAGATTAAAAACTAATTTCTTTAGAACTGCTTTTGATGTGTAGTTTGTTGTCCTTCCACTGCACCTCTGATTAGCACGGTTGGCTACGTACGGTGCGAAATACGTTAAAAATACATATGTACATAGACTCAGTTCAATGTACGTAACAACATTTCATCTGAGTTCCTGGGCCGTGATTGTGGTATGACACTATGGGTGTTCACTATTCGGGTTGTCAGAATCAGCATATTCATTCATACTGGAGGAGGAATCTTATGAGCAAAATAAACGATACAGAAACACGACAGAAGGGCAAAGTACAATAACGGAAAATAAATCACCCAAAAACATACAAATAAAACTTACACCATTCACCATCCTACCAATTGTATGAGTTTATTTTATGTTTATTTTGACCACAATGAAAATGATCCCAATAGGGCACGGTTATCCAGTCAGGAACTATATTAGACGGACTATGTATCTGGAGCTATTAATCATCGGGCGAGGGGTCCCTGTGTTGGCGACGGAGGGGCAAGCGGAATGTGGGAGACATGTTGTTTATGAGTCGCTCTCTCTTTCTCACTCTCTCTGTTAGTGGTAGGACCGCCATTCCCACACCTCGGATAAAGGCTTTTAGGCCAAGTCACTCCAAGCTGTAGGCCTGACTGTGTTTCCCTAATGTGCGAGGTTCAATATTGATCGAATACATGGCGGTCCCAAGCAGAAGTGTGGAAATAGCCGCGCCCAAGCCCATGGGGACTACCGCCGCTTCTCGCTGGGAGTCATTCAAAAGTTGGTTGAAAGTTAGCAGGCGGTTGAGTCAGGCGGGGAGGGGTGGGAGGGGTGGAATGGGAGAGTCGTGGTCAAGTGATCGGGACTGGCGAATCCCATTCGACCCGTCCCCTCTCGGTAGCGAATGAGAGAGCGAGGGCCCAGAGTGGGCATAGATCAGGAAGGGAGCGAGGCACAGAGGGCATGAGCAGAGCGGGCTGGAGATGAGTGGACGCTTGTGTGTGTGGACAAACGGGAAGGTGTAGAGTTCAGCGGGAACTCTCACCTTCGTGGGTTCTAGTGCCACCACGCCGTGCACACCAGGTCGGTTCACCTCCGAAAGTTCCTCTCTGCCCAGCCAACCCCGAGGTCAGAGATAAAATGTTACACAGTCTGTGTCTTTTTGGTCTTTTATATTGTTGGTGGTACATTGTGGGTGTGTGGTGATGGCTGTGGATTAGGCAGGTAGCTAATTCTATGAGAGGGCTCGGCCCGAACCGCAGGCCTCCAGTTTAGAAAACCTTCCCTGCCGCCAGCGAGGCATGCACAGAGGGGGTCTTCACCCCGAGAAGCCATCTCCCTGAGCCGTGGGAAGGCCACGTGACCTCAGGTGGAGGGGGTATTGAGGGGGGGTGTGGCGTGAGGGGCCTACTTTAGACCGCGCTTACGCCAAGTGCAGAGAGGCCACCGCCACCTTATATGTATCGTGAACAAAGTGGTTATGCCCTCCATCAGGTGAGACTGGGCACGGCTCTATATAACCAGGCCCCGCGCCGCTAGAGCTCGCGAAAAGGCAGGAAAAGTGCAGATTCGTTGTGGGTGTGGCACGAGGGGCCGACCTTAGGTTGTGTTCTCACCACCCCTGTAGAGAGATGCACATGTATATGTAGTGGCTTAGCGCTGGCTGCTGGTGAAAAAGGGGAACTGCGGTGTATGGCAGTACTCAAGTCAGCAGGCCACGATATACACGAGAGGGGGACATCTCGGGGAAAGGTCACAGAAGGGATCCATCGGGAAGCCCGGGAACCTGCTAGTAGGTTCCAGGAAGGGGGCGTGGCCGGGGTGGAGCGAGGCCACGCTGAGAGTGTAAAAGGGGCCCCTGTGGGATCCCCATCGTGCTGCTCAAGTCCATCGTCGTCACCATCTCGTCGTCACCATCTCCTCGTCGTCGTCTCCGTCTTCACCATCCCGGGGCGCTGCTAGTCAGACAGCCTACCAACTGCTCTAACTGAGTAGTGCCGCCGACAATAGACGGACTTAATAATAATAGTGTGCACCCACGTAGGGTGTGCGTTATCCCGATGGTGCTTGTTAAATAGCAGACGTGCCTCCAAGTCTTACTGTCTCCGAGTTGAGTCACTACATATACATACCCACCCGCGGATAATAATATAGACATATATATAAGATAACAACCACAGCGGCCGTTCACCACAAAGTGACGGGGACCTGGATGCGTGTGCCAGGCCGCGTGCACCTTGAGGGCACGTGAAGCATCTGAGGTTCGCTGGCAGGAAACGAAGCCAGTGGCTGGTTACAAAATAGGTAAATATACATGCGTAGAGGCACACACCACCCAAAGTGATGGTTGGACAGGGCGCTTCCTACTCAACGAAGCGGGGTGGAATATAAACCCCGGTGTGAGGTTGCGAGGTGCGGAGTGGTTTCCCAGCCAAGTTGTGGAATCATGAGCCTGTGGCATCCGCCGATGCATTCGGAGGGGGAAGAGTAGGTCCCCTCAGGGGGCTTCCCCAAGTGCGGCTCGGGGCTGCCCCTCTGCCCCCAGGCCCGCCGCTCCTCCTGGGATTTGGACTTTGAGTCTGGGGAGCGAGCCACTGCCCGTCGGCCCCCGACCTTATAAATTGGCAGCTGCTGCCCGCTCGGGGAGGAGGACACAGAGGGAGATAGCGAGACTGGCCGCTGGTGGCCCCACCAGGCCAGCGGCCAAGCCCAGCGGCGTGGCAGAGGGCTGCATGACACGCCCTCGGAGGAGTTGCGAGCAGCTTCTAGTGACGATGGCAGAAAGTCGAGCGATGATGGCGCACGAGGGACTGCCTGAGGTGGGGACTACTCCGGGCTGGCGCTCGTTGCGCAGGCAATGCCTCGGGTGGCACCGCCCCCCAAATTCCCTCCACCCTGCCTTCGTGTGCGTACTGTCATAGACTCAGTTAAACTATTTTATTTTACCAGGTAAGGCCCACTGATCTATATAGCTCTCTTTTTCAGAAGCGACCTGGCTATCACAAATGATAGCAACTCAAAGAAGTGGCTTTATCATCATCACGTGGAAGGTAACACGCAGAACCAGAGTTACCCCTTCATATCGATACCTTCAAGCCTTCAATTCGTGCGCATCTGAAGCCCAAACAACCCAGTGTGGGGGGCATTACCACAGCCCGCATACTCCCGAGTATGCGGGATTACCCGCACTCCCTGGGTACAATAAATGGAGATGCGTGGATGTGTTGCCCAACAAAGGCTTCATCGGGGATCCATCTGTCCACATTGCACTGGCTTCGATCTCCCCAAGGTGATCACTTAGGTTCAGTTGAACCGCATGAACCAGTGTCTGATCAGGGCCAGGGTCTGTGTGTGTACCCGTGGGTAGCAATAGTGGGGAGCAGTATGGTAGCGGTTAGCGCTACACTGCGCTACGAACCCGGCGACCCGAGTTCGATTCCTGCTCACGATTAACACCAGTGACGATTATCTAAACTGGGCCTCCCCTAGGTCGACTCAGGTCAACATTGTCACTGGGGAGACAAAGGCGGCCGGTCGTGGTGTTAGCCACCCACCCCCTCGTGTGCCATGCTGGCCTTCATAGGTGCTCGCTAACAGCAATTGCCCCAACAGTCTGTTAAGGCTACATGGGGGATCTTTGTCTTTGCTTCCAAACATCGATGTGGCCATCGTAATACTGCTAAGTGGCAGCCCCCGCCTGTGTGAATGCGGGGCCAGCAGGAGACCGCCTTGGCCACACAAACATCGGCTGTGAAGTCTGTTAGGGCTGTGCTGGGCGGTACTGGTGGTTGCCCTGCACGTGCTGGGAGGTGGAGGAGGAAGCTGTCATACATGGCTCTATGTAGCTACGTGGAGCTTATGTGCACTCATAACATATATACAGGAATTCCTCTACTTACGGATATTCGACTTACGAACTTTCAGAGATACGAACAAACCTGTTCATATGTCCAGTTGCCTGTTCGGACCGAGAGTCGTAAGTTCAACTGCAGCGCAATAGATGGCAGTGATATCATCTACATCTGCAGAACATGAAGAACCAGTAGCATCTACATCTACAGGAGATTATACAACACGAGTAAAGTTGGATTTACGCAGAAATCGACTTACGAACAGACTTCTGGAACATAACTTGTTCGTAAGTAGAGGAGTCCCATTATAACATTGACAAACGTATTTCTTTTTCTTGTGTATCTGGTGCTCTAACTGTATGACGGTCAGGTGCAAAATGCATTCGCTAAATAAATCACGTGTAAATTTACAGCGGCAGCCAAATGCTCGAAACGCGTGATGTCAATTCTAAATTGTGGAGGGAAAAAGGACCCAGAGAAAAAATTCTACACGACCACGGGGAGAGAGAGACGCAAACTGTAAATATACACAAGGCGTCAGGGTCGAAACCCACGACCTCCTGCATACCAGCTACCGTGTGTACCGTGTGTACTGTGTGTACTGTTTGCTTTACTGTCACACAGAGATTCATATGTAGTGAGTCCAACTGAGTCGCAGACGTTGTTTTGGGAGCAACACTTTATTTCACCAACTCAACATGACACAACACAACCTACACTTCGGTGTTGAATGCCCATCTAGCCACGCTACGGCAGAACTAGACACGGTTCGCTATCCCGACCCGGACCACAAGCTGGTTCCCGGACCGTGTGGCTAGAGGCTTCTTTTACCCAACGTGGATCTTCTTCACCAGTAACCCAAAGAACCCCGAGCCCCTCAACGGGCCCCCGTTATATCGGCCTGGGCTGGGGCTGGCTCCGCTCCTCGCCCCGCCCACCTTCTACATCTCTCGAGCTCTTTCCCAAAGGCTCCCGAGAGCTATTTTATACCACGTGACCGCCCAGCGGCCCCTGTCCACCGGTGCCCCCCCTCTAATCTCATCCGGTCACGTTTCGGCAGGTCAACCAGCGTATCATGCCCCAACGTAACCCTGGCTGGTTGACGCTCCCTCTGACTCCCTCACTGGGAGCCCGCACTGCACACTGTACGTGTAGATTTGAAGTTTTTGTGACTGCAGGGATCCATACTCTTTGCTCCTTTCGGTAAAGTCACATAGGTATAAAATAAATTCAATGTACGTGGTGCCTCCGCGCTGACCAGTGCTCACCCAAGCCCCGCTATGGCTGGTACTACGCCCAGTAAGCGGGCTTCCCATAATGACAACACATTATCTATCTGCCGTGGCTTCGTAGGCCCGGCACCACACAGTGACATTCACAGTCACTACGCATACAAAGACAAAGATCCCCCTTATAGGCTGAACAGACTGTAGGAGGCTGGGCGTGGTGCTGGGCACCCACCCAACTTGACATTCGCCACTAAGTGACGGTGACGTCTCCACGGCGCCTGTGCCAGGGCAGGTGCACTTTGAGGCCACGTTAAGTGTTGAAAGCTCGCTGGCAGCAGGCCACGGGACAGACCCAGCAGGTGCCATGGGTTGACCGACTGAGATGACTGGTAGATGCACCACCTGTGCCCTGTACTGTGCCAACTCTCTGCGTTGTAGCCGCCCGGCGCTCCGCTCGTTGTTGTGAGCGTCGCTCCTGTGCGCTCCGCTGTTGTTGGAGTGCGACTGGCTCCAACAGCGCAGCAGCAGCGTCCTTCACGAGCCTCCTCCACAGAGGACGATCTTGACACCGCGGGAACCAGTCTTCGGCAAGTCCACTCAGGTCCATATTCTTCTGTACAATATCTCTTCTCCGGCCCGTGCCGCGCCCGTTTAGCCCCCTCTATCCGGCCAAACAGAAACCGCTTGGGCATGCAGTGGTTGGACATGCGGGTTACATGACCCAGCCAACGCAGCCAGTCTTGCCTCAATGATGGGACTGTGTCCAGATCTTTCAAGGATTTGTGAGCTCCTCTCACAATCCAGCCTCGTTAACCTATGATGGATCGTCGTCAGGCCAGCGTAAATGTTTCTAGCCGGCGAATATGTTCTAATAGGGAGGATCACATTTTCAAACATAGTGAAGGAAGCGCATGGTCGTAGCCAAGAAGACCTGAAGCTTCGTATTGAGCAACAGACCAGGTTGCTACCACACAGCTGATGAAAAGATAATGCCGTTCAACTTATTCGGAGCGAGACCTCTTCTGTCAAACCAGAGCTGGTCATAAGCACAGGTATGAAAACATTTCCACTCTCTCCACAACTGCCTCGTCACCAATGGGACAGTTATTCGTGTAATCTCTTGAACCAGGGGGTCATCTGGGTTAAACTAAACTAAAACTATAAACCATTTTTATTTTAGCAGGTAAGCCCCTCTGAGCTGTATATCTTTTTTTCAGAAGCGACCTGGCAATCACAAATGAGAGCTCGACCAAGTGGCTTATCACGTGAAAATGTATTCCAGCCAAATACTCTAAACGCATGTTTCTAAATGTCTAAGGAAAAACCGGAGGGCCCAGAGAAATATGCACGCGATCACAGGGAGAGAGAAAGAGACACAAACTCCAAATATACAGCATACTAGGCGAGGTAGTTAACATCTCCTCACCACCGTGGCGCCCCAATAACAAATCCTCGTCGTGACTGTCCCGAAGAGATCCCGTCAGCGTTGTTAATTTTTTCCCAAAGTGCTGCAGCTTTCCTCCCCCACCACTACCCCTCCCCCCATTGATTATTGCCGCAGCTTTCTAAACACACGGTACGGTTTGCATTCTGATCACAAGAATTGTGGTTAATGCAGACATGATTCCTTGAAAAAGGTTTCAGTTAACATCTTAACACAGCTGTTTTGTTGCCAGAAAAAAGGGGAAACCCTATTCTCATTTTGCTACTGGCAAAGGAGGTCCCATGACAGGGTGAAAACGTTTAAGCCCAATGGTTCTTACCCTGGGCACATCACGCACCCCCTGGGGGTGCGACACATGGCCAGATTTTTTTTTAAAGGTAAATAATCGAAAACACAAATTAAGCACGGATACGTGAGGATAACTTACTTTGTTTCATCAAACCCGATGTGTTTATTATCACTGTGCATTGTTGTCTAGCGGTCGAGAACCAAACGGGTTGCAAGGCTGCAGTAAAGGATAAGAACCACTGGACTACACTATACACTACACTACAATATACACGATACTATACGCTACGCACGACACTACTATACACTACAACATACACTACAATACACTACACTATATTACACTATATACTACAATACACTACACTATATACTACACTATACACTACAATACACTACACTATACACCATATACTACACTATACACCACAGAGCCACTATTTTCAACAAACACGGTGGTTGTGCAATGCCTCGGATTTCTCTGTCCACCACCCACCCCACCAGGGCCGTGCAAACAGAGGCTGCGGGGTCAGCGCTGATAATGCTGCTGCTGCTATCAGCCCTGCTTATCAGCTTACAGGGGGTGAGCGCGGTCCATGCCCTAGCGCTTATGCTGCTGCTGTCGCAGTCTACAGAGATTCGCACCCACGACAGACGTGGTTTGCCGGATCGCTCGCTCTCAGATACGCTTCAGCGGCCGTCTGGAACGCTCTCTTCCCCCTGCGCCGATAGTTAGGAAGCCACTGCGAGTTGCGCGCTGTTGGAGTCGTCACTTTTCTTGAGAAACTGCTTTTTTTCGTGTCTCTGTGTTTTTCGTGTGTTTGTCATTCCCCCCCTCCCCCCCCCTCCCTACAGGCAACCTCATTGGCACGGTTGGCATCTTACGGTGCAAAAGAGGTTCAACACACACACACAAACTACCCAGAGACTCAACACTGCCCATAGACTCAACACTACCCAGAGACTCAACACTGCCCATAGACTCAACACTACCCATAGACTCAACACCGCACCTTCGATTAGCGCGGTTGGCTACGTACGGTGCGAAAGAAGCTCAAGCTGCGTGCGCCATGCCAGGACAATCGACCCTCGTCACAGTGGTCACGTGCGTGCTCGTCGGCTGCCTCGTGGGCGAAGCCGCGTCCACGAAGGGGTCCCATGGGGACGCGGATGAGCTGCAGGTGCCGAAGGTTGGTGCAGTCACCTCTCGCAATCGTCGTCGTTGTCATCATCATCATCATCACTTCAAACAATCAATATCAATATCATCATTGCCATTATCAACATCACCATCATAACCATCGCCATCATCACCAGTGCATCAACATCAATCGTCATTCCAATCAGCATTATCATCAGTGCATCAATCATCATTCCCATCATTATCATCATCGCCATCATCATCAGTGCATCAACATCAATCGTCGTCGCCATCATCATTATCATCATCGCCATCATCATTATCATCATCGCCATCATCATCAGTGCATCATCGTCATCATCATCATCATCAGTGCATCGCCGCCATCATCAGTGCATCGCCGCCATCATCAGTGCATCATCGCCATCATCATCATCAGTGCATCATTGCCATTATCATCGTCGCCATAATCATCAGTGCATCATCATCATCAGTGCATCATCATCATCAGCGCATCACCACCACCGCCGCCACCGTCTTCGCCAGCATGCCGGTTTCTCTCGAGTCTCTGTTCCCCAGCCACCCGCGCGAGTTCTGCGGCCGCTCGCAACCTCCCTCCCCTCCCTCCCTCCGCGCCTCCAAACGCCCTCGCCAAAGCTGCCCAATCGACCTCCTGTCCGACCCGGCCGGTCGGGTAGCGGTCCGCGTCAGCCGGGCTTAACAAAGCACTCGGCCCTGGCCAGACAGTCACTCCCCTCTGTGCCCTTCGTGCGTAATGCAGCTTCACACGCGCTGGTGGTGGTGGTGGTAGGGGTAGTTGTGCTGTCGTGACCAATATTAACCAGAATAAAGGTGGGTGAGGAGGGGGATTAAATGGCGTAAATATAACGACGAAATATTGATTTCAAGCTTTCGTGGCTGCAGGAATCCATACTCTTTGGTTCTTTGGCTTTACCGAAAGAACCAAAGATTAAAACGACGCATTTATATTTAAGCGACCTAATCTACAACAAAGTAAACTCCTCCATGATGCATAATGCACCTTTAGCAACTCGCCAGAGATTATCAACAATATGGAAAAAATGAGATTTGTTGCTTGATTTATTTACACGTGTTTTCTTTTGATCAATATACCGTCAAATGTCGGCACTATATACAATTAGATATCTAATATGGTTTAGAGAACTGATGATATACTGAACAGGTCAGTTAAATGTATTGATGAAAATCAAACGTATACAGGAACACCCCGATGTAAACTCTCCACACGACCTACTGCAGCCCAAGGGGCCGTCCATAAATGACGTCACGCGATTTTTGACGATTTTTGATCCCCCCCCCCTCGTCAAACGGCGTCACAAAAAGTCAGACCCCCCTTCAAATATGACGTCACAAAGCTCTGCCCCCCCCCCCAAAACCATATTTACATTTTGAAAATAAAACATGCTTCAAATCGCTTTAAACTACTGTCATTGTAGTGCTTATTTAATGTGGCGCTGCACTCTGATGTTGTAGGAGAAAACATTTATTACTAGTAGTACTACTACCACTAGTAGTACTACTAGTAGTATCTACTACTATCTCCTAGTAGTAGAAAGTATCTACTACTAATAGTAGTATCTATCTACTACTACTAGTATCTACTAGTAGTAGTATCTACTAGTAGTAGTAGGTGCTGGGCCACGTTACTATTCGCCATCCCATCCCTAATAGTACTAGTAGTAGTAGGTTCTGTACCATGTTACAATCCACCATTCTATCTCTAGACTACTTAGTGGTACTAGTAGTAGTAGTCGGTTCTGTACCATGTTACAATCCACCATCTTATTTCTAGACTACTTAGTGGTACTGTAGTAGTAGGTTCTGTACCATGTTACAATCCACCATCCTATCTCTAGACTACTTAGTGGTACTAGTAGTAGTCGGTTCTGTACCATGTTACAATCCACCATTCTATCTCTAGACTACTTAGTGGTGGTACTAGTAGTAGGAGGTTCTGTACCATGTTACAATCCACCATCCTATCTCTAGACTACTTAGTTGGTAGCAGTAGCAGTAGGTTCTGTACCATGTTACGATCCACTATCCCGTCTGTAGGAGTAGGTTCTACTTATACTCAGTGCTGGATGAAGCTATTGCAGGGCCTGTAGCATATGTTATCAAGGGGGCTTAAAAAATCCATAAATATGAAAGCACACGTTTTTTTCTTGCATCGTAAAGTATTTTTTTTCCTTTGCTAAACAGCCAGATAATACGACAAATCGCTAACCTTAAACACCGAGTCGTTCATAAAAGTTGAAGGCAGTATAGTGCTATAGTAATCGAGCAAGTGCAGAATCACTGAACCGAAATTGATAGCTTGAAAGCATTTCGTGTGGGGCCCTTGAAAGTGCGGGGCCCGTAGCATATGTAGCTACTTCTGCTACTAGGATAATCCGGCACTGCTACTACTAGTAGCAGGTTCTGTACCACGTCACCATCCACCACTGAATCTCTTTGTTTCGATGTAAGTTACTTTCCATTCACGTTATCGTTTTCAGGAACACATCCTTAGGCCTAAACCGGCTATGCCTGTACTTCATTGTTAACACCACGCACACCGCTGTGATACACTATTACGCACTGTTCTATTTATTAAATTTTATTATTTTATACGCTTTGATAAACTCACTCTGTCTGTTGTCGTATCCCCCAAAAAATCTTGTAACTCAATTTTTACCCACTTCCCAATGTGCTATCGACTGCAAACTTGGTTTACTTATGTCATACTGATGACAAGATTATATTATATCATAAAAAATCTAAAACATATACAGTAAAACCTTGGATTGCGAGCTTAATTTGTTCCGGAAACGTGTTTGTAATCCAAAGCACTCGTATATCAGTTGTGATCACGTGATGCTCGGCAGACAAAGCGGATATGTCCTGCTCGTATTGCAAGACCTCGCTCGTTTATCAAATTGATATTTATAAAAAAAATTGCTCGTCTTGCAAAACACTCGTAGACCAGGTTACTCGCAATCCAAGGTTTTTACTGTATTTTAAAACATTCTTTTACACGCTTTTGATAAACTCACTCTGTCTGTTGTCGTATCCTCAAATCATCAATTTCAACCCACTTCCCAATGTCGTATCGACTGCAAACTTGGTATACTTATGTCATACTGGTGACAATACTATATTCTATCATTCAAATTAAAAATATATATTTTTAAACAATCTTTTTTTATATGTTATGTTTTGCCTTGGGTCTAATTCTCCATGCTCAACTCACGTTAGCTGTAAATCACCACGGTCCCTTACGTTATGGCAAGCCTCGGGGCCACTTCATGGAGTCGTGGAGTCAGAGCCGGCCCAGCCTCGTTCGTAGCGCAGCGGCAATTGCAAAGGGCCCCGTGGCCAGCAGAGGGCCCCCTAGAGTCACTGCGAGCTAGTGGGTGAAAAAAATCATACATCAAAGGGGCCTCCAACCAAATTTTGCTTAGGGCCCCTAAAGGTCTAGGGCCGGTTCTGCGTGGAGTTCTGCCATTACTAGTACGATACATTTAATAAAAGCGTGTTTTAAAAATTGTAAATATTACTTTTATTGTTACCACTTAAGGCCCCACTGAGCTATGTAGCTATTTTTCAGAAGCGACGTGGCTATCACAAACAATATCTCAGCGAAGTGGCTTATTTCGTGGAAATTTATAGCGGCTGCCAAACACTTTAAACGCGTGAAGTCGAATCTAAATGTCGAGGGAAAAACCCAGAGGACCCAGCTAAAAAAATCCACACGGCCACGGGGAGACACCACACACTCCAAATATACAGCAAGGCATTGTCAGGGTCAGGATTGAACCCACGACCTTCTGTACACCAGGCGAGGCAGTGAACATCTCCGAGCCACTGTGTAGGTGAGCCTCACCTGGTGACACATCAACCGCCCTTCTGTTGCTTGCCAGTTCCTGGGCACGTGGTACGGCGTGGCCGTTGCATCCGACAACAGCGAGCTGCTGGCGCTGATGCACAAAGTGAACAGCAGCGTGTACCACGTGGAGGAGGGTGCCAACGGCACGGTGGTCATCCACGGAGCCTCCTTCATGTGAGTCGCCCCCCATCTCCCCCCTCTCCTCCAATCTAGCCTCCCCGTAGCAGCTGTTCCCAGATACATCAGTCTTTTTTCCTTCCAAATTACACGACTCAATTGGGAAACGCATGGCAACATCGCCACCCGCTACTGGCAGTTTGATGCACAGGGACAGCTACTACTGGGGGTGCCCCTCGGTTAGACCACACAGCAATCACCACGCTCCCTACTTTGAAACGCACCGCTGCAGACTGCGCCTGTGAACACACAGCAGCGTAGGCACATTGCTTAGTTGATGATTTCCCTCAAAGAGGAAATGTCGCGAAATACATGAGCGTTGTTGGGTTCCGGCATTGCTACGAATAAATTGAGTGAGCGCGGTAACCTGATGACCTGTGCTGTGCCTGATGTCGATCCCGCTCAGGATGGGAATGTGCATTCGTGAAACAAAGCACTTCAACCTGTTCGCAAAGGAGAAGATCCTGATTCCTTTCGTGCCCGGTACGACCACCTCGTGTGTACTACTCACTCTGTCTCCCTCTCTCTTTGTGTGTGTGGTCTTTTTGTCGGGGGAGTGATGATGCAGTCGATTGCCGCTACCGCACCACCCAAGAGCCAGTGGCGACCCGACTCCCAATTGCACATCGAACATCATCGACCCAATGAACCACGCACGATGACCTCGCTGCCGATCTCGTCAAGGAGAGCAATAAACCAGAGAATGGCAGAAGGCGAACAGTACAAAGACAATGCACGTATCAGAGCATTGTATTGCTCGGGGTGAGCAGCTATGTCATGGGATACCTTTTTGCCGGTATCAAAGTATGAAAAATGAAAATAGGTTTTACCCTTTCTGGCAATTAAACAGGAGTGGTGTTAAGATGTTCAAACACCAAATAAAAAACTTTTCCAAGGAATCAAGTCTACATTAACCACACGTGCTTGTGGTGAACATGCAAAATAAACACTCTTAACACCTGTTTTTTTGCCAGAAAGGGTAAAAACCTCTTTTTATTGATCATACTTTGATTCTGGCAAAAAAGGTCCCATGATAGAGCAATAAACCATCATCGCGCAAACTCCGCTCATCATCCTCGCAGCAGCAGCGCCAGCTTTTGGCTAACCGTCGGACACGGACGGTGGTCCAATCATTATCGCGCGGCACTTTCAGATGCGCTCTGTCTGCGGCTGTCTGGAACGCTCTTCCCCATCCAATATTTAGATTTACAAACTCGTTTCTTTAAAACTGTTTGTTGTGTTTAGTTTGTTGTCCTTCCCCCCGGCACCTCCGATTAGCACGGTTGGCTATGTACGGTGCAAAAGAAGTTCAACATACATACTGCACTCGACACTATACTCGCTATACAATACACACACGACACTATGATACTAACTTGAAAACGCGTTTCTTTAGAACTGTTTTGTTTAGTTTGTTGTACTTCTCCTCCCCGACACCTCGGATTAGCGCAATTGGCTACGTACGGTGACAAATAAGTTTCAAATACATACTACACTACACACTTGGCACCGCACAAGTTTAACACACACGCGGCAGGGGCGAGTACTGTTAGAGAGCACCTATGACAGCCGGCACATCACACAAGGGGGAGGGTGGCCAGCAGCAAGCACGATCGCCTTTGCCTCCCCAGTGGCAATGCTTACATACCGCACCAGGTACTAATTTGAGGCTGAGTTGACCTAGGGGAGACCATCGGTTTAGATAATCGTCACTGATGTTGCCCGTGAGCAGGAATCGAACTCAGATTTGCCCGGTTTGTAGCACAGCGTAGTGCTAACCGCTGCGCCACCGATCTCCCCACACACACGCACTACGTCACGTGGCATGGGCATGTGTGTTACGTCATTGCGTCGTTAATGGGGAGTGGTAGTGTAGACTTTATCCCGCTGCGCTACGAACGAGGCGACCCAAAGTAGATTCCTGCTCACAGCCAACGCCAGTGACAAATATCTGAACTGGTTCTAGGCCTCCCCTAGATCGACTCAGCCTCAAATGAGTACCTGGTGTGGTGTGTAGTCACTATAACCACTGAGGGGAGACAAAGGCCGCCGGGCGTGGTGCTGGCCACCCAGCCTCTCGCGTGCTGTGCCGACTTTCACAGGTGCTCGCTAACAGCACTTGCCCCAAAGGTCTGTTAAAGGCTACACGGGGAATCCATACTTTGTGTGACGTCATTGCATTGCGTGACGTCACAGTCTCCACCGAACGTCATCGCACGAGGCCGGAAATCGGTTTCCGATCCTCGCTTGCAACACATTCGGGATCCCACGGGCACCTTACAAAAATGTAAAATATAAATTATTAATGTTGTTGTTGTTATTGTTGTTATTGACAAGCCACGATTTCTGTTTGTTTCGTTGCCCAGACAACAGCAGCCAGCCCTTCTCAGACTTCGTGGGCGACACGAACGCCACCTACAGGTTCCTGAAGATCAAGTACGAGAGCTACTCGGTGATGCAGCAGTACGGATACCGCAACGGCACACGGGAGAGCATCCTCTACCTGCTGGGTGGGCACCCACCACAACAAACACATTCCTGCGTAGGGAGCTGGTAGGAACGTTGGGTTGCTCGGTCAATGGCCAGGGTCAACGGCGGCGTGGTGTCTTCCGCAAATATGCCCGACTGTGAGGGCGGGCACAATCCGGCGTGAGTAGGTTAAACGTTGAGTTTTATAAGGGCACCACGGGGTGACCAGCCCCTCCCCACCCAGCCCCACCCGTTCCACCCCCCACCCAGCCCCTCCCTCCCCACTCAACTCCTCCCCACCCTCCCCACCCAGCCCCTCCCCACCCTCCCCTCCCCACCCAGCCGCACCCAGCCCCTCCCCACCCTCCCATCCCCACCCAGCCCCTCCCTCCCAACCCAGCCCCTCCCTGCACGACGGACACAATAATCCCCTGTGGGCTGGTGTCACCAGGAGGTTCCTACCAGTACAGTAGTAACAATGACGGCAATAACAGCAACGACAACAACAATAACGACAACAATAACTGTCACGTCATCCACAAAACAAGGACACTTGTGCCCTAAGGGGCCGTCCATAAATGACGTCACGCACTTAGGGGGGGGAAGTCAGACATTTGTGACGATGTGTGACAAGGAGGGGGGGGGGGTTTGAGAAATGTGACGTCACATCAAAATGCGCAACTTTAAATAAAAACAGACGACACGTTCTACTTACTTCAATTTACTTTTAATAAATGTTTTATCCTACAACATTAAATATGCACTACAATGACAATAGTTTAAAGCGATTTGAAGCATGTTTTTTTGGGGGGGGGTGGCTTTGTGACGTCATATTTAAGGGGGGGGGGTCTGACTTTTGTGACGCCGTGTGAGGAAGTGGGGGGGGGGTCAAAAATCGTCCAAAATCGCGTCACGTCATTTATGGACGGCCCTTTAACAAAACACCCACACGCACCCAATCACACCTACTGCGAGCGCGTCCCCCCGAGACTCACGCCAACACAATGTAGAGGGTTGTACACCCTAACACTGGGACAGCTTGGTCTCACAGTGTTCTGGTGGAGTACGAGCTCGTGTTCCAACATCCAGCACTCTGACAGAGCCTGGCCCTGGACACGCCATCAAGTGCCCTCTCCTTATGAACTTCAGTCGTAGCCGTCCTCACCTCCATGAGAAGGGAGCATCTTTTACAAAATTCCACCATCACCACCACACTCCACGTTCCATCGAGCAGTCATATGCATGCGCACACTCAGACACAGCCAAGGAGCCAAAGACTACACACTCCCAATGCCAGACATTCAATGTCAGGCTGTTGGGGTCTTGCTCCCCAATGCTGCTGGTCTTGTTCACGCCACTGCTCGGCAAGCCCTACCCCATGGCTTGGCTCCCCACTACAGCCGAGTGAAGCTTTCCCGCGCTGCCCTCGTTTGCTGATTGCAGGTGGTAGTAGCCCACCCTGACGGTGGTGCTGTTCCACAGAGTCCCAACCGAACCGCTCAGAGTCTAGCCGCCTCCTCTTATAGTCTGGGCTCTCCCCGGATTGGTCAAACACCTGGCCAATTACAATAGGCCACCTCCCTCTACACTGCCCCTGGATCTCTCCCCCTCCTCGGTGTCACTCAAGCGGGCGGCATCCCAGGCCACAAGATTCAGTTTCCCCCACAGCTGCATCGACATGCCTCACACACCACGCCACAGTAACAATAATAACAGCAATGACAACAATGGCAACAATAATATAAATAACAACAATGATAATAGTAACAATGATAACATTAATAATAATAATAGCAATAACAATGATAACAATAACAAACATTATCAACAGCAATAATAAAAATAACAATGTCAACAATAACAACAGTAGTTTATGACCAGGACTAATCAGTAGGTAAAGGCCAATTTACTCACTCGCTCGCCCGCTTGCTCACTCACCCACCCACTCACTCATCCACTCACTCACCCACTCACTCACCCACTCGCTCACTCACCCATCCGCGCACCCACCCGCGCACTCACCCACTCCCTTGCCCGCTCACTCGCCCGCTCACTCACTCGCTCACCCGCTCACTCACCCAATAATCTACGCACTCACTAACCCACTCACTAACCCACTCACTTACCCACTCACCCGCGCACTCACCCACTCACTCGCGCACTCACTCACCCACTCATTCACCTACCCACTCACCCACTCATTCACTCAATCCAATGCCCGCCATTCGCCACTAAGTGACGGTGACGTCACCATGGCGCCTGTGCCAGGCTAGGTGCACTTTGAGGCCACGTGAGGTGTTGAAGGCTCGCTGACAGGAGGTTTCGTGAAGGACCCAGGTGCCATGGGTTGGCTGACTGAGATGACAGGTAGATCCACACCAGCTGTACCTCTTCTGTGCCAACTTGCTGCATTGTTGTAATGGTCGCTCTTCTGTCCTCCGTTGTTGCTGGAGGACGACTGGCTTCAATTGCCCAGTAGCGTCCTTCACGAGCCTCCTCCATAGAGGCCGATCCTGAAACTGCTTGTATCAGTCGTCAGCAAGTTCACTCAGCTCCACATCCTCCCGTAACGCATCAGTCCATCTCTTCTCCAGCCAATGTCGTGCCTATTTAGCGCCCTCTATATGGCCAAACAGAAGCAGCTTGGGCATGTGGGCTACATGACCCAGCCAATGCAGCCTTGCCTGCTGGAGGAGCTCACCGATGGGAATGTGTCCAGACACAATCCAGCCAGGTTAAACCCAGGATAGATCGTAGGCATCCCAGCCTGAATGTATCTAACCGGCTCAGATGTTCCATTATAGTGGTCCACGTTTCACAAGGATAGAGAAGGGAGGGCATGACTGTGGCCGAGAAGACCCGAAGCTTTGTGCAGAGCGATAGACCAGGTAGCTTCCACACAGCATTGTGCAGCCGATGAAAAGATAATGCCGCCCGACTGATTCAGAGTGAGACTTCTGCTGTCACATCAGAGCTGGTCATAAGCACACTGCTCATATATGGGAAACTCCACTCTCTCCACAACTGCTCCATCACAAATGGGGAGCCGAGGGGGTGGAGTGTCCGATGGTACAACATACCCAGCCAGGTGTTTAGTTTTGGTGGGGCTGATGGTAAGGCCCCACCTATGAGTGGCACACTCCAGGTTCAGCAGCAGCGCCTCCAACTCCTCCTCTGAGTGAGCAGCAATCACCAGATCATCAGCATACATAACGTGGTTGACCAATAGGGAGCCATCCCTCGACCGCACTGGGGCATCGATCAGCCTCCCATTGTATCTGTTCTAGATGAAAACTCCTCCGGTACAGCCATGGAAAGCTTCTCGAAATATGTGGTCAAAGATGATGCTTTATAATGTGGGAGCCAAGGTGAACTTGGAATGGCTCCAAGTCATGGATTCCGAAAGCACGAAGAACTGCCCAGAGCCCAGGCCTACTGATTGTGCCATAGGCCTTGACCAGGTCAATAAAGCAGAGATGTAGGTGTCGTTGGAATTCCCTACACCTGTGCTGTAGCAGACGGACAGAGAATAAGGCATCCGTGGAGGACCGCCCTGGTTTGAAACCACATTGGGACTCTCCTCAGCGTGCCTGGTAAGGCGATGTTGAATAATCCTTGCCAGGACCTTTCCCGGCACACTGAGAAGAGAGGGGGGACCCGTCCTGTGGTCCAGACAGTTGTGATGATCCCATGTACTGTAGGGCAGTGTTGTATATGTTGGGTTAAGAAAATTTGTTATGTTGTATGCGTGCGTGGGTGAAATTATTATGTTGTACCTGTGTCTTCTTGTTTCTTTCGGTAAAGTCACGTAGAAGGGAAGTAATAAAATAATAAAAATAAAACATAATAAAACAATTCTCACGACGTTTCGGCTACAACGCAAGCAGCCGTCTTCAGGTGAAGAATGAGACACTACCAAACTAGGAGCTTATATATAAGCTGCATTGGGGGTTGAAGAGCGCCTTAACAAAAAGAATGTGCATGTGAAGAGGGATTTAGCATATTCATGGAAAATGCGTAGGCGTTGGGCGGGGGGGTGTCAAAGTCATATTATGCCCATGCATTATGCAGGATCAGCAGCAACCAAGGGGGGTGCAGGGATTAGCAGTAACAAAGGAAAGGAATGTTAATGATATGTAGCTGCAGTTACTCAACAACACGTAGAAAACTAAAGTATAAACTACATAAAAAACTAAAGTATAAACTGCATCGCACCATCAGTATACTTACTATACTCTATAATAAGCTGAGTTACTAACAGCAAGTAATACATTACAATTTTACCTCGTAAAAATTCTATAATATGCTTCCATCTAAACCTTATTCTCTTACATCACACGAGCATATACCGTACTATATACTGCCATAGATAAACCCAACATTAAATTATATACTGTATTGCTGTAAACCAACCTATATCTTATACATTTAAATGTATAAGATATAGGTTGGTTTACAGCAATACAGTATATAATTTAATGTTGGGTTTATCTATGGCAGTATATAGTACGGTATATGCTCGTGTGATGTAAGAGAATAAGGTTTAGATGGAAGCATATTATAGAATTTTTACGAGGTAAAATTGTAATGTATTACTTGCTGTTAGTAACTCAGCTTATTATAGAGTATAGTAAGTATACTGATGGTGCGATGCAGTTTATACTTTAGTTTTTTATGTAGTTTATACTTTAGTTTTCTACGTGTTGTTGAGTAACTGCAGCTACATATCATTAACATTCCTTTCCTTTGTTACTGCTAATCCCTGCACCCCCCTTGGTTGCTGCTGATCCTGCATAATGCATGGGCATAATATGACTTTGACACCCCCCCGCCCAACGCCTACGCATTTTCCATGAATATGCTAAATCCCTCTTCACATGCACATTCTTTTTGTTAAGGCGCTCTTCAACCCCCAATGCAGCTTATATATAAGCTCCTAGTTTGGTAGTGTCTCATTCTTCACCTGAAGACGGCTGCTTGCGTTGTAGCCGAAACGTCGTGAGAATTGTTTTATTATGTTTTATTTTTATTATTTTATTACTTCCCTTCTACGTGACTTTACCGAAAGAAACAAGAAGATGAATCCCTGCAGTCACGAAAGCTTTAAATCGAAATTGTACCTGTGTGTTATGAATATTCAGTGAAAATAATAATTATTAAATGAAATCTGGCCAAATGTGTAATTATCCGGAAATATGTTAATTTATGTAATTACGCACATTTTAATTATGCCAATTCGAGAGGTAATCGGATTAATTATGCGAGTGGGTGTAATTATGATAATACAAGTCGTTATGATAACCAGACCCCGCCTCGGTGACGAGGGTGGGTTATCGATCGGAATAAGGCAATTAATCGTATGCAGTTATGCAGGTGTGGTGTAAGTATGCAAGATTAACTTAGATTAACTCGGCATCGTTGTCTAGGTTCGTCTCATTCTCGCTTCAACATTCCCAGAGTTTTTATTCGTGGTTATATTTTTAGGTCCCCGGTTCACCCCGTTATCGCTTTAACATTTACTGAGTATGTATTAGTGTGTTTATTAAGGTCACCAAGTTCAAATCTCAACGCAGAAGCAGATCTTATGCATAGATTTCAGGAAAGAATCACACAACCACTTCTGTATTGATCAATTTATTACTAATTCAACCTTAACTATGATATAATATGCGAACTCTCAATCCCGGAACGTCAACACGGCATCAATACAGTATCATCAACGATTGTCTGATTTCACTTTGACAACTGCACATGGATCCCGCATAACGCGATGGTTGTTAGTGAGAGAGAGAGTCGTTAAAACACGCAAATACTATGCTAAGAAAACCTTAACGCTAATGAATGATTATACTCAATATTGTTCACGCAGTACCACACTCCTTATTGACCATACGCAACCCTTATCACGTTGTTAACACCTTGGGTCACGGGACAGTTGCATATTCTGTAGAGGATGCGAGTACGTGCGGCGATTATGACTGAAAGATACTTGAAAGATTATACGGCGATAAAAAAAACACAATCAAAAACAGTTATTATTCTTAAAGGCACCAATCTCAACAGATACATCGGCAGGTTATCTGACAACAGAACGGCTCGGAGTAAGGGCCTGCGACGGTGCTCCTTTTCCGAAGCTCGTTATCTTATACCAAGTTTACTAATTGGGGACCAGATCACCTGATAAGGATCCGGTGGGCCACCACTCCCCACGTGAGCGTGGCTCGGCGGAAGGAGGTGCCAAGAATCAGTTCGTATTGATGGATCTGTTGGGAATTTATGCGATTAAGAGTACAGCCCACTAAATATTAAAGATAAAAATTAAGAATACTCTTATAAACGACGGAGGCCATCACTCGGTCTCGTTGTGATGCTTTCCAGCCACGGATGGCTTATGGGTTCGAGTGTTTTTGAGTGGTAAGAGTTGTCTTGAATAGTCAGTGTTCGGAGTCGATTCTTTAGGTCAAACAGACGCCTGGTGGTCGTGTGGTGAGGGGGCGGTGCGCGTCATACGTATCAGTCGATCCCCTGTCACCGTGGCGAACTGGTTCGGATGGCTGTTGATACGCTGTCGCAGTTCGGAACCCGGTCGGTAGGTGGCGCCCACAACTCGCTCGTAGCGTGCAGCTCTGGGTTGTCGCCGAACCGCGATGCTCACCACTCCGGTGGCAGCAGAGACCCCCGATTCGGCAGAGGTTGACGAGCTGAAGATGAGTCGAGCCGACCCGCTGGTCGCAGCTCGCTCCTGAGTCGACCCTCCCGGTCGAGCTCGCTCCTGGGTCGACCCGCTGGTCGCCCTCGCTCCTGAGTCGACCCTCTGGTCGCACTCCTGAGTGGACCCGCTGGTCGCACTCCTGAGTGGACCCACTCTGGTCGCACTCGTTCCTGAGTCGACTCTCCCGTCGCACTGATTTCCAATGCTCAGGATCCTTTACTTTATGCCGAAAATTCCCCCTGGATCCCGCCCACAAGGCGGGACTTCTTTCGATTTTTGCTGTGTCAGGATCTGTCCGTAGGCAGGTGTGTCCACGTGTGTGTCCGTACGTCCGTATGTCCTTGTGTGCATCACTCACGGTATTCCGTTGTCCCACTCCCTCCATAAAACCCACGAGCAAACAATCAGGTGTTACAAATTGCCTCGAGGTCGTCTCTCTGTCTGGGTGCAATATTATCTCTTGTCTGGCCTTCTTCATGAACCCAAAACACAGACGTTACAAATCGTCTCATAGGCGTCTTTGTTCGTGTTGCACAACCTGGAGGGAGGGGCAACACTCTCTCCGACCCGGCGCACAAAGAAATGGTTAAAAAGTTTTAAGTTAACATTTGTCCCTTACTATTTCACAGTTGTGATTCTGTATGTAACCTAAGGTCTGTCGTTTCCCATCGTGGTGCTTGACTCAAGTGGAGGTGTTTCCCCGAGCGTATACACACTCCTATCCCGCGCTGCGGGGATACAAAGACGGCCGGGATCTCCCTTTCTCTCCGACCCTGGGTTTAACATCGTTTTTTTTTTATGTATTCATATTCGACCTGGTGGTGATTCATCCCGTTATCCTGGCTTTTCCATAAGTTTTACTTTGTCTTTTCATGCATATACTTATTACTATTAATTTATTTCCGATATCTTAGGTTAAGGGGTAAGTTTCTTGATCCTAGGAATTCGTATTCCTTGGTGCCTGCATGGTTATATAAGCGGAATATAGTTTACGGTGAATAGCGTTAACATTGATGTTATGTGCGATATTATGTATTGTGATGTCTTTAACTTAACTTGTTTGTCAGAGCTTACTGACACGAAGTTGCATTCCATAGCCCCGCAGTCTTTGCCCCACCCTATCTCTGCTCGCCGTTGTTGTTGCCGTCCAGCTGGCCGTTGTTCAAGGCCTCATTAATTTCCGTCACTCCTGAGGTGAGGGCGGTTGAACCTTGGAGTCAGTTCTGGTTTTTGTCTGCCGCCGTGCTCTTAATTTCCCTCCCTCTTCAACCTTATATATGATATATTCGCTCCTGTCTGGGTGCGATTCAATTTTGACTTAGGAAGGTTCTGATTGTCATATGCTTCGGGTCGAGTTGCATAGAAAGTATTAAAGTATGGAAATAACATTTCATTTGACTTAATGATGGTGATGGTTCAGTAGGCGTAACTTGTGGCCTGGTTTAATTGGAGTGGGTGTGAATATCAATAACTTTAGCCTACCCTGTTGTTAAATTCCGACTTTAACGTTACTTTAATAGCAATACAGAATAATTGAGCTTTTTGTCTTAACTAGGCGAATGCGAACTTCTGGTGACCCCCGCAGGCTTGTTATTCAGCTGGGTCTTGCCCGCCTTGAGAGATATACAACACTCTTTTAAATCAGCTCCCTGTGGCCCTCCAACCTTCTGCTCTGGGAATGTTATTCTTAATTTCAGGTCCAAGGCCTTTTTGGGTTTATCTTTGTTTCCTCAGCTGCAGGAGAACAAGGCGTGCTTCTACCTCCCTTTCTGTGTGCACGTGTTCTAATTAGCTCGGAATCCCTAACACACAATCAGTGATGATTCCTGGCTTTCTGTGGTTATGACTTAGACAAAGGCGCCTCTGCTTCCTTTCACTGCCTTTGCCTTGAAGCAAGGTTGCAATTCTGTCATCCTAGCCCTCCTCTCGTTCATTACTTAACAACACCTGGTGTTTTGCAGTTTAGTGCGCTTTGGTGTGTTTCACTCATTAAAAAAAATAAAAAGATAATATATAAAAATCATCAAATATTATTACTCTCAATTATGGAAGAAGGGTTAGGATACAACAGCAGTCTGCACACAGATGCCACCCTCCCTCAGCATTTCGCTTGGGAGATTGTCTCTGCCCGGCGCTTTTCCTGGTCTCAGACTTCGGATCGCCCCTCAGACTTCCTCCACAGATGGCACATCAGGCAACCATTCAGAAGGGGTGGTTACTTCTGCCAATATTTGAGGCACGGCAGCCTCACTCACCCACTCACTCACCTACTCACCCACTCACTCACTCACCCACTCACTTACCCACTCACTAACTCACCAACGCACCCACTAAGTCCCTCTTCTCGTCTCGTCTAGATGTATAGAGCAGCGCCCCATTTCCGAGGCGCTGTAAAGTAATTATCTATAACTCAATGAGCTACTAAAGTAGTTAGCTTGTTATTACAAGTGGTGACGATGGTGGAGCTGTGGTGACAGGAGGACACGTGACAGTGGTTAAGGAGGGGCTGGGGTAGTGATAGGGGTAGTGATAGTGTTGTGGTAGTGATGTGATATGGGTAGTGATAGGGGTAGGGTTAGTGTTGTGGTAGTGATGTGATAGTGTTGGGGTAGTGATAGGGGTAGGGATAGGCGTGGTGGTAGCTGGCGTGCGGGGAGCTAGCAGGATGATAATGACGGGCTATGAGATGATCAACGTCTTCTTAATTATCCCCATCACACTTCCACCACGTCATTCAGTCACAACACAATGACAAATTTAATGATGATGGTGCTGGTGAGGATGATAGCGGCGATAGCGGCGATAGCATTGATGGCGGTGGTGAGGATGGTGGTGATAGCAGTGATGGCGGTGGTGAGGATGGTGGTGATTGCAGTGATGGCGGTGGTGAGGATAATGGTGATGGCGGTGATGGTGAGGACAATGGTGATGGCGGTGATGGTGAGGATGATGGGTGATAGCGATGATGGTGAGGATGATGGGTGATAGCGATGATGGCGGTGATGGTGAGGATGATGGTGATGGCGGTGATGGTGAGGATGATGGTGATGGCGGCGATGGTGAGGATGATGGTGATGGCGGTGGTGAGGATGATAGCGGCGATAGCGGCGATAGCATTGATGGCGGTGGTGAGGATGGTAAACAAGTCGCACTGCTCAATACCGTTCGACCAATTCACCAGAGTCAACTCAACCCTTGCACCCTCCAGCACTGCCTCCACCAAAAGTTTTAGCCACCGCTCACCACTCACCGATCACCGCTCACCACTCACCACTCACCAATCACCGATCACCACTCACCACTCACCAATCACCTCTCATCACCACTCACCGATCACCACTCACCGCTCACCGATCACCGCTGACCACTCATCGCTCACCACTCCCCGCTCACCACTCACCACTCACCGCTCACCACTCACCGCTCACCGTTCACCACTCACCGCTCACAACTCACCCTCACCACTCACGCTCACCACTCACCGATCACCACTCACCACTCACCAATCACCGCTCACCACTCACCACTCACCGCTCACCACTCACCGCTCACCACTCACCACTCCCTGCTCACCGCTCACCGGTCACTGCTCCTCACCGCTCACCACTCCTCACCACTCCCCGCTCACCACTCACCGTTCACCACTCACCGCTATTCACCACTCACAACTCCCCGCTCACCACTTACCGATGACCACTCCCTGCTCACCGCTCACCACTCACCAATCACCACTCCTCACCGCTCACCACCGGCGTGTGTCTCCCTCATCAGCGCGGAGCCGCACGCTGCCGCAGCAAGTGATCACCGAGTTCAACGCCTTTACCGTCGGCATCGGCCTGGACAAGGAGACCACGGTGGTGGTGCCCAACTCTGGTGAGATGTTAACTCCCTCGCCTTGTGTGCAGGAGGTCGTGGGTTCGATCCCGACCCTGACGATGCCTGCTGCTGTATATTTGGAGTTTGCGTCTCTCTCTCTTTCTCATCATCACGGTGGCTAGGAGATGTTAACTACCTCGCCTGGTATACAGGAGGTCGTGGGTTCGATCCCGACCCTGACGATGCCTGCTGCTGTATATTTGGAGTTTGCGTCTCTCTCTCTCTTTCATCATCATCACGGTGGCTAGGAGATGTTAACTACCTCGCCTGGTATACAGGAGGTCGTGGGTTCGATCCCGATCCTGACGATGCCTGCTGCTGTATATTTGGAGTTTGCGTCTCTCTCATCATCACGGTGGCTAGGAGATGTTAACTACCTCGCCTGGTATACAGGAGGTCGTGGGTTCGATCCCGATCCTGACGATGCCTGCTGCTGTATATTTGGAGTTTGCGTCTCTCTCTCTCATCATCATCATCACGGTGGCTAGGAGATGTTAACTACCTCGCCTGGTATACAGGAGGTCGTGGGTTCGATCCCGATCCTGACGATGCCTGCTGCTGTATATTTGGAGTTTGCGTGTCTCTCTCATCATCATCATCACGGTGGCTAGGAGATGTTGACTACCTCGCCTGGTCCGCAAGAGGTCGTGGGTTCGATCCCGACCCTGATGATGCCTGCTGCTGTATATTTGGAGTTTGCGTCTCTCTCTCTCATCATCATCATCACGGTGGCTAGGAGATGTTAACTACCTCGCCTGGTATACAGGAGGTCGTGGGTTCGATCCCGATCCTGACGATGCCTGCTGCTGTATATTTGGAGTTTGCGTGTCTCTCTCATCATCATCATCACGGTGGCTAGGAGATGTTGACTACCTCGCCTGGTCCGCAAGAGGTCGTGGGTTCGATCCCGACCCTGATGATGCCTGCTGCTGTATATTTGGAGTTTGCGTCTCTCTCTCTCTCATCATCATCACGGTGGCTAGGAGATGTTAACTACCTCGCCTGGTATACAGGAGGTCGTGGGTTCGATCCCGATCCTGACGATGCCTGCTGCTGTATATTTGGAGTTTGCGTGTCTCTCTCATCATCATCATCACGGTGGCTAGGAGATGTTGACTACCTCGCCTGGTCCGCAAGAGGTCGTGGGTTCGATCCCGACCCTGATGATGCCTGCTGCTGTATATTTGGAGTTTGCGTCTCTCTCTCTCATCATCATCATCACGGTGGCTAGGAGATGTTAACTACCTCGCCTGGTATACAGGAGGTCGTGGGTTCGATCCCGATCCTGACGATGCCTGCTGCTGTATATTTGGAGTTTGCGTGTCTCTCTCATCATCATCATCACGGTGGCTAGGAGATGTTAACTACCTCGCCTGGTATACAGGAGGTCGTGGGTTCGATCCCGACCCTGATGATGCCTGCTGCTGTATATTTGGAGTTTGCGTGTCTCTCTCATCATCATCATCACGGTGGCTAGGAGATGTTAACTACCTCGCCTGGTATACAGGAGGTCGTGGGTTCGATCCCGACCCTGATGATGCCTGCTGCTGTATATTTGGAGTTTGCGTGTCTCTCTCTCATCATCATCACGGTGGCTATGATATGTTAACTACCTCGCCTCTGAATGCTCCACATGGCGTTAGTTACCGGGGCGGCATGCCGGATCCGGAGAGTCATGCCGGATCCGAACCGCGAGCCGCTGCAGCCGATTGCTTTGAGCCTCAGAGGAGTCTCTACAATACTAAACACCGTGGGGATCTGACAATTCACGCAGCGTTTTTATTTCTCCTCTCTCCTCTCTCTTTTTTACGATCAGAGGAAACAAGAATATGCTCAGTGTAGTCGGCACTTTGCTTCGTTTTTTTCCAATATTTTGCTTTACGTAACTCCCCCCCTTTTTTAAATGAAAGATTTCACAAAATATTTCACGCTCTGTTCTCCTTACCCCTTCCCTCTCTCTCTACCCCCTCTCTCTACCCCCTCTCTCTACCCCCTCTCTCTACCCCCTCTCTTTACCCCCTCTCTTTACCCCCTCTCTTTACCCCCTCTCTCTACCCCCTCTCTCTACCCCCCTCTCTCTACCTCCTCTCTCCCTACTCCATGTCTATGTTCCCCCTATCTCTCTCCCCACTCTCCCGACGTCTCTTCCGTCACTCGTGCGTAGTCCTCTGCTTGATAAAGGAGCCCAGGAAGCCGGTTAAGGTACGGACCTCCTGTGCAACGATTCCACATTCTCACACACGCACGCACACACGCGCAAACGCGCGCACGCACGCACCCGCACGCACACACGCGCAGATAACAACCGCCATTCGCCACTAAGTGGCGGTGACGTCACCACGACGCTGTGCCAGGACATGTGCATCTTGAGGCCACGTGAAGTATCGAACGCCCGCCGGCAGGAGGTCACGGGGCAGACCCAGGTGCCACAGGTCGACTGACTGAGATGACTGGCTGATGCACCACCTGTGCCCCCTACTGTGCCAGACACACGCACTCACGCACGCACACACGCACGCGCACGCACACACGCATGCGCACATGCACGCACACGAGCAAACGCGCGCACGCACGCACCCGCACAAACACACGCACACACGCACGCACGCACACGCGCACAGCCTTATTACGGAATGTAAAGGGACCAAAAAAAGTGCGGTTAGCGAGCGCCTATTATTTTCCGGCCAGCAGGTGAAAATTGTGCAGGTTGGAAATTAGCATTTGTATTATTGGAAAGATCGATTGGGATCGCACGAAGCGGCAATTATTGCCCCTCTCCGACACACCGGTTCGCGCTGACGTAGTAACTTTCGTTCACGTGACACAAGTGTAGGGATGTTAGAGAGAGGGCCGTTATGCATGGCAGCCTATGGGAGAGAAACACAGTGGGCGGGGCTACGTGTGTGCACAGGGAGATGCCCTCTGCGACGTCCGAGCCAGACACCCTGGGGGGGGGCTGGTTCGGCGTTACGATCCCCCGGGGCCCCACCCCTCAAGGAGGGTTGGGTATAAAAAGGGGTCGTTATATGGGCTTAGTCAGTTATGTTATAGTTAAGCTAAGAAGTCGGAAGACGTCGTAGCTAGAGCCCTGGACTCCCCCTGATCGCCGCCCTTATCAGGGCCCCACGGGATCAGGCTCGAGCCAGCGGCGTGGTCCCGTGAACCAGAGCCAGTGCTCTGGGACTCCGGGTACCGTAGCCCGATTACCAGTGTCGGGCCAGACAGCCTCCCCTAGCTCTTTAGTGGAGGACTCAGGGGATAGGCTATGGATAGCTAGGGGTATTCCCTGAGTTATACGGGTGAGGGGGCCGCTACCCCCTCTAGTGCTGTCCTGTACTGGCAACTTGTTAAATAAATATACGTGTGCCTCAACTCCGTTGTCAAGCGTCCTCGACGGGTACTTCATCTGGCGTCAGAAGTGGTAAAAATGGAAACGCGCCATACAGCTCGGACCAGGGTACCACGAGAGGAGGACGCCGCGGAAATCGCCGAGCCCGAGACAGAGCAACAAGATGGGGTGCAGCCGGAGCCTGGCGCCTTCTCACCGGGACGTCAGCATGGAGAGGGGCCGCAGCCAGATGCACTACGACTGGCTCACGAACGGCTGGCGGAGCTACTTTATGCCGCTGCCGCCACACTGGAAGGCATTACGCGGTTGGGGGCTGGTGGTCCACCGCAGGGCGAGGAGAACCGGCGGCCGGAGCACTTTCCCGCCATTTCAGCGACTTCAAAATTTGAATTTCCCGCCATGGACGCCGCGGCTGTTCGGGGCGTGGCCAGCTTAGACATCGGCTCCGACATCGCCGTCGCCGGGGCTGCAGCGTCATCGCAGCCGAAGGATGCGTCATCGCTGCCGCGACAGGCGATGCCATCGGCCAGTCGCGCCGAGGCACCGCCAAAGGGAGGTGAAAGCAACCTGCGGGAGTCCACATCGACCGCTGCGCTTCACCAAAGACTGCCCCCGCTGAAAGAATTCATCGGTGCGGAGGGTGACTGGGGCGGCTTCCGGCGACGCTTCCTCGCCCATCAGGAGATGGCGCGGTGGTCCGACGAGGAGGCCCTTTGCGCGCTGCCGGCGCTCCTCGATGGGGACGCGCTCGCCGCACTCACGTCGGCGCCAAAAGAGAAGCGGGCTACACTACCAATGGCGCTACAGCTGCTGGCCGGGGTCTATGGACCTTCAGCCGAATGCCGTCAGCAGTTCTACGATCGCAGGCGGGGTGAAAAAGAGTCGCCTCTGGCTTTCCGGACAAGTCTTCTGGCGCTGGCAAAAACAGCCTTTCCCCGCATGGACGACGACGGCGTGGACGCAATGGTCGCGGAGAAGATCCTCCTCTTGGCGGACGACCTCGACATCGTCGTCATCGCACAAGGGGATGCAGAAATGACCTCCCTCCAGGCTGCGCGACTCCTCCACGCCAACCTTCTGCAGCAGCGGCGAAAGGCAAACAGGGCATCGGCTGGGCGTGCGGTGGCTGCAGCCACCCTTCCGTCAGAAGAACTTTATGCCGTCGACCATCGACGGCAACAGACGACGGGGGCGCGGCCGGGTCGGGACGGGTCGAGGCGTTTCGACCGTCCATCGTCTCCATCGGCGCTCCCGCGGTGCTTCAACTGCGGCATCCGGGGCCATGTCGCCTCGGGGTGCCGTTCTCCTCGACAGCGGGGGACGACGCCTCGACAGGACGCCGGCCCTCCTCTTCCTCCTCCCAAGCTCCAGCACCATGATCCGGCGAGTCGCGGCACCTCACATGTTTGGCCAACGCACCCACCTGTCGCACACTCTCGCACCGTAACGAACGGGGGGCCGGTGGGGCGCTGCGATGGACCGGCGCGGATCACTGCGGGGACTCAAATCGAGCCCGAGCGGTGGTCCGTGTTGGCCCATCGCGTGGTGGCCGCGGCGTCGGGATCGTCGGCCGTGGTCGGTTACATTGATGGGGTGGAGGTACGCATCATAGTCGATACAGGGGCATCGGCGACAATTATTTCGGAACTAATTTACAATATTCTACCGGTGCAGAGCCGTCCTTTGCTACCGGTTAATGTCCCTTTCTATGCCGCTAACGGGGGCTCTCTCGGCATCGTGGGACAGATTCGAGCGCAAATTTCTATCGGGGACATCAAATTGTCGGGGCCGATTTTTGTCTCCTCCTCACTGGCAGTTCCGTGCCTGCTGGGGACGGACTTCTTGGGCAGGATGCCAATTCGTATTTTGATCGACCAAGGATGCATTGAGCTTCCGTCGGGGCGACGTATGGCGTTCCTGCCTTCCCCTGTAGCGACTCGGACGGCGTTCGCGACGGTACCGGCGTTCGTCGTAAAAACAGTGCGTGTGCCGCCGGGGGCACAAATGCTGGTACCTCTTAAACTTCGTAGGCCCTTCGCTAAGGGTGTTGGGGATCAGGGTGTTGTGCTGGGGCCGTCTAGGGCCGGGGTTAATGGGCCTCATTTAATTCCGGCCCAGACCATCGTAAGGGGGGACGAGGATCCCTTCATCGCGGTCCTCAATGTCGGGTCGCAGACAGTAGTGGTTCCCCAAGGGACTGTGCTCGCTCACGCGACGCCGGTGCCCTGCGAGGAACCTGCCGTGAACCACATTGACACTGCTGCTCGGACGCACCCGCATTCGGACGGCGATGAAGGGTGGCTCGACGCGCTTTGTGCGGGATCGACGAACCTGTCCAATTTAGAGCGCCAACGGCTTAGATCGCTGCTAAAGGAATTTTCCGACGTTTTCAGTCGGAATAAATACGATTTGGGTTGTACTCACCTGCTGCGTCACCATATTGACACGGGTGACAGCGCGCCTATTCGCCAAAATCCTTTTCGGTTGAGTCCCGCCGAAAAGGACCATGTCAAATCGGCTGTCGATGACATGTTAGCCGCCGACATTATCTCTCCCTCTACCAGCCCTTGGGGAGCACCGATTGTCCTGGTTAAGAAACAGGATGGCTCGTTGCGGTTTTGCGTAGATTTCCGTCGCCTTAATAAGGTTTCGGTTGCCGACGCATACCCGCTCCCACGGATGGACGAATCGCTGGACGCCTTGGCGGGAGCGCGATTCTTCTCCACACTAGATTTACTTTCGGGATTCTGGCAGCTTCCTCTGGACGATGACTCGAAGCCTAAAACCGCTTTCCGTACACCGCACGGCCTGTTCCAATTCAACCGGTTACCGATGGGCTTACACTCAGCGCCGGCAACCTTCCAGCGGTTGATGGAATTGGTTTTGGCTGGATTGCAATGGGAATCGTGCCTGATTTATTTGGATGACGTAATTGTTTTTGGAAGAACCTTTGACGAACATCTCCAGAGGCTGCGGGCTGTTTTCCAAAGGATGCGGGCTGCTAATTTGAAATTTAAGCCCCAAAAATGCTATTTGTTTCGCGAGTCAGTGCGTTATTTGGGGCACATCGTGGGGCGCTCGGGTATTGCTACCGATCCCGCCAAAACGCAGTGTGTCAGCTCCTGGCCAATTCCGACCTCGGTGGGGGAGGTGAGGAGTTTTATTGGCTTCGCTTCATATTACCGACGGTTCGTCGCTAATTTTGCTACAATTGCCAAACCCCTACATGCTTTGACATCAAAAGGGGTTCGGTTCCACTGGGGTCGGGATGAGGAAGTAGCTTTCTGCTCCCTTCGGGATGCATTGGTGAAGGCTCCTCCTTTGATTTACCCCGATTTTTCGAGGCCGTTTTTGCTCGACACCGACGCGAGCAACACAGGTATCGGAGGCGTGCTTTCCCAGGTGGTTGATGGCGTGGAACGGGTGGTTGCGTACGGCAGTCGGGTGTTGTCTCCAGCGGAGCAAAAATATTGTGTCACCCGTAGAGAACTGTTGGCAATTGTTTTCTTCATCCAACAGTACCGCCCATATCTGTACGGTCAGCATTTCACTGTCCGTACGGATCATGCGGCACTGCAGTACGCCCTGAAGGTTCAACAGCCATCGGGACAATTGTCCCGATGGCTGGAGGTCCTCCAGGAATTCGATTTTGACACCACCTATCGTAAGGGCATTCGCCACACAAATGCGGACGCTCTGTCGCGCATGCCAACCACCTCCGAATGCGCATGCCTCCTGGGGTCGGGGCGTTGCAAGCCAGCTGGGGACATGACGGTTCCAGTCCTGGCGGCCGCCGCCGATGTTGACACATCGCTCCCCGATGAGATCGGGAAACAGGGAAGGGATTCCCTGCTTGGGTTGCCTGTGATTGAGTGGGGACGCCTCCAGATGGAGGACGCCTCCCTCCTCGCGCTGCGTCGTCGCGCCAGGGAGAGGGGGTGTGGGACGGGTGATGCCGACAATTGGGAAATACACGCAGGCTTGCTCATGCATTGGGACGGTAAATCCCACCGTCACCGGCTGGTAGTTCCTGCGGGGTTACGGGGTAAGGTGGTGTGGGCTGCTCATGAGCGCCTCCTCCACCTGGGTACCCAAAAGACCCTCGCCTCGCTCCAGCTGGATTTTTTTTGGCCGGGCATGACACGGGATGTCACGGATCTGCTGGCAGCATGCCCCCGGTGTGCGCAACGCAAACCACCAGCTCGGGAGTCGAACCCGCCGTTGCAGTCCATCACAGTCTCCAGGGTGAACGAACTCGTAGCGTTGGATATCCTGGGGCCGTTCCCGCCACCCCTAGGGGCAATAGATATTTGCTAACAGGGGTCGAATACTTCACACGCTGGCCTATGGCCTGGCCCCTGGAAAATCAGTCGGCAGCAGCCATCGTGGACGCCTTTGTCCAAGGCTACGTCATGGACAAAGGTGCTCCGGAGCGGCTGCTGACCGACCAGGGTAAAAATTTTTCCGGGAACCTCCTCAAACAAGTCTGTGATCTCCTAGGTACAAAGAAGATTCGTACCTCTCCCTATCACCCACAAACTGACGGGATGGTCGAGCGTCTGCATCGTACCATCACGTCTATGTTGTCGCACCTGGTTTCGGAGTCACAGACCAATTGGCACTTGCAAATTCAAGGGGTCCTGGCAGCATATCGATTGGCCCCCCATGCTGCCACGGGATTTTCACCCTTCTTTCTCATGTATGGTCGCGAACATGACCCACCTGTTCGGGCACAGCTGCAGATCCCCGCGCCTCTAGGTAAAATAAAATTGGACGAGCACGTTAAATTTAACCTTCAAAAGCTAACTGAGGCGCGGGATGCTGCCATGCTCAATTCCCGCATGCGCCAAAAGGCGAATGAGCGCCTCAGACTCGCGCGCGCGCACGTGCTGCAGTGGAAGCCAGGGGACAGGGCATGGCTGCACTGTCCCCAGGTACCGCTTGCGACCTCCTCGAAACTGGTACGGCCATGGCGGGGCCCCGTCGAGGTGGTCGAGGTTTTGCGACCGCAGTGCGTTCGTATCAAGTGGGGGAGGCGCCGGTGGTTCGTTCACCCCTCTAGACTAAAACCCTTCGTTGCGGTGCGGGGCTCTGCTCCACACGCGCAGGGCCAAGCATGTGAGGGGTCGACCGACCCGGAGGGTCCGCCTCTGTTGATCTCACCTGACGTCTTGCCGGTTGCCCCGCCCCCAGGTTCTCCCGGAATGACGGGCTCGCGCACATCCCTCACGGGGGATGCCGAGGGTCCCGCCACTCCAATTGCGGACTCGCCTCGGATGGGACAGCGGCCACCGAATGGTCCGCCATCTGAGGTTGGCCCTTGTGACGGGCCTGCGGCAAGGACGCGCGCTAAAATGCGCAGACTCTTATAAAAACACTGGAACGCGAACAAGAAGTGAAAACGAAACGAAAATAAGAAAATTTTTTTTTATTTTTTTTGCGTTTTCTGGTACACTTTCGTGTGCTATTGTTACTGGACGCTGCGTTCGTGTGGCGCTCTTGGCGCGTTGTTGTATTATGGCTGTGTGTGTGTGTGCGTCTTGTGTGCATGTTGTGTGTGCGCTGAGGGTTCCGGGAAATGTACATATCTTGCCTCTACGGATTTCGTATTTATTCGGGGGGGGGGGCGCGTCGGTTTGTTCTCCCTTTAGGGGCATTGTTAGTGTTGTTGTTCAATTCTCGTTCTGTTAAATGAAAAAATGGGGCACACACGGGGGGAGTCAAGGGGTAAAGATTCATTTGTTGAAATTGTTGCAGCCGGGACGGCTGCGAGCTATGCGGGGGGGAGTGATGTAGGGATGTTAGAGAGAGGGCCGTTATGCATGGCAGCCTATGGGAAAGAAACACAGTGGGCGGGGCTACGTGTGTGCACAGGGAGATGCCCTCTGCGACGTCCGAGCCAGACACCCTGGGGGGGGGCTGGTTCGGCGTTACGATCCCCCGGGGCCCCACCCCTCAAGGAGGGTTGGGTATAAAAAGGGGTCGTTATATGGGCTTAGTCAGTTATGTTATAGTTAAGCTAAGAAGTCGGAAGACGTCGTAGCTAGAGCCCTGGACTCCCCCTGATCGCCGCCCTTATCAGGGCCCCACGGGATCAGGCTCGAGCCAGCGGCGTGGTCCCGTGAACCAGAGCCAGTGCTCTGGGACTCCGGGTACCGTAGCCCGATTACCAGTGTCGGGCCAGACAGCCTCCCCTAGCTCTTTAGTGGAGGACTCAGGGATAGGCTATGGATAGCTAGGGGTATTCCCTGAGTTATACGGGTGAGGGGGCCGCTACCCCCTCTAGTGCTGTCCTGTACTGGCAACTTGTTAAATAAATATACGTGTGCCTCAACTCCGTTGTCAAGCGTCCTCGACGGGTACTTCACAAGCACCGAACTGATGGGTTGTGTCGGGTGGTGGTTGTGGCGATGGGTTAACGACACAACATTGTACATTCATACGCCATCTAAGCCCATAAACGAACTTTTATTGTGAAGACCATTTTTCCAGCCAGCTGTCCCCTTTGAAAATGCGTTGATGTGAGATGTTAAAGCACTCCGACAGACTCAGAATCTTTGTCAGAAGAGACATTTTTTTTAATCCGATGAGCTATGAAGCTCTTTTCCCACATATGTTTAGTAGTTTCACAGATGTCCAGATACTGTTCAACTATTTTAACTACGATGTTTTGTTTACCAGGCAAGGCCCCAACTGAGCTAAGTAGGATATTTTTCAGAAGCGATCTGGCCATCATAAATGATAGCTTTGCTAAGTGGGCTTTTCATCATCATCATGTGGAAATTGATAACAACAGCCAAATGTTCTCAACGCGTGATGTCCATTCTAAATGTGAGAAATCCACGCGACCACGAGGAGAGAGACACGCAAACTCAAATATACAGCTGGTGTCAGGATTGGGATCGAACCCATGGCCTCCTGTATACCAGGCAAGGTAGCTAACATCTCCTAGCCACCATGGGACCCTGGCGATTATGAGAACGCCTCTGTCAAACGCAAACCACCATTAAAGCGTTACAAAGTTACACGCCTATGCGATGTTTCCACCTTGTCATATACGGTAAATAAAAAAAATCCCACGTAAAGCCTTCATCAGACTGTTGGGGCAGGTGCTGTTAGCAAGCAGCACCTATGAAGGCTGGCACAGCACACGAGGGGGTGGGTGGCCAGCCGCACGCCTGGCCGTCTTTGTCTCCCTGGTGGCGATGTTTACTACACATCGCTACACCAGGTGCTCATTTGAGGTTGAGTCGATCAAGGGGAGACCCAGAACCGGTTCAGATAATCGTCACCAGTGTCGGTGGCCGTGAGCAGGAATCGAACTCGGTTGCCCGTATTCGTAGCGCAGCGTAGCGCTATCCACAACAACGGTTTTTGGGTGAGATTGCGTAAATGTGTCGTTAAACCCGCCACCACCCGACACAGCCAATTAGTAAGCCAACTCTGGCTGTCTGCCTGATGATGCTAGTTTTAATTACTGGCAAAACGTCACCGTACTCACCAAGGCCGTAATTATTATATATATATTGGGGGGGACACCCCTAAAACGCCTCCATTATGGATAATATTGGTCGCAAAAGCACTACTACGTGTTGAAACAGCATAGTGATAACCGCTACGACACCACCGCTCCTCATATATGGTATACACGTGCTGTTTGGTTCTTTTGGTAAAGTCACGTAGTTAGAAATACGTTACTTTACCGAAATAACCAAAGAGTATGGATTTCTGCAGTCACTAAAGCTTCAAATCAAGATTGGTACACACGTGCATACAGATATACGATGTCGCACTTGTGATAATGGGAATGCTTTTTTTTTACAGGAGAAAGATTCGAAAGAAGCCAAAATGGGAGGAAATCACGATTCGAGGTAATTTGCGTTGCCCAGTCGCTGGATCTCGTCAAGGAGCAATAAACCATCTCTATCACGTGAACTCTGTGGTCGTTATCGCAGCAACAGTAGCAGCGGCGGCTTTTGGCTAAACCGTCGAACAAAGATGGTGGTCACCGCATCATCGCGTTGCACTTTCAGATGCGCTTCTGCGGTCATCTTGAATGCTCTTCCTGCCGATATTAGAAAGCTGCTAAAGCTATGCACTTTTAAATCATCCCCGAGATTGACAAACTGATTTCTTTCAAACAGTTTTTGTGTTTAGTGTGTTGTCCTTCCCCCACCCATTTGATTCACGCGGTTGGCTACGTATAGTGTGAAAGATGTTTAATGTAAATATCACTGGTAAGACCACTTATTCTGTACTTATTTCACCATCTGACACTTTCTTAGCTCGATGAATGAGCGTCTTGATAAGAGCAGATTTCTGTGCGGGGTGATCGTGTGACGATGCATTAAGATAGGCGTCAGTATGCATTTTCTTTCGGTAAATACCGTGTGTTCGTTTACCATTTCTACCCCGTCCGAGCAGAATATCCAGAAATGGTAGAGTTCTGTCAGCTTCCACTTCCATAGTGAACTGGATGGATAGGTTTTGCGAGTTGAGATGATTTGGAAATACGTTCAGTGTATCTTTGCCGTGTGGCCAGACCACCAATGTGTCATCCACATATCTAAACCAAGCAGACGTTTTAGCGTGCTTAAAGCTATTGCTTTTCTTTCAATATATTTCATCTACGTGACTTTACCAAAAGAACCAAATAATATGGACTACCCATAGACTCAACACTACCCATAGACTCAACACTAACCATTGCGTCATCCTGCAGCACAGAGAACTACCGTCACGGCCTGCGTTGGTAAAAATCTTTCCCTTGTATCTCACCCCGCCCTCTTCAGCGTGCGCCATGTGCCTCAACCCGACAAAAGGTGAGCGTCTGCTGGAGTCGCCCTCCTCCACGAAACTCACTTTTTACCACTTACCTGGTGAGGCCGCCGCGGTGGCTAAGAGATATTAACTACCTCGCCTGGTATGCAGGAGGTTCTTGGGTGCGATCCTGACCCCGACGATGCCTGCTGTATATTTGCAGTTTGCATGTCTCTCTCTTTCATAATCATACCAGGCGAGGTAGCTAACATCTCCTAGCCACCGTGATAACTACGTCGCCTGGTATACAGGAGGTCGAGGGTTCCATCCTGACCCTGACAATGCCTGCTGTTGTATATTTGGAGTCTGTGTGTCTCTCTTTCTCTCCCCGTGGTAGTGTGGATATTTCTCCAGGTCCCCCGGTTTCCCCCTACACGTTGAGAATCGAAGTCATGCGTTCAGAGTAATTGGCTCTACATCTCCACGTGATGATGATGATGCTGCTAAGCCGCCACTTCGTTGAGCGATCATTTGTGATCGCCAGCGTCGTTTCTGAAAAAAGAGCTACGCAGCTCAGTGGGGCCCTTACCTGGTCAAATAAAATAGTTCGTCGTTTTAACTTAGGGCCCAGCTTAGGAGGAGGAAGAGGGCCTTGCATGTTGATCCATTCTTTCCGATCTCCACATTAACTCTTCTCACGCTTGGGCTCTCCCCCTTAACGCTCTGCCGGCTTCACGTTCACTCCACCTCTCTCGTTTCTCAGTCTCCCTTGTTCTCCTATAACGCGGCGGTGGTAGCTGTTGCCTTCCTGAAGAATACCGCGTTATGGAAAATCGCTTTAGAATGAATAATACCTCCTATAATCACCCAGGAATGTCTGTCCTTAACGCTCGCGACGTCACTCCACATCGACCAGCCCCCCTCATTAATAATCATGAGCGGGTGACGTCACTCAATATGGAGTACTCCCCTCCCCCTCACTAATAATTATGCACAAGTGACGTCACTCCACATCGAACAGACTCCCTCATTAATAATCATGAGCAGGTGACGTCCTCCAAATGGACAACCCTCCCATTATTATTACCTACTATGAGCCAAAAATGTCCGTGTGCAATGATCGTGACGTCACTCCACGTCGACCACCAGCCCCCCATCATTAATAATCATGAACAAGTTACGTCCTCCACATGGACCCCCCCTCCTCATTAATAATCATGAGCAGGTGACGTCACTCCACATGGGGGGCCGAGGCGCCTCCTCCCCCCTCCTCGGCGTCAACTCACAACCCTCACTACAAAGGCAGAACCCTCACATCATGCAATCTCCGTAACGCTTTTGAGACATCAAAGTAAAAAGGACGTCATGATGAATAAGGGATTATAACCTTAAAAAATGAAATAGCTCTGTGTCACCGCGCCCTTACACATTGCACACGCATTAATGCAATGAATATCACTGAGCGGTCTGCTTTTCACTTGCAAGTTTCAGATTTACTGCAATACACCCGTCCTTGCAAGGGCAATAGACGAGTATATAAAACAGGAAGGTAAAGCACAGTCCGCGACTGGTACAAAAACTGACACCTTTATACAAAGGGTAAAAACCTACTACTATATTTTGCCACTGGTAAAGGAGATGTCTCATAGTGTAAATGCTTACCCTGAGCTCTCAATACTCTGATAGTGCGCTGTCTTTGAGTTGTACGCTTTTTGGCGTCATCTGGTCCAACACCAATGGAGACTAGGCTCTAAGAAAAGCTGTCTCGGGTGTGGACCAATCAACTTCAAGGACAGTGCATATCATTATCATCATCAGAGTTTATTTTTGTTTGCATTTTGACTGCTTGTGTTGTGGTTATTGCAAACATTATGCCTTGTATAAAGGTGTCAGTTTTTGTACCATTTGAAAGGGTAAAAACCTACTACTATATTTTGCCACTGGTAAAGGAGATGTCTCATAGTGTAAATGACTACCCACAGACTCAACACTGCCCATAGACTCACACTGCCCACAGACTCAACGAACACTCCGGCTATGTTAGCTCAATGTTGAACCCAACGTTCGCCCAACGTTTTTGCCGAGCGCGTGGCCGTCGTTCACCTGTCCCCCCACCCCCCCCCCCCTTGTTGCCGTTCTCCGGCCTCGTGGTCCCGCAGGTTGAAGCGCGACGCCATGGTCCGGCCACGCCGAGCGGCGATGCCGGAGTAACCGCCGCGCTCCTCCCCACGCTGCTGCTGCCGCCGCCGCCGGCAGGTAGCAGCGCTCGGAGTGTACGCAGTGACCGATGATCATAGGGGCCGTCCATAAATGACGTCACCCGATTATTTACCCCCCCCCCCTTCGTTACACGGCGTCACAAAAAGTCAGCCCCCCCCTCAAAAATGACGTCACAAAGCTCTGCCCTCCCCCCCCCCCCCCAAATAAAACTTGCTTCAAATCGCTTTAAACTATTGTCATTGTTTCTAGATTTGAAGCTTTCGTGACTGCAAGGATTAATATTCTTAGGTTTTTTCGGTAAAGTCACGTAGGTAAAACATTAAAATTAATAAAAGTAAAATAAAATAAAAATCACGACGTTTCGGAGGCAACACAAGCTTCCGAAATGTCGTGATTTTTATTTTATTTTACTTTTATTAATTTTAATGTTTTACCTACGTGACTTTACCGAAAAAAAACTAAGAATATTGTCATTGTAGTGCGTAGTTAATGTGGCGCTGCACTCTGATTTTGTAGGAGACAACATTTATTAAAAAGTCTATTTAATTAAGTATAACGTGTTGTCTATATTAATTTAAAGTTGCGCATTTTGATGTGACGTCACATTTCTCAAAGCCCCCCCCCCCCCCCTCGTCACACATCGTCACAAATGTCTGACCCCTCCCCCCCCCTAGGTGCGTGACATCATTTATGCACGGCCCTATAGTAGTAAAAGTAGCTACATATGTAGCTACGGGCCCCGCACATTCAAGTGCCCTCGCTAAATGCTTTTTTCAATCTATCAATTCCGGTTAAGTGATTCTGCACTTGCTCTATTACTATAGTACTATACTGCCTTCAACTTTTATGAACGACTGGGTGTTTAAGGTTAGGGATTTGTCATATTGTCTGGCTGTATAGCAAATAAAAAAAATACAATTACTTTACTATGCAAGTTAAAAATTAGTGTTTTAATCTTCTTGGTTCTTTCGGTAAAGTCACGTAGAATGGAAATAATAAAATAATAAAAATGAAACATCATAAAATAATTCTCACGACGTTTCGGCCACAACGCAAGCAGCCGTCCTCAGGTGGAGAACAGGTCTGTCGAGAAGACAGAGTCTGAATGACACACCCCAGGCTTGGAGCGTCTATTTAAGCTGGGATGGAGGGGGGAAGAGCGCCTTGACAAAATAATTTGCATATCAAGAGGAATTGAGCATATTTATGGGAAATGCAGATATGCGATTAGTACTACTTGTGAAATGCGTAGGAGGTTTGGCGGGGGGTTTAAAGTCATATTATGCCCGTGCATTATGCAGGATTAACAGCATCAAAGGCAGGATTCTGGCTCAGCAATCATTGGAAGGACGTAATAAACCATTTTGGATCTTAACTGATTGTGTTCACGTTTACGGTGACTTTCAGACCGCAGTCCACTCACTGGCATTGACTATATATCTTGTATTCTCCGCAGGGAATGGATTCTTTGCTCCACTGCAAGTCTCCTACCACCACTCTCCCATTGACATATGTCGTTGCTTCCTCTTAGTATCTTTCACACGACGGTCAATGGTATAGTGTATAGCGGATTGTATAATAATAAATAGTATATAATTGTAATTTTTAATGCAATGTACAAAGTAATATATTGTATCGTAATTGTATAGTGAATATACAGCAGTGTGATATACAGTAGGGTGGGTAGAATAATACATAGTGTAATATTACAATGTATAAGGTGGTGTATAGTAATACAGTATATAATTTAATGTTGGGTTTGTCTATGGCAGTATATAGTACGGTGTAGACTCGTGTGATGTAAGAGAATACAGTTTAGCTGGAAGCATATTATATTTTTGCGACATAGCATTGTAATGTATTACTTACTGTTAGTAGCTCAGCTTATTGGAGAGTATATTTAGTATACTGATGATACTATGTAATTTATACTTTAGTTGTTTACGTGGTGGTTTAGTTACTGCAGCCACATACTATTAACATTCCTTCCCTTTATTAATGTTACCCCTATCTCCTCCCTTTGATGCTGCTAATCCTGCATAATGCACGGGCATAATATGACTTTAAACCCCCCGCCAAACCTCCTACGCATTTCACAAGTAGTACTAATCGCATATCTGCATTTCCCATACATATGCTAAATTCCTCTTGATATGCAAATTATTTTGTCAAGGCGCTCTTCCCCCCTCCATCCCAGCTTAAATAGACGCTCCAAGCATGGTGCTGTTTCATTCAGACTCTGTCTTCTCGACAGACCTGTTCTCCACCTGAGGACGGCTGCTTGCGTTGTGGCCGAAACGTCGTTAGAATTATTTTATGATGTTTCATTTTTATTATTTTATTATTTCCATTCTACGTGACTTTACCGAAAGAACCAAGAAGATGAATCCCTGCAGTCACGAAAGCTTTAAATCGAAATTTAGTGTTTTAATATTTACGTGTTATTTTATTTTATTTTGGGCCCCTTTATAACATATGCTACAGTCCCCACACTAGCTTCATCCGGCACTGCGTATACGTACGTGTGTTTGTGTACGTTGAACTTCTTTCACACCACCGTACACACGTAGCCAATCGTGCTAAACGAAGGTGCGGGGGGGGGGGGGGACAACAAACTACACACAATGGGCAGTTATAAAAAAAAATAGTTTTTTTATTTAGTATGTTAGTGTAGTGTATAGTAGTGTAGTATATAGTGTAGTGTATAGTATATTTTAGTGTATAGTGTATTGTAGTGTGTAGTAGTTTATTGTAGTGTATATCAGTGGAGTATATTGTAGTGTATACTAGTGTATAGTGTTTTGTAGTGTATAGTATATTGTAGTGTACAGTGTATTGGAGTGGAGTGTATTGTAGTGTATACTAGTGCATAGTATTGTAGTGTATAGTGTATTGCAGTGTATAGTGTAATGTGTGGTGTATGGTGTAATGTGTAGTGTATAGTGTAATGTGTAGTATATAGTGTAATGTGTAGTGTATAGTGTAATGTGTAGTGTAATGTGTAGTGTATAGTGTAATATGTAGTGTATAGTGTAGTGTATAGTGTAATGTGTAGTGTATAGTGTAGTGTATAGTGTAGTGTGTAGTGTAATGTGTATAGTATAATGTATAGTGTAATGTGTAGTGTATAGTGTAGTGTGTAGTGTAATGTATAATGTATTGTGTAGTGTAATGTGTAGTGTATAGTGTATTATGTAGTGTATAGTGTAGTGTATAGTGTAATGTGTAGTGTATAGTGTAGTGTATAGTGTAGTGTAATGTGTATAGTATAATGTGTAGTGTATAGTGTAATGTGTAGTGTGTAGTGTATAGTGTAGTGTGTAGTGTAATGTGTATAGTATAATGTATAGTATAGTGTGTAGTGTATAGTGTAGTGTATAGTGTAATGTATAGTGTAGTGTGTAGTGTGTACTGTATAGTGTAGTGTATAGTGTAATGTATAGTGTAACGTGTAGTGTGTAGTGTAATGTATAGTGTAATGTGTATAGTATAATGTATAGTGTAATGTGTAGTGTAGTGTATAGTGTAATGTGTAGTGTATAGTGTAATGTATAGTGTAGTGTGTAGTGTAATGTATAGTGTAATGTGTAGTGTATAGTGTAGTGTATAGTGTAGTGTATAGTGTAATGTGTATAGTCTAATGTGTAGTGTATAGTGTAGTGTGTAGTGTAATGTATAGTGTAGTGTATAGTGTAAAGTATAGTGTAATGTGTAGTGATTAGTGTAGTGTATAGTGTAATGTGTATAGTCTAATGTGTAGTGTATAGTGTAGTGTATAGTGTAGTGTATAGTGTAATGTCGTCCACCACCGCACTGCTGGCTCCGTGCCATCAAAATGCTCACCCCGTGCCGTTCCCCTTGGCTTGCAGGGTTCGCGTCGTGATCAGCAGGGACGAGGAGGATGGAGTCTTTTGCCGAACAGCAGCACCCGGCGCTGTGAAATCTTCTCCTTTTCTAAATCGCCGTCTCCCCCCCCCCTATCCCCCCCCCCCACGTGTATTACTCCTACACGATTCCTTAGCATACACTCACATACACGCTCCGCACACAAATACAAAGGTCCCCCGTGTAGCCTTGAACAGACGTTTGGGGCAAGTGCTGTTAGTAGCGAGAAGCAGCAGCGCCTATAAAGGGCGGGCATTGTGGCGCATGAGGGGGGGAGGATGGGGTGGCCAGCAACTACACCCGGCCGCCTTTGTCTCCCCCAGTGGCGATGTTGGGTGGAACCGCACCAGGTACTCATTTAAAGGCTGAGTCGACCTAGGGGAGGCCCAGCACCGGTTCAGGAAATCGTCACCGGTGTTGATTGGCCGTGAGCGGGAATCTAACGCGGGTTGGCGGGTTCGTAGCACAGCGCGCTAACTGCTGTGCCACCGCTCCCCACACATCAACGCACTGTAACAGACTGCTATGAGCTGTTAGCGAGCAGCACCTATGAAGGCCGGCACGGCACACGAGGGGGTGGGTGGCCAGCACCACGCCCGGCCGCCTTTGTCTTCCTAGTGGCGATGTTTACCACACACAGCACCAGGTACTCATTTGAGGCTGAGTCTACCTAAGGGAGGCCCAGCATCGCTTCTGATAATCCTCACTGGTGTTGGCCGTGAGCGAGAATTAAGCTCGGGCTCGTAGGGCAGCGCGAATCGCGACACCACTACCGTTCCCCGCACACACACACGCACGCACACGTACATATATACATACACAAACGTATGATCACCAAATTCAAATAAAATTTAGTGCAAATGAAACGCGCGTTTGTTTGAATGTTCACCACAAGTACTGTTTGCGGTTAATGCAGACTTGACTGCCTTGCAATAGGTGTGTGCCTATTTGGTGTTTGAACATCTCAACACAACTCCGGTTTTATTGCCAGAAAGGGTAACACCACCTATTCTTATTGTCATCATTTTTATACTGGCAAAAATATCCCCCACGGATATAGCTGCTCGACCCAAGCGATACGTGTTCTGATGCTTGCATTGCCCTTGTACTGTTCGCCTTTTGGCGTTGTTCTCTGGTCTAACCCTGGTACAGAGACGAGGCCATGAAGAAGGCTGCTGTCTCCGGTGTCGGCCAATCAGTTTCAAAGCCAATGCATGTGCAGTGAATCATTTCAGAGACACTATTAGGAGGCAACAACGTTTATTCTACACGACAAGACGACACCGTGACACACGGGACTAATACGCCTGTCCCTCACTCTTGTTACCCACGGGACTATAATACACCGATCTCTTTCCTATACGGGATAACTACAATCGGGTCAGACCAGCCACGTGCTGACTGACCCACGATGTCGAAGATGGAGACGTAGCACATCGGTTCCACTTCACCCACGGACAGCCCTGATATGCGATCGGGGTTACCCTTTTATCCCTCTCGGCGCGACCTGGCTCCACCCTCGGCCGCGCCCTCCTCGAACATTTCTGAAGATTCCGACAACCTCGCACATGCGACAACTCTCCAAAAGCTTCTCGGCTACACTGATCGTATCCCCCTCGGTCACCTGATCCCCCAACCCCTCACCCCAGCCCATCACGCACTTCACCCGGAGCCGGAGTGACTCGTCCTCACATCCCCCCTCCGCCAGCAGCCCTCACCACGTTCCCTCGTGGCCAATAATGCGGCAATTCCTCGCTGCGCTGGCGGAGTGGCTGCTATTCCCTATTCTGTCGGTAGGGCTCCTTTGACTCTTTCTGTTAGCACCCGGTACCACGCCCTCAGTGACCCACTGCGGTACTGCACGGTGTGCTAACCTCTGTCCTCATATTTCCTTGTTATACTGCACTCAGCGCTATGCGCCGTTGTGATCCATTTTGCTGGTAAGAACTTCCTGGTTACAGCAGCCCACAGGGGATTATTGTGTCCGTCGTGCAGGGAGGGGCTGGGTGGGGAGGCGAGGGTGGGAAGGGGCGGGAGGGGCTGGATGGGGAGGGGAGGGTTGGGCTGGGTGGAGGGTGGGGCTGGGTAGGGAGGGGCTGCTCACCCCGTGGTGCCCTTATAAAACTCAACGTTTAACCTACTCACGCCGGCTTGTGCCCGCCCTCACAGTCGGGCATATTTGCGGAATACACCACGCCGCCGCTGACCCTGGCCATTGACAGAGCAACACAACGTTTCTACCAGCTCCCTCCGCAGGAATGTGTTACATGACTACACATGTAACATTATTATCATCATCTTCAGAGCATGTTTGCCACAAGTACTTCGTGTGGTTAATGCAGACTTGATTCCTTTGCTAGAAAGGGTAAAACCTATTATTATTATTATTTTTCATCACTTTGATACCGGCACAAAAAGCCACCCTGATACGCGTGGGTGCGGTTAAGCGCAGCTCTGCAGAGGGATTTGCCCACAAACCTCGCCGCACCCAGTGTCACACAGAATGAGTGGGCAGACCGTGGTTTAAATATTAAATCATAATAAACTCAGTTTCATGAAGCGAATTTCGTCAAGGAGCTATAAACCATCATCACACCAACTCAGGTGGTCATCATCCTCGCAGCAGCAGACGCTTTTGGCTAAACCATCGAACAAAAACGGTGGTCACCGCATCGTCGTCATGCGGCGCTTTCAGACATACTGTCTCTGCAGCCGTCTGGAATGCTCTTCCGATATTATAAAGCCACTGGGATACACTCTTAAATCATCATCTAGATTGACAACCTCATTTCTCTAGGACTGCTTTCTGTGTTTAGTTTGTTGTGATTCTCTCCGCACCTCCAATTAGCACGGTTGGATACGTATGGTGTGAAAGAAGTTCAACATACGTTACACTACAATACACTACAATACACTACAATAAACTAGACACTACACATTGCGCTATAATACACTATACACTACACACTAAAACACACTACTATATACTACACTATACACGACACTACTATACACGGCACTATTTTAACGGTCACTATCGGGGCAGCCTGCTGGGTTTGCATCGTGAACCTCTGCAAGACAATGGGCCACCAGGCCAGACATCGCGACACCCACGACGACGCCGATGACGACGACGACGACGTCGTAGGCACGCACCCCCGGAGACAGTCCACGCTCACAGAAAAATAATACTCACTTTATTTATTTACTTAATTATTGCACGAAACATTAAAGAAACACACAAACAACAACAGACACCGTGTATTGAACCCTGGAATCTCGCCAGCGGCAAGAGATGCGCTTGGGGTGGAACCGGTGAGTTCAGCTGCGAGGAACCAAAAATCCGCTTCAGCTGAGTAAGCCACCAGGACTTACAAAAGGTATTTTACAGGTCACACATTCAAGACAAAGATCCCTACCAGTATAGCCTTCACAGACTGTTGGGGCAAGTGCTGTTTGCGAGAAGCAGGGGCTGTGAAGGCCAGAACTGTGGCACTTAAGCACCACCCCCCGGCCGCCTTTGTCTCCCCCAGTTGGCGATGTTTTTTTTTTTACACATCGCACCAGGTACTCATTAAAGGCTGAGTCGACCTAGGGGAGGAGTCCAGTGTAACCAGTTCAGATATTCGCCACTGGTCTTATTGATCATCAGCGGGGAATCGTACTCGAGTCGTCGGGTTCGTAGCGCTGCGCCAACTGCTGTGCCACCGCTCCCCCACACATGAACACATACACAATAAAACAAAGACCCCCGTATAGCCTTAACAGACTGTTGGGGCAAGTGCTGTTAACGAGCACCTTTGAAGACTGGAACCGCACACAAGGAGGTGAGTGGCCAGCACCACGCCCGGCCACCTTTGTATCTCTAGTGGCTGTGTTTGCACACTGCACCAGGTATTCAATTGAGGCTGAGTCGACCTAGGGGAGGAGGCCCAGGACAGGTTCAGAAAATCGTCACTGGTGTTGGCCGTTAGCGGGAATCAATCTCGGGTTGCCGAGTTCGTAGCGCAGCAAGCTAAAGTCTAACACTACTACTCCACACACACACGCATACACCTGAGCATTCTAACAACAGTAACCCGACAACAGCAATGAGCTTTGTGTTTGAGAGAGCAGAGTGCTTCAGACACAGTGACGAGAGACCTCTCATCTCCTCTCAGGACAGTTAAAATGGCACCCCCAGCGGCAGCTGCCCCTGTGCGTCACAACGTGACCCAGCACCTGGCCTGCCAGTTGGCAGGAGTGTGCGCCAGTAGGGCAGCCGCTGTGAGTCGTCGTCCCGATCAGACCACGACGGTGGAACTGCGCCCCGCGTCTCGCTGTAGGCGGGAGGGGGTGGCGACTGACACGCCGGAACGTCGGTCTGGAACGCGACCGCTGTGCGGGCCACAGCGGCAACGTCACCGTCGCTTGAGGCCGCCTGAGGCCGTGCGTCTGTTCGGACGCAGCGGTACCTCGTTCGGCCTCGCGATTCTCACGACAACGATGACAACTACGACGACAATGACAACTACGACGACAATGACGGCAATGATGACGATGACGACAATGATGATGACAACAATGACAACGACAATGATGACGACGACGGCGATGACGACTGCAACCGTAGCAATGGACTCCAGCGCACAACGCAGTCGTAGCCTTCTACGATCGCACAGCCACGATGTGAAGTGCCGATGGAGTTTAGAGTTAGGGCCACATGGCGCTATCGTTGGGGAAAAAAATCTTCCCCTCTAGCGCACGATTAGTGCGGGCGAGACGCTGGCAGTGACGGAGAAATAATAATAAAAAAACTAAACTATAAACTATCTATTTTACCAGGTAAGGTCCACTTAACTTTATAGCTCTCTTTCAGAAGCCCTGACCTGGCTATCACAAACGAAAGCTCAACAAAGTGGCTTCATTATCATCACGTGGAAATGTATAACAGCAGCCAAATACTCGTGATGATGTCGATTTTAAATGTGGAGGAGAGACGTAACTCCAAATATACAGCAGGAGTCAGGGGTCGGGATCTAACCCACGACCTCCTGTATACCAGGCGAGGTAGTTAACATCTCCAAGCCACCGTGATGATGGTGATGGGAGGGACACCGCAAACTCTAAATAAACAGCAGCAGGCATCGTCATGGTCGGCATCGAATCCACGACCTCCTGTATACCAGGCGAGGTAGTTAACATCTCATAGCCACTGGCTCGCATTCGTCTCCAGGGGCGTTAACGTGGGCCGTGTGAAATGAAGCGTTGGGCCGTGAGCCGCAGGCTCTTCCTCGCCCAGGGTTTGCGGGATGGAGATGAGGCACGTCGTGAGGCAACTTCAGGTGAGGCTTGAACAAGCGCCGCCGCCCCCTCCACTTAGAGACGGTGAAAGTGGCCGCACGCCATCCAATCGCTCGTTCAGGTGGCAGCGCAGTCAGTGAAGCTCGTGCGTGTTGTATGTTGATCACCATTCGTATCCAGCAGCGCGAATCGGAGGTGCGTGTTGAGTTTTATGGGCAGTGTTTGAGTCTATGGGCAGTATTGAGTCTATGGGCAGTGTTGAGTCACTGGGCAGTGTTGAGTCTGTGGGCAGTGTTGAGTCTATGGCAGTGTTGAGTCTATGGGCCAGTGTTGAGTCTATGGGCAGTGTTGAGTCTGTGGGTAGTGTTGAGTCTATGGGCAGTGTCGAGTCTATGGGCATTGCCGAGTCTATGGGTAGTGTCGAGTCTATGGGCAGTGTTGAGTCTATGGGTAGTGTTGAGTCACTGGGCAGTGTTGAGTCACTGGGCAGTGTTGAGTCTGTGGGTAGTTTTGAGTCTATGGGCAGTGTCGAGTCTATGGGCAGTGCCGAGTCTATGGGTAGTGTCGAGTCTATGGGCAGTGTTGAGTCTATGGGTAGTGTTGAGTCACTGGGCAGTGTTGAGTCACTGGGCAGTGTTGAGTCTGTGGGTAGTTTTGAGTCTATGGGCAGTGTCGAGTCTATGGGCAGTGCCGAGTCTATGGGTAGTGTCGAGTCTATGGGCAGTGTTGAGTCTGTGGGTAGTTTTGAGTCACTGGGCAGTGTTGAGTCTGTGGGTAGTTTTGAGTCTATGGGCAGTGTCGAGTCTATGGGCAGTGTTGAGTCTGTGGGTAGTTTTGAGTCACTGGGCAGTGTTGAGTCTGTGGGTAGTTTTGAGTCTATGGGCAGTGTTGAGACTATGGGTGTGTTGAGTCTATGGGCAGTGTTGAGACTATGGGTGGTGTTGAGTCTATGGGCAGTGTCGAGACTAGGGTAGTGTTGACTCTATGGCTCGTATGTATGTACTCTATGTTCAACTTCTTTTGCACCATATTAGACCAACCGTGTTAAATCGGAGGTGCAATCACGAGCAAGAATCCGCAACATAAGTACCTGGGGCAGCCGTGTACACATCAGCGCATGGGAAACGGGCTCTCTGGCCACTCACCCCTCGTGTAGGCACGTTGCACCCTTATAACAGTACTGTGCCAGGGGCCCAACAAGTTTATTGCAGGGCTACACGGGGGAGGGGGTCTAGTCTTTGTGAGTGAGTGGAGTGCGCTTGTGTTCGACTACCCCTGATTTCTACAAGTGAGTGAGTATGGTTTGTGTTGTCTACCCCTTGTTCGTACAGATGAGTGAGTGGAGTTTGTGTGTTCTACCCCTGTTCTACAGAGTGAGTGAGTGGAGTTTTGTGTGTTCTACCCCTGTCTACAAGAGTGAGTGATGTAGTGTGGTGTGTCTACCCCCGTTCTACAGAGTGAGTGATGGAGTTTGTGTTTCCAACCCCTTTCTACAGAGTGAGTTGTGGAGTGTGTGTGTCTACCCTGTTCTACAGACTATGCGTGATGGGAGTTTGTGTGTCTCCCCTGTTCTACAGAGTGAGTGAGTGGAGTGTGTGTTCTCCCCTGTTCTACAGAGTGAGTGAGTGGAGTTTGTGTGTTCTCCCCTGTTCTACAGAGTGAGTGAGTGGAGTTTGTGTGTCTCCCCTGTTCTACAGAGTGAGTGAGTGGAGTTTGTGTGTTCTACTCCCCTGTTCTACAGAGTGAGTGAGTGGAGTTTGTGTGATCTCCCTGTTCTACAGAGTGAGTGAGTGGAGTTTGTGTGATTCTCCCCCTGTTCTACAGAGTGAGTGAGCGGAGTTTGTGTGATCACCCCTGTTCTACAGAGTGAGTGAGTGGAGTTTGTGTGTTCTCCCCCTGTTCTACAGAGTGAGTGAGTGGAGTTGTGTGTCTCCCCTGTTCTACAGAGTGAGTGAGTGGAGTTTGTGTGATCTCCCCTGTTCTACAGAGTGAGTGAGTGGAGTTTGTGTGTTCTCTCCCTGTTCTACAGAGTGAGTGAGTGGAGTTTGTGTGTCTCTCCCTGTTCTACAGAGTGAGTGAGTGGAGTTTGTGTGATCTCCCCTGTTCTACAGAGTGAGTGAGTGGAGTTTGTGTGATCTCCCTGTTCTACAGAGTGAGTGAGTGGAGTGTGTGTTTCCTCCTGTTCTACAGAGTGAGTGAGTGGAGTTTGTGTGTCTCCCTGTTCTACAGAGTGAGTGAGTGGAGTTTGTGTGATCTCCCCTGTTCTACAGAGTGAGTGAGTGGAGTTTGTGTGATCTCCCTGTTCTACAGAGTGAGTGAGTGGAGTTTGTGTGTCTCCCCTGTTCTACAGAGTGAGTGAGTGGAGTTTGTGTGTCTCCCCTGTTCTACAGAGTGAGTGAGTGGAGTTTGTGTGTCTCCCCTGTTCTACAGAGTGAGTGAGTGGAGTTTGTGTGATCTCCCCTGTTCTACAGAGTGAGTGAGTGGAGTTTGTGTGTTCTCCCCTGTTCTACAGAGTGAGTGGAGTTTGTGTGTCTCCCCCTGTTCTACAGAGT